>NC_092871.1:38716057-38796411 GCF_032062135.1 Pyxicephalus adspersus
AATGTGACCTTTTAGCAAATAGGTTTATTTTGAATAAAGTTTTTTTTTTAATTTTGTAGTTGTGTTTTTGGGGGGGTTTGTTTGTTTGTGTTATTACAGCCAACTCTCCATCACGCCAGCGGCTGCTAATCTTGGAGCGGCCACACAGGGGACTGGCAGTCCCAAAGGACGCTATGGAGGAGGAGCCACTCCCAGAGGAGGGGCCAGCTGCAGAGGAGGAGCCAGCTGTGGAGGAGGAACCACCCATTGAGAGGAGCCCGCTGCCCAACATCAGCAGCCAGAGTCCTCAGATGAAGGAGAGGTGGCGGCTGAGGCCGAGGAGATGGCCTGTAAGCTAATCTTAGAATCAACTTTTGTAACATATGTTGCAACTCAACACATTCTCACACTACTTGTACCATTTTTAGTTACAGATACAAAGAACGATGCAGCAGGATTTCATGTAGCTTCCACTCATTAATCATGCTTCATATGAAGGTTTTTTCTAGGTTGTTGGCTAGCATGAAGGAAATTAGACATGAGTTGTTTAGTTGTCCATAGTTGTACCGACAAATGTTTGCTCAGTACTTTTTTACGTAGACAAAAAGTATCAGTTAGCAGTTCTGCATTAATCTATTCACCTCAACTAACCTTACAAATCTACTTTAGTCCTGCCCACCCACTTTTACTTATAGTGTTATTCTTTTTTTATCTACAGCTACTGGAGCGCCCTTGCCAGCACATCCTCCACAGGACATCATCTGAATGTAAGTATTTCTCGATTTTAGATATTGTGAACATTCCTTTAGAACCATGAATGTAACATAGGATATAGTTTGTTAGGCTTAGCTCCATCAAGTATCATTAGGAGTGTATGACTAGCTTCATGTCTAGGCAGCTATTTTAACATAAGATAAAGGTTAAATGTCACTTAGCCAAGTTTGTCCCTTGTAAAAACCCACAACCTTCATTTCCAACAAACTGCATCACTTTAGTTCCATAGCTACAATTAGCTTGGCCCCAGAAAAAAACATTTGTTCTTGTTTGGCACAGTGCAAACAGCAAAACAGTCATAACTTGATGAGATGACATAACTTGATTTATTTAGCACTGTGCAATTTAAGAATTAGCTGTATATTATATTATTACATTTGGTCAGTACTTACCTCTCTTATTTTTTTGGTCTCCTTCCACATACACATCTAGTTCCACATTGATGGAGGCAGCCAGCCCTCCTAAGGAGGTTCCAGGCCCCCCACCACCCCCTCCCCAACCCTGGTGACATGACAGACATCCTCCTGGTAAGTTTATAGTTTAGTTATTTTGCTTTTTTACAAGGATAGTACTTTTCCTAAATGTTTTTACCCACATTTTTTATATATATTTATATATTCTTATATATTCTTTGTTTTTTCTTCACCCGCCAGGAAGTAGATGGTATAGCCTGTATTGGCTGCACAGAAGGATGTCTGCCATGGAGCGCCAGCTGAGGATGGGCCCTCCTCAGGGTATACCAGGGCAGTACTGCTTTTAAACTGTTTACAAAAATACTTGGCTAACAACAATTTGTAAATATGTTTTTAAAAAAAGTTTTATAATGTTATAGTTTTAAAAAAACTAAAAGCCAGATTTTTTGAATGGTATTTTATTTTATTAGCTATGCCAATCCGATTCAATCCTTTACAAAACAAAAAAAAAATTAGTTTTTACACAGTGGTTGTTTGTAGTGTTGGTCGAATAGCTCACTATTCGATTCGGCAGCTATTCGCTCGAATATAGCAAAATAATTCGGGTGGTCGAATGTCAAAGTCGAGCACCATTAAAGTCAAAAGGAGGAAAAATTTGGGTTTTTTTCAGCACTGTGTAGAGCTTCTACAGCCTCCAAACATGTAAAAAGATACATTATAAAAGGATACATAAAAAGATACATTGTAAAAAAGATACATTGTAGAAAGATACATAAAAGTTACATTATAAAAAGATACATAACACTATTACATACCCCTCCCTGTACTTCACATGAAGAATAAAGAGCACCTGTCAAATCAATTTTAGGCTTAAGCTAGGTACACACTTCCAATAATTATTGTTAGAAAATGAACAATTACGATCGATCAATGATTATGCACGAATATACTTCATATTGTCATCATATTGTGCACAATTCTGTACATGCTGTAACAATATGATCATTCATATATAATCCACCAACAGTGTCCACACACTAGACACAATCGTTTGAACGATGCAGGGAGGGACATGTAAAGGAGAAAGTGTACTGCAGAAACATGCACAATCACTGAACGTCACGATACTGTACACACGATAGATAGTGAAAGATCGTTGGCCAATCAGATCCACCGTGGCGGTCGTTCATTTCCAACAACAATCCTCGTTCGTCTGTGTCCTTGGTCACTTTTTTTTGGCCAATCGGTTGTTCATCGGTCGTTCGTCAGTCGTTTCTAACGATAACTATTGGACGTGTGTATGCAGCTTTAGTCTACACGGACTGTTTCCCCAGTGTTTAACCTGAGGCTTTTTAAAGCCCATGTTTGAAGTCCCCATGCATTCCCATGGGCTAAACTACACCAGGACCTTACCTTCAGGCACGTTTTTGAGCGTTATCTTAAACATTGCTTGCAACATTTAAAAAATTAAAACGCTGAATAAACTCAGGAAAACGCTTCTATTGAACTCAATAGAGGCTTTTTCAAGTGTTTTTAAGCTTTTATGAAAGCTTCCACTGAAAACAATGGGGGCTTTTATAAACATTTTTAGCAGGACTTTGGAATCTGGAAGCCCCCTTTAATAGGGAGACTCCCAGATCTCCACCGCCCCACCCTGGGGAATAAGTACGGGGGTACATAAATCCCCTTACTCAGTCCCTGAAAGGGTTAAAATAATTTTTTTTCCTCCTGAATTTTGGCTGTCGAATCTCGTGTTTTTCAGGTCGGGTCTACCTGAATTCGAACAGCCATATTCGGGTCAAATAGAGGGACAACCCGAATTCGAACATCAACACTAGTTGTTTGAACCATAATAAATCGAATATGCTATCCTACACCAACCTGTTTAGAAGCTTGGCCAAATTTGCTCCATTCCTGCATTGGTCACTTCATTATCCAAATATTCTGTGACCTTAAAATTAACAAAGTTGGGTATGTTATATATGTCCTCTTCAAAATATATGTAATTGTAACATCATTCAAGAATACATTTGGCATTGAATACACAGCTGAATACCTTAGTATGTAATTTTTATCAACAGAAATGTAGTTGACCTATTAGCAAGCACATTTATCTGTTACAGACAAGTGTCAGAGAAGTGCAGTGTGCCATATTTGGTCCCTAGACATAACTAGAAGTGTGTTCATTTAGTGAAAAAAGATGCAATTGTGTATTTGGAAATCATATTTAGCTTTTGTTTAAGGTAATTACAGCAATACTTGTAGAGTATTGAGCTGACACTTCATACTTCATTAGAATCACTTTGACAAATTTACAAACTGGAAAATTCTTCAGAGGTTAGAGAGCAAAACTGCATTTGGAGCGTACTTGGGTAACATAAAAAGAAACTTGGATAGGGCCATCCCCACAGTGAGGCTACGTGTGCCGCCCACACCAATAGCCCGGCCTCCAAATCTCGGCTGTGGGACACCTCGGGTGCAGGGGCACAGGGTGGGCTTGCACGGGCAAGGGGTGGGATTGCAGGGGTACAAGGTGGCCGGGCAGGGGAAAAAGGTTGGCTTGCAGTGGCATGGGGTGGGCTTGCAGGGGCATGGGGTGGGTGGGCAATGGCACAAGGAGGTGGAGGTGGCCAGGCAACAGACGGTGAACAGGGTGGAGCTGGGGAGCAGGATGGAATCGGGGAGCAGGATGGAGCCGGGGAGCAAGCTGGCGTTGGCTACTCTCCAGGAGATGGGGGGCCAGCAGGACCTCTTGGGATTTGCCAACCCAGCCTGTGAATAATCGCCTGATTTAGCTGAAATTGTTGGCCCAGGGATTCACTTAACATGTCACAGAAATGGTCAACTCTAAACATGTAGGCACCCAAATTGGCCGATTGTTGTTGGACCAATTCCGTCAGACGCTGCATGGCCGCCTGATCTTGTTGGGTAAATTCTCTGTCCTGGCGATTTTGAATGATGTTTTCATGTAGGAGTGTTTAGGACCTGTTCCAAATTATTTAAACTTGGGGCAGACATCCTTGACTCCACCACTCTATTACATTTGCCAACCAGCCTCTGAGTGAGGTTTAGAAGCTGGCTGCCCACACTAGTTTGACCGGATCCATCTGTATCCGCTGGTTGGTACAAGGGGGGAAAAAAATTACTAAAATATTGCATAAATTTGTGGGTCACCATGACATTTTGCAGATGGCATCCTGACACTGGCACGTCAACAAATGTTAGACAAAATGTTAAACACATTTATTCAGAATCCTAAACTTTAAACATGGGTTGCATACGGAAACCTCAGGTGTCTCCTCTTCTTCTTGTGGTAAATGTTCACCTGAGGGGCCCTAAACAAAAAAACCCCAATGGAACACATTGGGAAAGGTTCATTCTGCCCAACATATCCCAAAATAAACACTAATAAACCAGTTCTTGCCTACTTCCACAGTGGATGCAGCCCGTGAAAGCCCTTCAGAACCAGAAACCAACAGACTTGGATATTCTAAAAAGACACATGATATATCACGAATGAATGTGGTGACAATTCTTCAAAATATCCCCAATATTTTGCAAAGGCAAAATGATTTTTTACATTCAGACAGAAATTGGAGTCTACTTTAAATATTTAACTCAATAAACAGGCAGACATTACCAAAGGAAGGCTGCAACAGAAACATCTACCACAAAAATGTAACAAATCTTATGTATATAGATATATTATAGAGAGATCGAAGGTTATTATTTCGCTTTTAGAAAGCTGAACACACACACAAACCAAATTACCTGTATTCTCCTCCAGGCTTTCCAGCAGTGAATCAACAACCTCCTCCTGTAGATCGTGATCTGGTAAATAAAGCACAAAAACAAATAAAATAGAGTGAGCTTGACCCTAAAAATTCATTTGAATTGATGAGATCCCCACAAAAATACCCAAATGTAACATGTTGGGGAGCTGAAATATTACACATATGTAAGTGTGGTTATAAACATGATTAGAGACAGCTGCACAATGTCAAACAAAATATACCATGAAGGTTCACCTTACCAGGAGGAAGCCCAATTTCATCTCATTGCGAAGTAACATCCTCGTCATCCCCATCACTCCGAGCACAAAGGGCAGGAGGGGACTGCTGCGTCTCAGGGCGTACTATTGTAAAAAAAATTGAAATACACACATTGTTGATGCAAGTAAAAAGGTAAAAAGTAAAGAAGGTAAAAATACACTATTGTTCTCAATGCTAATGACTAAACTGTTGCAATCACAAAAAATCGCCAAAATAAAATAACATTGGTAGTTAGGTAATGTAAAAAGATTGAACTTACATGGTTGCCGAGTCATCCCGGTAGTCCATCCCTCCTACCGTTTCTGGCCCAATAAATGGCTACCCCAATCTTTCGTACTCCCTGAGAGGTTGCACAAGATGTACAGGATAGGTCCCACTCCTTCTGGCCTCTGTGCCCAGGACCCTTTTGACATGTCTGAAGATGTCACTCACACTCTTTTGACACTCGCTAATGGTCCGTTGTGTACTGCCCACTGCATTAACACTCCTGACAATTTTCTCCCAGAGACCCTGTCTTTCAGCATGGGAGGTCTGGGAGTGCAAGCCTCCATGGAGTTGTGGAAAATGTTGTATGTAGGACTCCATGAGGGCTGCATTTGGCTTAGGAGTGAAGCTGGTTGCCATGGAAGCAGAATCCCTGGGCCAGCTCAAACTGGCTGAGGTGCCAGGTTGAGGGCCCAGGGGCCTAGATGTTGCTTGGCCTTCTTCACAGAACAACCTTGCTGGCCTGAGGGAGCTGCCTTTTTTTCTATAGACTGAAGACCCTGGGGTGGTGATGGCTGGGCCGGCAGCAACAGCAGCAAAGGCGGCGGTGGTGGTGGTGGTGGCGGTTGTGGCAGTGGTGGTGGCCTTTCTCCTTGGCTCCATGTTACTGGAAGGAAAAAAATATAACAGTTTTGGGACAACACACCAAAAACATTTTTGGAGGAATAAAATAAATAGTGTATTCTTACTTTTAGTTCTGTTTACTTGTAGCAGCCTTCTGGTTTGTGTTTTTTTTCTTTGCATGTAGTATGGCCAAGAAGTTCTGTGAAAATATATAGAGATACAGTGTTTACGTTCATGCGCAAACGTTCATGCTCAGTATGCGCGCTGCATGAGTACGTTCTTTTCTTTGTGCGCTCTCAAATTTGCGCCGGGACGAGGATTGTGCATGTTGTTATCATAGAGGAGGACATTGATAAAAATACTATTATTAACTCGTGCCGTTATGGCAACAACTACTACTCTTCTGGTTACTGCAGAGGAGAAGCAGCAACAACCCGAGGAGAAGCCTTCAACTTTGCGATGGGTCCGGGAGCCACATGTTTTCTTACAGCCTATCCACCTTGATATTATAAGTGACCAGGATGTCAAAAGGCGTTTCCACCTGTCCCGTCAGGTCATCCATGACCTGTACAGCTTGCTGGAAGCTAAAATTGCTCCCCAAACCAAGAGAAGCCAGGCCAAGCTCTTGGCCACTCTCTAAATTTTAGGAAGGGGTTCCTTTCAAACATCCTCGGCCTTAATTTGTGGACTAAGTCAGCCTACAGTTTCCAGGGTTTTATGAAGGTCATAAATGCCATTGTGGACCTTGTCCCACTATATATTCCGTTCCTTCAAACAGCTCAGGAGTGGAGGAATGTAAAGATGGACTTCTTCAGGCGAGCTGGCCTTCCTAATGTTTTGGGGGCCATAGATGGCACACATGTGGCAATTCGGGCCCCTAAACGGCAGGAAATGTCGTTTCGCAACCGAAAGCGATATCATTCGCTGAATGTACAAATAGTCTGTGATGCCAGGGGGCTGGTTAATAGGTAATTTATAATGTCATTACTGTAATACAACTAACAGTAGTAAAATCATAAAGACACCTATTATGTTGCTATGTCCCTTGCTATGTACATTCAACGATATCATTCGCTGAAAGTACAAATAGTCTGTGATGCCAACAAGAAAATAATGAGTGCACGCACAGGTTTCCCAGGATCATGCCATGATCCCTATTTTCTGCATCAGACAGCCCTCCACCAGAAATTCATCTCTGGACATATTCCTGAGAGCTGGTTAATAGGTAATTTATAATGTCATTACTGTAATACAACTAACAGTAGTAAAATCATAAAGACACCTCATAAAGACAATGTCCTCTCGATGCGAAGTAACATCCTCGTCATCCCCATCACTCCGAGTACAAAGGGCAGGAGGGGACTATGCTATATCCCTTGCTATGTACATTCAGTGATATAATTTGCTGAATGTACACATAGTCTGTGAAGCCAACAAGAAAATCATGAGTGCACGCACAGGTTTCCCAGGATCATGCCATGATGCCTATATTCTGCATCAGACAGCCCTCCACCAGAAATTCATCTCTGGAGAAATGCCTGAGGGCTTGTTAATAGGTAATGTATAATGTCATTACTGTAATACAACTAACAGTAGTAAAATCATAAAGACATCTAATATGTTGCTATGTCCCTTTGCATTGTCAGAATGCCAAGCTAACACCTATATTGTATATATGTCATATTTTGTGCTAATATCTAATTTAGCAAATATTTTATAATAATTGTACAATATTGGGAGCATGGGGGAACCCTTGAACTAACTTTCAGATATTCCCGGAAACCCTAATTAAATTACTATGTTCACAGCTCACAGTACTTCAGTGTGGTAGTCAGTAGTAACAATGGCTCCAAACAACCAAAAAGCAAGTTAACAGAGAGCACAACCCTTAGCAACCTTTGTTAAAAAAAACTTTAGTGTTACACTGCATTCACAGAACACTTACTATACCAAGAACTATCACCTATTATGTTTGTCTTTTTAAAGCTGACAAAGGATACGGGCAGCTTCCATGGATTATGACAGCTGTACGTCACCCCCGGACAGAAGCAGAGCATAATTACAAGGCTCTACATAAATACCAGGGGCTTGTGGAGCACACCATCAGGCTGCTAAAAGCACGGTTTCTGCGCTTGGCGCGGCCCAGTGATGAACTCCTCTACGCACCCTGGAAAGATGCTTGAGTCATCATGGCATGCTGCATCCTGCATGGCATGCTGCATCCTGCATAACCTGTGCCTGCACCATGGGGATACCTGGGACATTCCAGAGGAACTCAAGCCAGGGGTGCACCAACATCCTGCCTCTGGCTCCCAAAGCACAGCAGAGGGACGTCGAGTCAGGGATGAACTTATTGCCAATGTCTTTGCGCATGAGTATTTACATATGTTTACAATGGATGTATTACATATTTCAGCACATCATCTTTGGGTTACAAACCAACCTAGGTGTTTAAGTCATAGCAAGCACATTTTAATCATTTGTGAAATGAAATAGCAGACATATTTGTGTAAGAGCTGGACCTTTATGTGACACTTTACAAAAACACATTGCCAAACTGGGGCACAGCGCAATTTAGTGCAGATTTGGGCAAGCATTGCTGATGTAGCCAGAAAAGCATGAAAAAAACAATCCAGTACCCTGTAGTTTCCACCAAAACATGATTAACCCTGCTGCTTAACACATCCTAATAATGTAATCTATTTTTAAACAGGACGATAACATCTTTCTGCCAAGCCTCTGGAATGTCACATCACAGACTACTGTACATTCGTGGATGATATTCCTACCGGTTAAAGGAAAAATGCACCTTTATGTTCCTCCACACCCAATCTGATGTGGGGAAGTGAATCCAAGGTCTAAAATGGCATTTAAACCTTCAGAAAGACACAGGAAACTCGGAAACTGTAGACTGGCTTAGTGCACAAATTAAGGGCGACGTGGTTTGAAAGGACTCTCTTCCTAAAATATATAGAATGGCCAGGAGCCTCGTCATTCTTGGTTTGAGGACCAAAAAAAAATTACTTTGTTGGCACAAAACAATAAAATATGTTTGGCACTAAGTCAAATTGTCCCTGGCATTTTTCAATACTAATACGATTAGAATCATGTAAACACATAAATAAAGCATACTATCTGGTATTTATGAGTTCTTGACCCTGCTTGTGAGCTTGTCAATCAATGCGGTTTGATGTTGTGCTTGGCAACCTGGACCTCCTTCCATTATCATCAGGTGTGTTAGAATAAGTACGCAACTCAGCTGGACAACTAACTGACAACCTGTTTGGACAGCAAGTTGAAGTGTGTTTGTATACAATAGGGCTAAGACCAGGCAGCACAGCATGATGACAACAAACCTATAACACTACTACAAAAGAACAGAGGAGTTGTGTGGAAGCAAATCAACGTGAGTGCAAATGTCAGACTAAGAAAATTAAAACAAAAAAAAAAAACAAAAACAAAGAAATAAAATCCATGACAATTTAGTCATAAAAGAAATATGTACATAAAACATTCAAATACCAATATGTGACAATGTGACTTTGAGAATGGGACACAGGCAAACAGGGGGTCAAGTAGCAGTTTGGAGTGGAAACCATGCATACATTTGTACTGAATATTTGTGGAAAAAAATGACAAAACACTGCAGAAGAATTGCTAAACAACAGAAACTGTCATTACAAACCAGGCACAAAAACATTGCAGAAAACGATTAAACTAACAATAATGAGGAAACAAAGGTCACATCAATGCATACCATCCAAGAAAACTTACTTGAATAACCCCTCCCCAAACCAGCTCAGTTAAATAGTAATAATGAAAATGTGTAATGCGCCTGGGCACACAAACCACAGCCAACTCCAAGAATCATTTTTTAAGGCTTTATTGACGTCATAAAACAAGACAAGGGCTATTCACAGATGATCAGTCTGATAAGCGTGGTACATAAGGGTAAGGCAAAGGCAGGTTAGGAACAATCCGAGGTCAGGGCAGGCAGCAGGCAAGAGTAGTCACAAACAATCCAAGGTCTGGGCAGGCGGAGTTCAGGCAGAATCAGGTATCAGACCGGGTTTCTATTGGTAACAGGTTAATATGAACCAACACAGAGAACGCACCCAAGCGCACTGTACACACAGAGTCTTAAAGCGGGCAATGGTATTCAGGACAGGTTCTCCTTAAATGGCCAGAGTGCCCAATGGCCTTGCGTCAGCTGAGTGCCTCGTCCCCAGGGGGTAAAAGAGGCACGTGTGGTAGCGCGCGCACCTCTTCCCACAGCACCCCTGGGACGTGCCCTACTTTGCACATCCGCAGGAGCGCTGAGAACAAGAATTTCTCTGTTCACGTCAATAGGGATGCTGGGGATGCCGCCTGGCCAAACAGTAGTTCGGCTAGAATGGATCCCTCTGTCTGCAGGGAGAGCCACGCTGCGAGCAGGGAAGCAGCCTCGGCCACTCTGCCTGCTGCAGCGGCATCTCCCTTGCCGGCTGTGATCCCCAGGGATGCCGCGGGCTTACTGGAAAAGTAAGTTCCTTACACTACTCCCCCCTTCAGGAGGGGCCTAAGGACCCTCATGTTGGGGTTTCTCCGGGTAATCCTGGTGAAATTCTGACACAAATTCCTCCACATGTACGCGATAGGCCGGCACCCAGCATATCTCCTCTGGTCCAAAACCCTTCCAATCAATTAGATATTGCAGAGAGTTACGCACCTTACGAGAGTGAAAGGGGAGCAGAGTCAGCAGCAGATTTTAATAAAGAAGCATGGAAGGTGTCTACCCCCCTCAAGGAATTGGGAAGCTTGACTGTATAAGTCACTCTATTAATCTTTTATGGTATTGGGTACGGGGCGATAAACTTGGGTCTTAACTTGGCTAAGTGTTGGTGGAGGGGAATATTGCAGGTAGACACCCAAACCAGGTCACCGGGTTGGAACTGGGGCTCAGGGGATCTATTGCGATCTGCAAACCTCTTCTGCTGGGCTACTGCCTCTCTAAGATTACTTTGGACCTGGTTCCAAACAGATCGGGAAAGTTCTACCCAATCGTTAAGGACGGGAAGATCAGAGGGTGGACCTGACAGAGAGGACACTTTGGGACTCCGACCCCCGACACACATAAACGGGGAGATACTGGTGGAGGAGTGCTCTGCGTTGTTATATGCCACCTCCGCAAAGGGGAGATAGTAAGCCCATCTCTCCTGGCAACCAGATACAAAGCTTCTGAGATATTGTTCCAATGATTGGTTGGTCCATTTGGTCTGACCATTCGTCGCAGGGTGGAACCCTGACGAGAAGCAGAGCTTAATGCCCAGTTGGGCACAGAATTCCCTCCAGAACTGAGAGACAAACTGAACCCCACGGTCTGAAACAATGTTCCCCGGAGCCCCATGCAGGGAACACATGAAACACAAATAAATCAGCCAATTCCTTGTCTGAGGGCAACTTGGGTAGCGGTATGAAATAGGCTTGCTTACTGAAGCAATCGACCACCACCCAGATCACCGTCAACCCTAAGAACCCCGGGAGGTCCGTGATGAAGTCCATGGATATGTGGGTCCATGGAGCAGCAGGAATGGGCAGAGGAAGCAGAGTGCCAGAGGGAGCGGCACGGGAGGACTTACTCCGAGCATACACTGGGCATGCGCGAACATAGGATTCGACATCCACTGACATGTGAGGCCACCAAACGTGTCTTTTTACTAAATCTAGGGATTTTCCATTTCCTGGGTAGTCAGCAGTCTTAGAATCATGTAGCTGTTGGATAATCTTCAGGCGAACATGGAGGGGAACATACAGCCGCCCTCCAGGGGGGTAGTCAGTCTGGTGGGGGGCTAAGAGGTTCGTCAGATTCTCTAAAAACAGTGGGGTATGTATGGCTGACACCACACATTGGGGGACAAAATGGGGCTAGGGCACAGATCCGGAAGGGAAGCTGCGGGACAAGGCATCAGCCTTCAGGTTTTATGAACTTGGCTCGTAGGTAATTTGTAAATTGAACCCCGTAAAATACCCGTGATCCGACAGAATATACCCTAAGAAAGCAACCTCACATAACTCGAAGGCGCACTTCTCCAATTTTGCATAGAGGCAGTTTTCTCTGAACTTCTGGAGGACCTGGCATACTTGTGTTCTGTGGAGGAGAAGGTCAGATGAATAAACCAAAATATAATCAAGATACACAATCACAAATTTTCCCAGAAATTCTCAGAACATATAATTTACAAATTCCTGGAAGACTGCCGGGTATTACACAAACCAAAAGGCATTACTAGGTATTGGAAATGCCCATCCCTGGTGTTAAAGGCAGTCTTCCATTCATCGTCCTTCCTAATGCGGGTAAGATTGTAGGCCCCCTTCAAATCTTGCTTGGTGAAGAATCGGGCCCCATTGACCTGAGAAAAAAGGTCATCCATAAGGGGCAGAGGGTACTGATCCAGGGTGGATGGAGTGAAACCCAACAGCAGGTCTTTGACTTGATTGCTGAGGCCTTGACAGAAGCGATGGAGGAGAGCTGCGTCTCCCCAACGGATACTGGTGGCCCAGCGCTGAAACTCTGCCGCATATTCTTCCACAGGGCGTCTCGCTTGAGCTAGGTATTCCAAGTTTATCTCTGCTGTTCCAGTCAGGCCCGGGTCATCGTAAATCACCCCCATAGCAGCAAAGAAGTCAGTGACAGAACTGAATGTAGGATCAACTGGAGTTAAGTTGAATGCCCATCTCTGGGGCTCACTTTTTAGGAGGGGGATGACCACTCCATTATGTTGGTGTATTGTCCCCAAAGCAATAGAGCAAAGTTGGAAGTACAGAAGACAGGAGTCCCGGAAGTTGGGAAAGTCCTGTCTGTTCCCTGAATAATTCTCGGGTAAGGGAATCAGAGGTTCCACTGGCACCGCTGGGCTGGATACATTTGGACCCGTGTCTGGCCCTGGGAGCGATTGTAATTCATTTGCCATTTCCAGGAGGCACTCACGAACCTTCGTGGCATGACTGGTGGGAGCCTCTAATGGAAGCTCCTGTAGGCCCCCGCTGGATTTCCTCCATTAAGGCTGGGTGGTGTGTGAGTGGCCCGCTATACTGTTATGCGCCTGGGCACACAAACCACAGCCAACTCCAAGAATCCTTTTATCAAGCTTTATTGATGTCATAAAACAAGACAGTCCGATAAGCGTGGTACATACGTGGTATGTGGTACAATCCAAGGTCAGGGCAGGCGGAGTTCAGGCAGAATCAGGTATCAGACCAGGTTGCTATTGGTAACGACAACAGGTTAATATGAACCGACACAGAGAACGCATCCCAAGCCCACTGTACACAAAGAGTCTCTTTAGCGGGCAATGTTGTTCAGGACAGCTTCTCCTCTCCCAATGACCTTGTGCCACCTGGCTCCATTTGATTGGAGGATAACTGAATCCCCTGCGACAGATTGGCAGCAGGGAATTCAAACTAACTATGTCCCAGCCAGCGGCGAGGCAGCCGAGTGCCTCGCCCCCGGAGGTACAAGAGGGACGTGTGGTAGCGCGCGCACCTATTCCCACAGCACCCTTGGGACGTGCCCTACTTTGCACATCCGTAGGAGTGCTGAGAACAAGACTTTCTCTGTTCACGTCCATAGGGATGCTGGGAATGCCGCCTGGCCAAACAGTAGTTTGTCTAGAATGGATCCCTCCGCCTGCAGGGAAAGACGCTGAGAGCAGGGCAGCAGCCTCGGCCACGCTGCCTGCTGCAGCGGCGTCTCCCTCGCCAGCTATGATCCACAGGGATGCTGCGGGCTCGCTGGAAAGGTAAGTTCCTTACAAAATATATGTGTATTTATATGCCTTTAAATGTATTTTGACATACACACACAAGTGAAATCACTAAATGTTTTTTTAAACCACCTTTGACAATAATCCTTTTTTCAATTATTTCATTTCTACCAAGCCAAACTACAATGACCTTTTAGTTAGATCACAAATGTTTGGTGACATTTTTTTAAAATTCATACTATTGTGTGATGACATATTATGAAGTTCTAACTAGTATATATACAGGTTGATCTAAATTAGTTTGCAGAGATGCAAAGCAAACCAAAAAGTATCAAAACAGTGCAACAAATGTAACAATCAATGAATCAATTTTGCGAATTAGTATAATGTAACATAAAAATGTAGCACTTACCCAAAAGAAGATGAAGCATTAAAGATTTAATCTGACCTGTAATGAACTGTAGATGCGCACAGAACAGGAAGCAGGTGTGCGCTAATTAATTGCTATGACCTCACCATTAACAGAGCTTAACAGATCCTCCTGAAACACGCAGCTGCAAACCAATCACCTTAATTGGCTGATTCTCAACCCCTATTGCTCATTTCCCAAGGCAGGAATCCAGCTGGCAAGTGAAGGCAAGTATACTACCACTCGGCTCCGGCTCCTACTGTAGTTCGCGGAAAAATGCTTCGCATATCGGTGCGTAAAAACGTGCGTAAATACGTAAGTACTTGCTTGGTAAATCAGGCCCATTAAATCAGGCCCCATGAAAGAGGAATCATTTAACACCAAGAATAACAGCAGCAGTACACCCAAAGAGTAAAGATGGTTAAGGTAAAGACTTCATGACACAGCAGAGCTACTGGAATACATTTTACAGAATGGAGCTTGTTTATGAAACAGTGAATGTGACAATAACCAAACATTCACAGGTGGTATATTATTCCCTCTTTTTGTTACATATGCAGAAGTTAATGCAGTGTATATATGCTCCTTAGTGTGTTTCCAATTATCTTTACCTAAAGCATCAATACTAATAAATCTGGTACCCTTGTAAATCAATATTAAGGAGTTCCAAAAGAATCATAAAATAATAAAGTTAAATAACTTTTCAAGCAAAATAGGAAAACATATAGGTCTAGTACTGTTTGCACTAGTTTCTTCCAGCTTACCACATGCATACATTTACCCTATAATCAATAACTTTAATGGCTTTAAACAGAGTATGGAAATAGTGAAAGCACTTTTCAAACACATTTCATTTTATTGCCTATCACCCTTATTTTAGACTGCTGATAGCCTATTTTTTGCTAGATAACTGATGGTGACATGTAGAGTTATTAGACAGTCTGATGTGCCTAGACTTTTAAAGTTTTAGCTGAGTCTTTATATCAATCATTTTAATTATACCTACAAATATATTCAGAGGAAAATGTTTCTATGATGTTGCGGTTTATTAGTCAATAGTCAGTCTAATGGTTTAGATGAATACTGAAGGAAGCATCTTCACATTACCCATATGTGAAGTGTATACACTAGATAGAAAATTCCTATTGATTACACTGTGAACCTATTCCAGCTAGTGTTTTAGGACTTACAAGGAAATCTACTTCACAATATTCAATATTACCAATCTGAGCTTGTCTTTTTAATTGTTTAATATCACATTAACCCATATTTATTGTACTTTACAAAGCTTACATTTAAGAAAAATGTGAGCTTGCTGATAAAGATTCAGTACTCAATAGTGCCCTTCTCTCACACATTAATCAGCTAAGTGCAGCAGAACTCTGTTGGGGTGAATTTTTACTTGTTTAATATCACATTAACCCATATTTATTGTACGTTACAAAGCTTATAAATTCTTACTAATATTCAGATTTGATCTGCAATATTGTTTTAAACATGACACTTATGAGAGATAAAAGACATTCAATCATGCAAATAAAAATATTTAAAAGTTGTATTACCAATATATAAAGTGTAAATTTTAAATGTGTGCATTGTTTAGCTCAGTGTTTCTCAACCAAGGCTCCTGTAGAGGTGGTTAGGAGTTCCTTGAGCAATGAGCAATTTGAGCCTTTCAGGTCAGTTTAGGTCACCAATGATCTATTTGGCTATTTGTTAGGATGAAATTATTCTCAATGACTTCCTACTGGCCAAATATGCTAAATACCTGTGAACTGTAGATATAGTACCAATAGCAGAGGTGCTCTGAAGAACTGGAAGTGATTTCAATGGCACACCATGGTAAAAAAGTTGAGGAAGGCTATGCTTAGTTAATTTTGTGTGCCATATTTGTAGCCACTTTTTTATAACCCACAGGCAGGGAGATTTTATGAAAGTCCATACTTCCTTGCAACGAAAACTGCTGAATTGATGCATAAATGAGTCATTGGGCCTGATTTACTAAAGCTCTCCAAGACTGGAGAGGATACTCTTTCATAAGTGAAGCTGGGTGATCCAGCAAACCTGGAATGAATCTGGTACAGGATTCAAAATATTTGCTAGCAAATCACTTTGAAGAAATTGATTCTAGGTTTGCTGGATCACCCACCTTCACTGGTGAAAGTGTATCCTCTCCAGCCTTGAAGAGCTTTAATAAATCAGGCCAATTAAGTCCTCTCTAAGAAACATTTGTTTTTACTATTTTGAAGTCCTGGTCTGTACAATTAAATTAGAAAATTTTCTTCATAGCACACTTTTCATCAGTCAAGATAAAAGGCCTGGACTGGGAGGCAATACAAATAAGATATGATGAACTGTTGACCTATTAAGATCTTAAACAATGTTTACAAATATTGTTTAATCACAGCTTCAAAGTGGATCAGCAAATATAAATATTTATTGTTTGCTATAGTTTTCTGGATGACAGGCAATTTAATTTTGAGATAACCCTGGTACCAATATACCCCAAATTAAAAATTCAATTAAAGAAATCCCTTACATTGGCCAATAAGAATACACAAAAACTTTATCAATTTTTTTTTATTTAGTCTGATTTCGTTAACTCCCTATCACCTATTATTTGAGGTTTACACAGTTTACTTTCTATCTTTCTATCTGCCACTCTCTTCTTTCATCATTTTTATATTGTTTTAATAGTTTAAAACAATCGGGCAACACTTTAATGTTTAGTACACTATTTAAGCCAATCTTTTTTTAATCATCTTGCTTAGATCAATTATTTTATTGTTTTAATGTATCTTTTTTCATTCAACAATTTTCAACATATATATTCAAAAGGTAAAACAACACCCACTGTGTACCAGGTCTACTAATCACTGTGAACATTGTTTTAAGCCTACACAAAACCACCCGTAATATGAGAGGGTCTGCTTTGACCTTTTTTAGGCATAGATTATATTCCTTTTTCTTGTTGAAAAGGACCAGTATTAACTAGTAATTATGTGTCAAAGTAACCATCAGGGTAAAAAACAAATTGACAAATTTATCTTGATAACATGAAAGATTTTAGAGGCATATATGAATAAAGAACAGTTGCGCCAAGCAATTATTTTCCTTAGTCTGGTATAACATGGAGGTAAGGCTACCTTGTACTGCATCTCAAAACTTAAAACTTCAAAAAGTTGCACTTGGGGCACTGAACAGACCTGCAAGGGTAATTTGCAGGTAAAATATACCCAGCTCTTCCTCCTTCCACTCCATGCAAGTCCTATATTCACTTGTCGCTTATTTACTGGGATTTTCCTTCAAGTCAGTCCTATTAGGAATTCATACTCTGCTGTATTGAGTGGAGAGAGTACTGGCCTGTGCAAGCTAACTCAGAACATTTTGATCTCTATTTTTTTGTATTAGGGGCAGAAGAGTATGACTGTGAGGGATGCTGGGAATGGGGACAGTACAATATAAGTCTAATTTCTTTGGAGGTACAGTTATACCTAAATTGGTATTAAAAATCTGCTATCCAGACTTCTGGGGGAGGAGTCACCAACTGCATTTGCGGGTTTCATCTGCTCCGCACCGCGTCAGCTTTTCTAGGGGATCTGCAGGCTTTGATACAGCAGGACAACGTTTTCTTATATCTGAGACTGTGGGGAGATACACAGTGTTGCCACCGGCTGCTCAGAGAGAGGTAGGGAAAGCTCGAGCTGCCAGCTCCCTCGGGGAGGAAATCTACTCCTGCTATCAGGATCCATTTAGCCCTGAGTGCTCCTTATTATATTACATAGAGCACATCCACCTGATATATCATCCTGGGATCTGTGGAAACTTCTTTGGGATTGTTTCCTGTTGCCCAGCAGTCGGTTTTCTAGCCAGACGCCATTTTTGGCAGCTGCCACATGGCTTCTCCATCCTTAGCCATCCTCATAAGCCATTAACATCAGACCCGGGAAAAACGTATTACCCTCTTTTCTATAGGAAAAAAGCGCCATGGATCATCATATTGAGGAATTTCTGCAGAGACTTGCATATTAAAGCCACCCTAGGGGGCACCTAATACTCAGAGGACACCAGGCGGTCATCTTGCACACATGGCATACCTTTACTAAAGAGCTTCAGTATGATTTAATTCATCTTCATCCCATCAAGAGAAGGCGATTCAAACTTATTTTACAATATATGTCTCATTGAAAAGCTCTCCTGCATTCTCTGATCAATATATTTATGCCTTGTGGGAATTTATTTTCTGTGCATATCTTTTACAATACATTTCTTGAGTGCTTGATACCCTGAATTTTAATCCTTATTTGCTGCAATTCTATCTAAACCTTACAGTATATATACTACTACTACTGTAAACACTAGCTGGAACCTTATTTCCTAATTGCCTACTTCATTTCTGCAAATCATCAGGATTTGAAGGGAATCTCCTGGTACCACAGTACAGAATCTTTAGCAACTCTACAACATTTCATATCTGCAAGGAATAAAATTCTACCTGTTTTAAACCACCTTTTTTAAACCTCTCAACCAGCTCAAATATAATCGCTGTCTCAAAAGTTTGGACTTTGCATACAGCATTCACTTAGATGTAAACAATTGGATAAGTGCTCTTATTCAGCCTGATCATATTGCTTTCGTGACAGGATCAATTGACTGATCTTTGATTTAGCATATCTGCCTCCTTAAACCTGTACTTCTTTAAACCCTGAATCACCTACTTAGCATCTTAACCCGGCAGCAATGATGACAGAATGAAAACAGAAGGTAGAGAGCTCCCACTCTACTTGATCTCATAGCTTTGTAAAATATACAGTTAGGTCCATAAATATTTGGACAGAGACAACTTTTTCTAATTTTGGTTCTGTACATTACCACAATTAATTTTAAATGAAACAATGACTTTCAGCTTTAATTCAGTGGGTTGAACAAAAAGATAGCATACAAATGTGAGGAACTAAAGCCTTTTTTTAACACAATCACTTCATTTCAGGGGCTCAAAAGTAAACAGGCAATTTACTCAAAGGCTATTTCATGGGCTGGTGTGGGCAATTTCTTTGTTATGTCATTGTCAATTAGGCAGATAAAAGGCCTGGAGTTGACCACACCAGCCTATGATATAGCCTTTGAGTCAATTGTCCGTTTACTTTTGAGACCCTGAAATTAAGTGATTGTGTAAAAAATTGCTTTAGTTCCTCACATTTGTATGCAATGTTTTTGTTCAACGCATTGAATTAAAGCTAAAAGTCTGCAGTTCAACTGCATCTGAGTTGTTTCATTTAAAATTATTTGTGTAAAGAACCAAAATTAACAAAAAATTGCCTCTGCCTAAATATTTATGGACCTAACTGTATGCTAGGGGGTGCGTTTCAAAGCATCTAATTTTCTTCTGGAGCCATATGTTACATAAACGTGGGCAAAGGCAGACCAAACCATCAATCTTACAACAAAAAGGAGATAAGTACTTTTGTCTCACGTTCAAAGACACCTGGTAAACACCAAGAAGTGCCTAGCAATAGTCAATCCTTCTCTAAGGGTCTACCCTCTGAAATGGACATTATAGAGATCTCTCAAGAAAACACTTCTGTGCCCTCCCCTTCCCCTTCCTCAGAAGACTCAGATAAAGAGGTCCACCACCTTCAGAGTCCAGGGAGAACCGGACTTAAAGATAGTTGGGAGAGAGATGAGCATTTAAAATCATTACCAGCAAAAGGTGATTTTGAGTCCTATCCTAAATGGTTACAAGGCTATCCTGGTTACAAGGATTGAAGAAGTGCAGCAGACCTCAGAAGACCAGCAATCACATGTTCAGCTTCATACCCAGAATTAGCACTCCGCCCTTATACAACACATGTTCCATCATCAAGATGACCTTGAAAAAAGAAGCCTAAGAAACAATATTAGAATTAGGGGTCTTCCAGAGTCTATTGAAGCCAAAGATCTCCATAAAAAAGCTACTACTATTTTCAACGGTCTCCTACAAAAACCAAAGGACAAATATAATGAGATTGATCGCATTCACAGGTCATTGGGTCCTCAAAGCCTGGATCCGGCCAGACCTTGGGATGTATTGTGCCAAATACATTTTTACCATCTAAAGGAAACCATAATGATGAAAGCCAGTAATCAAGAAGAGTTCACCTTTAATGGGTCACCAATGTTATTCCTCACAGACTTATCTCGTCAAACCTTACATCCCAGAAGGGCCTTGAAACCCCTGCTGGACCTGCTTCATGAGAACAATATTCGCTATAAATGGGGCTTTCAGTTCCAATTAATAGCCCATAGGGTAAACAAATCAGCAACTTTCTGGAATCTTGGTGATCTGGCTAACTTTTTGGGTACATTTGAACTACCGCAAGTCTTTCTGCCGGACTGGCCAAAGCAACCAATTCTTCTTATACCGCCTGCCCCCTCAGGATGGCAACAAGTGGGGAGAAAACATACCAAATCTTCTGTAGCACAACCAGCTTTGGATCTCACCTGAATCAACCATTTACAGAGGCTTACTTAATACAAGCCTGGCCACTAATAGGTGCCGAGGTCTATTCCTAAACTGGCTTTAGTAAGCTATTGTTTGATTTACTGTTTTTCCTTTATACATCCTAAGATGCAAACATTTTGAAAAGTTATATTTCTCTTATGTTTGTTTTGGTTTTCTCCTCCCCCACCCAAAAAGCATGTGCAATACATTTTACAAACATAATTTTTGTTTTAGCCTAATGGGCCAGTCGAGTGGGAGCTAGTCTCCACCTCACCAAGCTATCCCAAACAAGGGAATTGACACATTAATTTTGTGTCATTAAAGTTGTTTACATTTATCTTATTGGTCATAAATATCCTACAGTTATCTCTCTAGGTTAATTTTTCTTAGATATAACCTAGATTGGTACCCTGGGAAAATCCAGAAACCCCATACAGTCTCCTACACTCCTTAAAACTTACCCTCTCCTCCCCACCCTTTTTAATTTTTTTTTCCTGATCTTTTTGTTGTCGCTTAAAATGATCACTGTTAAAATAATTTCTTTTGATTTTAAGGGCCTTGATACCCCAGAGAAACGCTCTATTTTAATGTCAGACCTACATAGGCAGAGGGCCCAGGTGGCATTCATCCAAGAAACCCACTTCCGAGGAGATCTTGTACCCAACATTACCAATAGAATAATTTCGCTGGCATATCACAGCTGTGCTGGGGACTCCAAAACAAAGGGAGTGGGTTTTTTTATTTTCCCCCTCTATTCATTGGCAGCTAAAGGAGAAGAGAGTTTGTGCTGAAGGTAGATTTGTTTTTCTTAAGGGTCCATTAGATAGCAATCTGGTCACACTCACAGTTGTATATCTCCCAAGCACTAACCAGACACAATTCCTAACTTATTTGCTAGCACAGTTAGACAATTTTAAAGAGGGTACACTTTTCTTGGGAGACCAGATCCGGTTTTATACCAGTTGAAGTTGAAATTGCCAAAAAGCTTTGATCCGAATTTATTTGCAGTGAAACGCGTTAAAAAACAGCTATTTCCGGGCTGCAGAGAGCCTTAATAGTGGTGTAAGACACTGTGCCTTGCAGTAACACACATAGGGAGTCTGCTGTGGTAGTGAAATAATACTGTGAGTCAGTATGACATGCAGATGACAGGCGTCGCTATTAGAATCACTGCACACTTCACTTATTTGGGCAGTCACGGGGCCAAAACTGATCAAATAACTCAAGTATGAACTCAGTCTTACAGGTCCATGTTGTACATAGATGTCAATGACAGAGTATGGAGGTGGCGGCAGCATCAGGAGACTACAGAGTGGCACAATGACAGAGTCTGGAGGTGGCGGCAGCATCAGGATTTTCAGTATGAATACATACCGTGAAAGTGGGGCCTCTTGATCCTTGTAACTTTTGGGTTTGGAGCAGGAGGTGTCAAAAAAATTTACCACAGAGATAACTGGCCACAGAGTGGCACAATGACAGAGTCTGGAGGAGGCGGCAGCATCAGGGGGCTACAGAGTGGCACAATGACTGAGTCTGGAGGTGGCGGCAGCATCAGGGGGCTGCAGAGTGGCACAATGAAAAAGTCTGGAGGTGGCAGCAGCAGCAACATCAGGAGGAGGCCACAGAGATGGCGGCAGCAGCAGCATTAGGCGGAGTCCACAGAGTGGCACAATGACAGAGTCTGGAGGTGGCGACAGCATCAGGAGGCCACAGAGTGGCACAATGACATAGTGTGGAGGTGGTGACAGCATCAGGAGACCACAGAGTGGCAAGGTGACATAGTGTGGGGATGGCAGCAGCAGCATCAGGAGACCACAGAGTGGCAAGGTGACATAGTCTGGAGATGGCAGCAGCAGCATCAGGAGACCACAGAGTGGCAAGGTGACAGTGTGGAGATGGCAGCAGCAGCAGCATCAGGAGACCACAAAGTGACCTGGTGACAGAGTGGGGCAGTGGGTGGCAATACCAGTACCCGCTGACAAAGGTGGGTGAAAGAAGGAGCACTTTGCATCTGATGTGTGGCATCAGGCGGGTGGCAGCATCAGAGTAGTAGCTGAGGCAGGTAGCCAGAAGAAACCAGTCTCTTTTATAAAGGTTTGGGTTAGGCGGCATGGATCATCTAATCAGATGCATAAGGCATTGGTGGGTGGAAATCCTGGCTGATCCATGCCTGATTCATCTTGACAAAGGTCAGTCTCTCCACATTTTGGGTGGACAGGCGAGTTCTTCTTGGGGTAACCATGGCCCCCACCGCACTAAACACCTGCTCTGATGTCACACTACTGGCCGGGCAGGACAGCTTTTCCAGGGCAAACTCGGACAGTTGAGGCTACAAATCCAGTTTGGCTGCCCAGTAGTCCAGTGGATCTTCAATGACTGCTGGCAGGGTGCACTCCACCTGCTGGTTCAGGTTCTGCTCTATGTCTAGCTGCTGGTCAGTAGTTTCCTCACTATGTGGTGAAGAAAGCTGCTCATCACCCACTCTAGACTCAGGCTGCTGCTGATGGAGCTGGTACTGCTCCTGCCACCTCAGATAGGCCCAGATAGGCAAAGGCCAACTGACTACATAGGATGTCTCTGTAGTAGTTCAGTTTGTCCTCCCTCTCAGCAGGTGTAAAAAAGGCCCCCGTTTTGGACCAGTAGCGAATGGTGACAATTCGGCTGTCACTGCGCAAACAAGTGAGCATGCAGCGGGCCATTTCTGCAAGTGACTCGGAGGGACTCCCTACTTCCGTCTCCACTGCATACTGCCACGGTGTGTCTGGGTCCTCTGCCTTGTCTTCCTCATCTTCCTCTTGCTCCTCTGGCTGCTCCTCCTCTCCTGTCATGTGAGTAGAAAAACCACCCATTTTGCTATAGATTGCCTTTGCTCCAATTTCCTCCTCCTCCTCCAGTTCAGCCTCCACAGGGCTTATGTAGCCGTGAGATCTAGGCACCACGTCACCAGTACCCTGACCAGCCAGATTTACCAGCATCTGTTCCAGGACATGAAGGAATGGAATGACGTCTTTCATCCAGTATTCCTGGCCACTGACAAATAACGTGGCCTCCTCAAAGGGCCTGAGCAAACAGCAGGTGTCACTCATGAGCTGCCACTGGCTCACATCGAAGTTACACATGGGAGTACTCCTATCCGCTTGGATCATCAAGAATTTGTTGATGGCCTTTCTCTGTTCATATAATTGGTCCATCATATGGAGGGTGGAATTCCAACGGGTGGAAACGTCGCATTTCAGCCTATGTTGGGGGATGACGTTCTGCCGCTGCAGCTCAAGGAGGGTGTGCTTTGCGGTGTACGAGTGGCTGAAGTGCCTGCAAAGTTTCCTGGCCATTTTTATGATGTCTTGCAGATGGGTGGAAGACTTCAGGAACCGGTTGACAACCAGATTGAAAACATGTGCCATGCAGGGCGCATGGCTCAGCCTTCCTTGACGCAGCGCCTACACAATGTTCTTCTCGTTGTCGGTCACCATGGTTCTGATTTTGAGTTGTCGCAGAGAATACCATGATTCAATTTTTTGATGAATCACTCCAAGCAGTCTTTTCCCTGTGTGACTCCCACTGTTTGCCCAGCAAACCAGGTGCAGAACAGCGTGACACCGCCGTGCCCTGACCATGTGGTATGCTGGAGAGGCACTGTGAATTGTCCCTGCAGTGGAGGCTGAGGTCACGTTGGAGGATGAGGGGGCAGAGGCGGACATTGTCGCAGGACCAGCGGCGTGAGAACGTGGTGGCGGAAGTGGTGTCACCTGGCCAAGTTGCTGGTGTGGTTGTGCAGGAATCACATTCACCCAGTGGGCCGTAAAGGACATGTATTGTCCCTGACCGTAGTTACAGCTCCACACCGCAGCGCTGACGTGCACTTTGGCAGACACCGACAGGCTCAAGGACTGGTCCACCTTCTGTTCTACATATTTGTGCAGGGCTGGTACTGCCTTTTTCACAAAGAAATGATGGCTTGGGACTCTCCACCTCGGTTCGGCACAAGCTATCAGTTCTCTGAAAGGTGCAGAGTCCACCACTTGGAAAGGGAGGGACTGCAGCACCAGCAACTTGGACAGGAGCACATTCAGCTTCTGCGCCGTTGGATGAGTGCACGCATACTGTTGTCTCTTGGCAATCGGTGATCGATTGCTGACAGAATGACTGATGAGGATTAGGAGGAGGAGCAGGACCATCTGGACCAGCAAAAGATGGAAATGACATGCATATCCCTTCGGCTGTGGTGGTGGAGCCTTGACTGCCTGAAAGCCGGTGCATGGCCCTGGGTGATGCAGCGGTTGCTGCTGCAGCCTGGACCACCACATCGGAGCCACGGGTCTCCCAGGCCACTTTATGGTGATGCTGCATATATTGACGCAGGGCCGTGGTGCCAACATTGGCACCCTGGCCACGCTTCACCTTCTGCCCACATATTTTACATTTGACCATGTTAACCTCCTCCGGCGGCTTAACAAAAAAACTGCCACAATGCCGAGTAGGTGATTTCCCCCCAACACTCCCCACTGACTGACTGCTACCGCCGCTGCCTCCTAGAACCCCCTTCACCACTACTTCCTGGGCAGGTACTGTTGGCTGGGGGTGTCTGATGTCACCTGGGATGAAGTGGATGACCGAGTTAACCATTCAAGCATCGCTGGGACTCCTGCAGACACGGCCCCTTACTCTGCTGTGTCCTCTGCCTGCGCCAAAAACATTTAGGCCTCTGCCACTCCTCTGTGCGTGCCCTGCCACTTCTCTGTCTGACATACTTTTACCTGAACTAAATAAATTAAAAGCAAATTAAAACACACCTAAAGGCAACAAATATATTTGTATTTTTGTACAGAAATAGGCCACTAAATGCTTTTACCACAAATAACTGCAACAGTGAACTGCGTATATACTTTTCTGGATATATAAATTGCTGTATAATGACAGAGCTGTATAATGGCTATTTGGATCCCCAAATAGTCTTTCCCTGCACTTGTACATCGCTTTTCTAGCACTGTCCCTAGTGCCTTCTGACGTCTCTCACTGCACTAAGATGCTGTGAGATGATTCCTCCCTATCCTTTCCCTGCACTTAGAAATCGTTTTTTGAGTTTTTTTCTCACAATTAGGTGTTTGCTATCACTCTCCCTAGCACCTGCATACGTCTCTCCCTGCCCTCAGAATGCTGTAAAATGTCTTAATCCAAGATTGATGAGGCTATTTATAGGGCTGTGACATCACAAGGCTGGCTGGCTGCTGATGCATGCATGGCAATTATGGGTCATCCCCCCTTCCCAGAGTTCCTTGCCCCAGGTCCTAAGACGTGAAGCCGCCATTTTAGGAAAAATTGTTATTCGTTACCAAGAATCGCGAGGAAATTCACATTCGTTGCGAATTGCATTTTTCCTGAAATTTGGATCGAACTCCACTTCGTCAGCTTTGTTTCACTCATCTCTAATGGCATCTAAATGAATCTATCCTGCAAGATGTGGTGGTGGTTGCAGAAGTTTCCACTAAACTTTCACATTACTTTACAACAAATAGTTTGCCTGATTCTGACCCCATGATAATCTGGGGGGCACATAAAGCAGTTATCCGGGGTGTCGTGATAAAACATGGGTTGAGGTTGAAAAAAGCGCGTCAAAAAGAGATTGATGATTTGTTAGCCAAAATCCTCATTTAGAACTGTCACACAAACGTTCTAGGGATGATAATCAATATAAAGAATTGAATGCATTAAGGAAAAGCTGTCATCTTTATATTGGGGTAAAGCTAAGGCTGCTTTAGCGAAATTCCAAAAGTTTTTTTATGCACGTAGCAATAAGAGTAGTCGCATATTAGCCAACGCCCTGAGAGAGCAATTGATTAGTTCCTTTGTGCCATTTTTGACAGATAAGACCGGCAAAAAATATTTCTCACTAAAGGCATAGCTGAATCCTTTCGTAATTATTACTCGGAGCTTTACAACCTTCCCAGGCCTCCATCTGCTGCACCTTTTGAACATAGCACAGCTGTAAACAGATCTTGTTCAGTAGATTCTGAATTGCCTACTGAATGCGCGTACGTACGTGCTGGTCAGCAACCTCTATTAGCCGGTTTCCTGCAAAGATCTCAAATATGCCAATTAAGGCGATTAATTTTCAGCTTCGCGATTCAGAAGGAGATGTTAACCTGAATGGTGAGGTGATTGATTGGCGCACACCTGCGCCCTGTTCTGTGTGCATCTGCAGTCCATTTTACAGGTTAGTTTAAATCTTTAATGCTTGATGTTTTTTTTTTTGTTAGTGTTACTTTTTTATGTTGCATTCTACTCAATCACAAACTTGCTTCATTTATAGTTACATTTGTTGCACTTCTTGTTACTTTTTCTTTTGGTTGCAACACTGCAAAGGCAATCTTTTCAATGTGAAGCAATATGGTCCAAAAAGCCCTCTTTGCCTATTTCTTCTTATAATTTCTCTTTTCTATGTTTATGTACACACATCTAAATGCATACAAACATGTTTGGCTTTATGTGCACTCATGTCTATACAAACAATATACACAAATAAAATACAAACTTACCCTAATGAGGACTGTGCAAAACCGACAGAGGTGGTGGATTACGTGGCAGAGTCTGTTCGTTTGAGACGTATACCTACACTACCTTTCTTCAGCCCTGTGGAGTAGTTGCAAATTGAGGACTTGTGTACTGTATTGTCACCTTTTGAAGAGGCCACCAGGATGATCAGCAGAGATCAGGCCGGTGTCAGTGACACCATCCCCATCATATGCCTGCTGAAACAGATGATGGTGGATCTCGGACACAACACAGAGCAGACGCTGCATCAAGAGATGACGTTTCAAACATCATCTTGGACATTCATGCCTACTAGGCATAGTGCACCACAAATCCAGGAAGAGGAGGAGGTGGAAGAGGATGAGGGGGACATTGCAGGCATGGGAGAAGGGGAGGAAGGGGCAGAGGAGGATATTGAGGGTACATGGCATCCATCCACTCAAACACAAGACTACATGTTCGGTGGATGGCAAGACAAGGCAGAGGAGAAAGAGGACGACCCTGTGCTGCTGTTCGACCCACAGGAGTGTGGGCCCAGAATTACCTCAGCTGTGGGTCAATTGAGCCACATGACAGCCTTAATGCAGGAGTGAATAGCCAAAGATCCACGCATACAACACATAAAAACAAAGACTGACGACTATTGGATTGCTACATTACTGGATCCACATTACAAGCCTGAGATACAACAACTGATCTTGCCCCAATACAGGGGACCTAACATGCAGCACTACCAAGAAGACTCTGTAAGGGACTTTTGCTCAGCCTTTCCGACTGCCAGCAGCAGCAGCAGCAGGGGTCCCTATGGCAGTTCCACCAGCCATTGGAGCCAAACAACTGCTTTAAGCAGCATGGGTGGCAGCAGCAGTAGAGGTCATCTAAGCCAAACTATGCAGGCTTTTTTTCAGTGGAAGCAAGCTGCCAGTCGTGCCGCAATTGCCAATGACACTCAGCAGCGGTACTCAGTCATGGTGCAGGAATACCTGAGCTCTGCATGGGACATCTGCAACTTGCAAAGCCAGGACCCACTGGGCTACTGGGTATCCAAGCTTGAGCAGTGGCCGGAGCTGGCAGAACATGCCATTCAGATCCTTGCCTACCCGGCCGCAAGTGTGTTATCTGAAAGAGCGTTCAGTGCAGCTAGGGGCGTAGTGAGTGACAAGGGGATTCAGCTCTCCGCAGAAAATGTCGACCGAGTCACTTTTATTAAAATTTATAAGGCTTGGATAGGCAATGACTTCAACACCCCCTCTGCAGAGTATACTGATTAATCATCAACTGCTGCACAGCTTGCTGACACCTTGATGGGAAGAGCACATTCACAGCCGTTGGCATCTCCTTCTTCTTTTCCCCCTAGTGGCCCTGTACCTCCACTCTGTCTCTGAGGTCTATAACTTGCAATTTTTAACAAGCACCTCCCTCAGGGCCCTCTGCCTCTATCTACTTTGAGTCCTATATGACTTGTAATGGAGCTGTGTGATTCATAATTAAATATTTGTATTTTTAGTAGAGAAATACATACATGTTTCCGTCCCTTTGGATAGATAGCAAGTGGTATCAAAAATAAATATCTGTATTTTTTTTACAGAAATACACAAATTTTTCTGTTTATTTTGATAGATAGCAAGTGGTATCAGAATAAAATATCTGTATTTTTTTTTACAGAAATACAGACATTTTTCTGTTTATTTTGATTGATTGCAAGTGGTATCCTAATGAAATGTCTGTATTTTTTTACAGAAATACAGAATTTTTTCTGTTTATTTTGATAGATAGCAAGTGGTATCAGAATTAAATATCTGTATTTTTTCTACAGAATTACAGAAAATTTTCTGTTTATTTTGATAAATAGCAAGTGGTATCAAAATTAAAAATCTGTATTTTTTTACAGAAATACAGAAATTTCTCTGTTTATTTTGATAGATAGCAAGTGGTATCAGAATTAAATATCTGTTTTTTTTTTTACAGGAATACAGAAATGTTTCTGTTTATTTTGATAGCAAGTGGTATCGAAATTAAATATCTGTATTTTTTTACAGAAATACAGAAATTGTCCTGTTTATTTTGATAGATAGCAAGTGGTATCAGATTTAAATATCTTTTTTTTTACAGAAATACAGAAATGTTTCTGTTTTTTTGATAGATAGCAAGTGGTATAAATACAGATATTTCATTCTGATACCACTTGCTATCTATCAAAATAAACAGCAAAATTTCAGTTTTTCTATAAAAAAAATACAGATATTTAATTGAGGCTACAACTTGCTGTATGTCAAAAAAGCCATTAAAATGTATGTATTTCTCTCCAAAAAATACAGATATTTAATTATGATTCATAATTTTTATGACTTTTTAGATAGATAGCATCAGAATTAAATATCTGTATTTTTTATGGAAAAATATAGAAATTTTTCTGGCTTTTGTGATATATTACAAGAGGTATACCATGATACCTCTTGCAATCTATCACAAAAAAACTAAAAATGTCTGTATTTCTGTAAAAAAAACAGATTTTTTTTAAGATAGCACTTGGTATCTATCCTAAAACCCATAAAAAAATCAGTATTTCTCTCCAAAAAATAGAGATATTTCATTCCGATCCCACTTTTCTATATATCTCCAAAGCCAAAAAAATTTCTATATTTCTCTACCAAAAATCCAAATATTTAATTCTGATAGCTCTTGGTATCAATCCAAAAGACCATAAAAAATTCTATATTTCTCTACAGAAAATACAGATATTTTATTCTGATAGCACTTGGTATGTTTTCTAAAACCCATAAAAATGTATGTATTTATGTGAAACAAATACAGATAATTAACTGTGATAGCACTTGCCAGATATCCACAAATGATAAAAAATGTATGTATTTCCCCGCATATTCCACCAAGTCCGTTCCCTTTTATGTGGTTTCACTAGATACCGTGTTTCCCCGAAAATAAGACACTGTCTTATATTTTTTCGGGCTTCCAAAAACACACTAGGTCTTATTTTCAGGGTAGGTCTTATATACTTTTTTTAATGAAAAAAAACACCATATTCCCAAATTCCCCTAGTACCTGACTTTAGATGCCAGATACTAATGCCGTCCACGCTCCGTCTCAGAGCCCACCGCCTCCTCCTCTTTCTGTAACTGATGCTGCCACCTGCCCAATACCCGACTGTAGATGGCAGATACTAATGCCATCCACACTCTGTCTCAGAGCCCACCGCCTCCTCCTCTTGCTGTAACTGATGCTGCCACCTGCCCAGTACCCGACTATAGATGCCAGATACTAATGCCATACACACTCCGTCTCAGAGCCCACTGCCTTCTCCTCTTGCTGTAACTGATGCTGCCACCTGCCCAGTACCCGACTGTAGATGCCAGATACTAATTCCATCCACACTCTGTCTCAGAGCCCACCGCCTCCTCCTCTTGCTGTAATTGATGCTGCCACCTGCCCTGTACCTGACTGTAGATGCCAGATACTAAAGCCGTCAACACTTTGTCTCAGGGCCCACTGCCTCCTCTTCCCAGTACCCTGCTCTAGATGCCAGTTATCAATGCCATCCACACTTCTCAGGGCCCACCACCTCCTCCTCCTCCTTTCACTGATGTTGCTGCCTGCCCAGTACCCAACTCTAGATGCCTGTTACTAATGCCGTCAAAACCTCGTCTCAGGGCCCACCGCCTCCTTCTTCTGCTGTTACTGATGCTGCCACCTGCCCAGTACCCTACTCTATATGCCAGTTTCTAATGCCGTCCACACTTTGTTCCAGAGCCCACCACCTCTTCCTCCTGCTGGTACTGCTGCGGCCTGCCCAGTAACCAGTACCCAGGTGTAGATGCCAGTTAACAAAGCTGTCCATGCCGCATTTTAGAATGTTGCAGCTAGCAGATAGGAAAAGGCAGTCTCCTACAAAGCAATGTCGCCAGTAGCTACAGCTTCTACACTGTCCATATAGGTGATGGCCCCAACCACTAATGCCATCCTTGCTCCATCTCAGGGCCCACCGCCTCCCCCTCCTCCAAGTACCCAGCTCTAGATGCCAGTTAACAATGCCATCCACACTTCTCATGGCCCACTGCCTCCTCCTCCTGCTTTCACTAATGCTGCCGCCTGCCCAGTACCCAACTCTAGATGCCAGTTACTAATGCCGTCCAAACTTCATCTCAGGGCCCACCGCCTCCTTCTTCTGCTGTTACTAATGCTGCCACCTGCCCAGTACCCTACTCTAAATACCAGTTACTAATGCCGTCCACATTTTGTTCAAGAGCCCACCACCTTTTTCTCCTGCTGTTACTGCTGCCGCATGCCCAGTACCCAGTACCCAGCTGTAGATGCCAGTTAACAAGGCTTTCCATGCCTCATTTTAGAAAGTTACAGCTAGCAGATAGGAAAAGGCAGTCCCTTACACAGCAATGTCTCCAGTAGCTAAAGCTTCTACACTGTCCATATAGGTGATGGCCTCAACCACTAATGCTGTCCTTGCTCCGTCTCAGGGCCCACCACCTCCTCCTCCCAGTACCCAGCTCCAGATGCCAGTTAACAATGCCATCCACACTTCTCAGGGCCCACTGCCTCCTCCTCCTGCTTTCACTATTTCTGCCGCCTGCCCAGTACCCAACTCTAGATGCCAGTTACTAATGCCATCCAAACTTTGTCTCAAGGCCCACCGCCTCCCTCTTCTGCTGTTACTGATGCTGCCACCTGCCCAGTATCCTACTTTAGATGCCAGTTACTAATACCATCCACCTTTTGTTCCAGAGCCCACCACCTCTTCCTCCTGCTCTTACTGCTGCCACCTCCCCAGTACCCAGCTGTAGATGCCAGTTAACAAGGCTGTCCATGCCGCATTTTATAAAGATACAGGTAGCAGATAGGAAAAGGCAATCCCCTACACAGTAATTTCTCCAGTAGCTAAAGCTTCTACACTGTCCATATAGGTGGTGGCCTCAACCACTAATGCTGTCCTTGCTCCGTCTCAGGGCCCACCGCCTCCTCCTCCTGCTTTCACTGATTCTGCCGCCTGCCCAGTACCCAGTACCCAGCTTTAGATGCCAGTTATCAAGGCTGTCCATGCCGCATTTTAGAAAGTTACAACTAGCAGATAGGAAAAGGCAGTCCCCTACAAAGCAATGTCTCCACTAGCTACAGCTTCTACACTGTCAATATAGGTGATGGTCTCAATCACTAATGCCGTCCTTGCTCCTTTTAGGGCCCACCCCCTCCTCCTCCCAGTACCCAGCTCTACTCTAAATGCTAGACTAGACTCAAGCTCAACAGGTTGTTCTTTCCCCGCTGATTCCGCCAAGCCCGTTCTGCTTCATGTGGTTTCACTACATAGTAGGTACGGATTGGAAGCTAATTCATCCATTCATGTCTCCAATAGCTACAGCTTCTACACTGTCCATATAGGTGATGGCCTCAACCTCTAATTCGGTTCTTGCTCCTTCTCAGGGCCCACCGCCTCCTCCTCATGCTGGAACTGCTGCTGCCCAGTAACCAGCTCTAGATGCCAGTTACCAATGTAGTCCCCGCTCCGTCTCAGAGCCCACCGACTCCTCCTCCTGCTGTAAATTATGCTGCTGCCTGCCCAGTACTAAACTCTAGATGCCAGATACGCATGCCGTCCACACTTTGTTCCAGAGGCCACCACCCCCTCCTCCTGCTGTTACTGATGCTGCCGCCGGCCCAGTAACCTGTACCTAGCTGTAGATTCCAGTTAACATGGCTGTCCATGCGGCATTTTACAAAGTTACAGCTAGCAGATAGGAAAAGGCTGTCCCCTACACAGCAATGTCTCCACTAGCTAAAGCTTCTACACTCTCCATATAGGTGATGGCCTCAACCACTAATGCCGTTTCCGGGCCCACCACCTCCTCCTCCCAGTACCCAGCTTTAGATGCCAGTTAACAATGCCATCCACACTTCTCAGGACCCACCGCCTCCTCCTCCTGCTTTCACTGATGCTGCCACCTGCCCAGTACCCAGTACCCAGCTGTAAATGCCAGTTAACAAGGCTGTCCATGCCGCATTTTAGAAAGATACAGGTAGCATATAGGAAAAGGCAATCCCCTACACAGCAATGTCTCCAGTAGCTAAAGCTTCTACACTGTCCATATAGGTGATGACCTCAACCACTAATGCTGTCCTTGCTCCGTTTAGGGCCCACCCCCTACTCCTCCCAGTACCCAGCTTTAGATGCCAGTTAACAATGCCATCCACACTTCTCAGAGCCCACCGCCTCCTCCTCCTGCTTTCACTAATGCTACCACCTGCCCAGTACCCAGTACCCAGCTGTAGATGCCAGTTAACAAGGCTGTCCATGGCGCATTTTAGAAATATACAGGTAGCAGATAGGAAAAGGCAATCCCTTACACAGCAATGTCTCCAGTAGCTAAAGCTTCTACACTGTCCATATAGGTGATGACCTAAACCACTAATGCCGTCCTTGCTCCAACTCAGGGCCCACCACCTCCTCCTCCCAGTACCCAGCTCTAGATGCCAGTTAACAATGCTTTCCACACTTCTCAGGGCCCACTGCCTCCTCCTCTTGCTTTCACTGATGCTGCCACCTGCCCAGTAACCAACTCTAGATGCCAGTTACTAATGCCGTCCAAACTTCATCTCAGGGCCCACCGCCTCCTTCTTCTGCTGTTACAGATGCTGCCATCCGCCCAGTACCCTACTCTAGATGCCAGTTACCAATGCGGTCCCCACTCCGTCTCCCACCGTCTCCTCCTCCTGCTGCAGCCACCTGTCCCTTGTAACTTATAACAGAGCTGTGTAGCTGGCTAATTTTTTTTACTGAAAGACCCCCCTCAGAGACCTCTGCCTGTACTTTGAAGCCTGTGTAGAGCTTGTAACGGAGTGGTGAAACCTGTTGGCTAATTTTTGGCAAGAGGAACCCCCTCGTGCCCCTCTCTGTCTCTACTCGGAGACCGTATAAAATCCGGCATGTTCCCTTGACCACCCCATAAAACGGCCATGCCAGCAACAGAAAAAAGACTTCCTTTTTTTGTTTTACTTGTACAGTGTTGTGCAGAGCTGGGGGAGTCTTGATATTATTAATATTATTATTATTATTATTATTATTAATAAACAGGATTTATATAGCGCCAACATATTACGCAGCGCTGTACATTAAGCTTTTTCAGTTGCTGAATTGCGCGACGGCGTACGATTTCGGATCGCGAATACGAATGCGCGAGCGTCCGATTCTGCTTGATGAATTAGGGCCTTAGAAAGGAGAAGGTTGTGTATGAAGGTTAATTTGTTGCCAACAGATCTGGCATTCCATAGACTGCCAGAGAGAGGGGGTAAGGACTTACGGGTAGGGTGAATGGGGATGAGGTTAGGAGAAGGGAATGTCTTACTGAGAGTGTATGGAAAGTAGAGGCTGTGTGGGGTACCAAGGTTGGGTGAGATGTCACAAGAGTGTTTCAATAAAGTAAAAAGGTACAGGAGCACAGACAGAGAAATAAGGACAATGAATTATCAGACTGGGGAGTGCAGGGAGTAGTGCCAACAAAGAGAGCAGGATGATTAATACATTTTTACAGATGACCGGGAACCAAATGCATACAATATATAATGTGGCAAACTGAAGTCCAAGAGAAGCAGTCCAATAATATGGGTTCAAGTGAGGCTTGTAAACTTGTTCCAGGAGTGCAGGATGATGTCTCAGTCAAATAGATAGTTTGATGAAATACCAGTTTAGAATGGTAGCAGCAGCAGCAGAGGATGTGTTGGAGTCCAGGTGGATAAATCAGTCCAAATGTGGAAGATAGAAGTTGCAGAGTATAAATATATGCCCAAATCCGTTCCAATTCCTGTGTCTATTCCCTGGATTAATTCTCACTGCACTTATAATTTGGGCACTTAACATTTGAGCACGTGACCAGGGTCCCAACTTGACCTTGCCTGTTGTTTAAATAGAAGTGCTTTGGGTTCTGATTATAGATAGACTGGACTGATATGTCTTTTTAAATGTATTTATAGGCTGTAGAAGCTCTACACAGTCCAGAAAAACAAATTTTTCCCCCATTGACTTTAATAGAGTTCGAATTCGATGTTCGGTCACCCGCATAATAATGCATTATTCGACCAAATAGTGGTCGAATCGAGTAGTGAGCTATTCGACCAACTATACCCAGGATTTATTCTTGTTGAAAGCTTTTGCTCCTCTTCCCCAAATTGGCAGGAAGTCCAAGTGTATAAGAGATTTCTCTTTACTATGCTGCAGCCAACCTGACTAGGGTAAAATACTGGTGCAGACACTCATGTGTAAATAATGGGTTCACTTAGAACAAAAATATTTACCAATCTACCATTGCATATGGTGGCCTGGGTTGATTGTAGAGCTCAAAATGCATCCCACTATGTGACCCACCTTGTGCCTCTGCTTATGACATTTTCATAATACATCTCTCCCACCTCAGCTTGCACGATTACTCCCAGTTATTGGCCACCCCTCGTTTGTTTCAAGCCTGGAGGATCTGGAATTGCACAAATTAGCCACCTGCAACTTATGCAGGGCCCATCATTTCCACTTCTTCCAAGGCCCACCCTGTCAGAACTAACCAAATTGCCCTTTCAACTGACACAATGGAGGGCAGGCAAGCTACTCAATTTCTTACACCTACTACCATTGGTACAATGTTTTTCCAGACTACTAATCCCCTTAGGGAGGCTATGTCTTAAAGAGGGAGTAGCCCGCCACACTCGGTCTGAAATGTTACACCTTTGACCATGCCCACCAACTGATTGTGCCACTACCTATTTTAGGACCTGGAAAATGTAACTAGGTACTAATAACTCCAGATAAAGACACATTCAATCAAGTACTGGTGCCAGTTTTTTCTGAAGGGTATGTGGGAAAAACAATAAATCCTTTTAAAAAGAGGTTCCAAAAACAGTGCAGTGACATTGGAATAGTAATTAACCTTAAAAAAAAACAGGTAAAGGACTTTGATTCCAAAACCCAGTTACACTATATTTGCACAGCATGACGATGACATTTATGAGCTATGGTTACAGAATATGTGGCCAAACCACATAGAGGCAGGGATTGGGATAACTTATTGCCTAGAGACCTCAATTCTACATTTTCCTTCACTTGTTTCCTAGACGAGAGATACTTTGATCTCCCCTGATCAACACTTTTCTGTGTCTGTGGGGGGATGGACATGATTATTTATTCATTTTGTAGCATTTACTTAATAATTACATGATACATGGTGATAATGCTTTGTGTGCCTTCTGCTGTGTTTTTTTTTTCTATTTTTTACCTATTTTGTACATTTACTAATGCCTAGGTATATAAGTATTTTGTATGCTTCGCTTTTTGTCACTATTTCGCCTTGAGGAAGGGACCCCCCCACTTTTTCATGAACTCTACACTACACCATCTGTGATTGTCACTTCAAGCACCCTTCCTCTTTTACAAGGTCTGTTTGCTGTAGGGATTGCATTCTTATCAGGACATCAATAAACTTAGAGGAAGGTTTTTATTCCACTCTGGCATCCATGGCAACCAGTATAAGCACTAATCTAGATGTGTTCACTTTTTAGTCACATGTATGAATTATTCTACAGCCTGATAAAGACCAATGTACTCAACCCAATTTATAGGTTTATATCCCTGCTCAAACCTAATATTAAATTGTATGGTATATTTCTCAAATGTTACTCCAACCATACCTTCTGCATTGGTTCTCACCTGGCCAAATTGGTTTTATACCTTGCAGAGTAGTTAGGGGCAATTCTCTTCAAAAACCCTAAAATATCAGGAGTCCAAATTGTCTTATATACTGATCGTGCATACCATAGGTATTCCTTTTTATATTCAAACCTCTTATATATTGCTCCTTACCCCCCCTTAATTCTAAAACGTGTGTTAAACTAAATTTTCTTAAACATGATAGTAGTCTAGTTCTACCCTATTAAAAAAAAAATGTGATTCTTATTGGAATTAGTTATTGACCAAAACAAAACTTTTGCCTGGAAAACTTGATAAGCAAGTTTATTCACTCTCAATAATTTTCTGGATGAGAATCTCTCCTTCACTAACTTTTCATACTCTTTCAACTCTCATCATTTAAAATAAACATTGTCTTAAAATTCTACACCTTTGCATATTTTAGGTCATACATATTTTTTTTCTGGGCTTATTAGACAAATCTTCACTTTAAAAACCTGTCCCCCTATGAACCTCTCCAGTTATATCATGTCACTTTACTCCTAAAATTGACCATACCATATTAATATACAAAGAAATAGTAATGAACAATGTAAGATTGTCCAAAACCTTTCCTTTCCTTCAAACTATAATGAGAATGTTCAAGTTACTCTTTGCTCGAAAGCCTATTGTGGTGGTTGCTCCTTGTCTCTGGTGGAGGAAATGCTAATTACACCTGTTACAAAGGCTGTTTTTTAGTTCTAGTTCTTGTCTGTAAAGGTAGTGTAAGGCCCTGGTCAGCACCATTCCTCACCAGACACCAGTCCCCCAATCTAACACTGTAATCTTCACCTATAACAAGCCCCCACTCATCCTCGGGAGACTGGTTGCGTCTCCCAGCACTCGGTTGCCCCAAGGACTTACCGGGCAAAGGATGCTGTCTGGGAATTGGCTGGCAGCAAGCCAGGAACCCACAGATAAAGCAGTACCAAGATCCCAACAGTGCCAAGTCCAGAATACAGAGCAGAGGTCATACACAGAATATCCATCCACTAAACGAGTACACAAGAGCAAACACAAGCAGACTTGGAGTTGCAAGCACAGAGACGCTATGACAAAGGCTTCATCAAAATGTTTTAATCACCTTGACGTACTTAAGCCCAGTGCAGCATCATCAACATATCTTTTATGAATTGTTTTAAGGAAATTAAAAAATAAGCAAGATGGACTCCCAGAGTATATACTCATAGCCTATGTGTCACACAAAATTGCTTATCTTATAATACAAATTTGAATATTTTCTTTAAAATTGTATTTTACATTTTACACAGTCGTAGCCTTTCAAACACTTTCCAACAGAATTGTTTCAGAAAGATTATTAGAACAATAAACAAAGGAGATCTAAAACTATCTCATATACAGTTTAAAGAAGAGAAAAAGAATTAGAGATTAAAAAACATATGTTTGTGCATATGTTAAAATTATACAAATCATCATTGAGCTGTCATTTGTTTGAATTTAGCAGCCTGCATATCAAAAGGGAAAGAAAAAATATGATGTATTTATAAATGCACTGATAAGGAAGAAAACATATTCACTGAAAAAAAAAATATCAACTTTGAAACAATATTTTTTCTGCATTTTTTCCTAATAAACCAGCATTCAAATTGCCTACAAGTCTATCAGTGAATAATGTAGGTTGATTACTTGAAAACTTATTCTAGGTATCATTTATCAGATGGTCCATATAGGCTTTTACAAACCATCTTTGAAATATATAAATATAATATTGCTGGTTGTGTATTTTTTTGTGACTGTATACGTGAACAATTTTTCTGGTCATTAGAATAATGATAATATAATTTTTGTCTATAGGGTTTTTACGTGGGATATGTTTATTTCCCTAGTGATTGTTTTTCATCCTGACTCTGTCTCTATGTAATTGTTAAGCTGTAAACAGGTAAAATGAAAATTCTCATAGTCCACTCCTACCTAGTTGAAGAGAGGGAAAAACATTAAAAGAAAAAGAAATTATACTGCGGTGTATAAAGTTTTTTATCCAGATTCCTTCCTTTGACCATAAAGAATGTCAAGTGTAGGGTGAAAACCTATTGGAAATATATATATATATATATATTTATATTAACAAACTTGCCTGTAAAATAAAGCACAATAATTATTTTAAAATTTCTCTATTTTTAAAGTATATTAAAATGTTGGGTCTAAATGGCAATCATAGTACCATGGGTCTACTGAACAAGTGATAACTTTTTTATACTTATTTATACCTAATAACAAACTATTACATCTATTGTTTTTAAGTGCAAACTAAATGATCCTATTTTTTGAAGTATATTGGAATATACTAGTGGTAATGTGTCATCTATTGTTTTTAAGTACAAACTAAATGATCTTATTTTATGAAGTATACTGGAATATACTAGTGTTAATGTTGCAATTGCATATCTTTTTTTTTGTTTTTGTAATGAGACCAAAAATATTTATTAACATTACAAGGCATGATACAAAGAAATTTACAGACTTTTTTTTTAAATAAACACATTTTTAAACGTATCACTTAAAAATAAGGAACAAAACAAAAAATGAAAAAAAAAGATAGCAAAAACAGCAAAAAAAAAAAAAAACATTTGAAATAAAATTGCTAAGGGGGGAAAAAGGGACAAAAAAGTTAGAATTTAATTATACTGATTAAAGTTAACTAAGGGGTTAAAGTGAATGTTAAGAGCATGGAAGGGGAAGAATCCCATTTTTTGCTGTCTTCACCTCTAGCTCCCTGGCCTAAAGATGGGAAAACAAAAGAAATCTCCCCAAAGTGAACAAAATTTTCATCCTGGCAAGTTGTGCTCAAAATGGGTGCCCCCACTAAATTAATTTCCCTCACCTGACTGTTAACCAGAACATCTGGAAGAGAGTTGTAGTGTAAAAGAATGTAGGATATATTCAAATGTAATGTTTATTATTTTTAATTTGTATTTTAAATTAAAAAAAAATACATTTATAAAAAGCAATAAATCAAAATAGGGTCCCCCATTTTAAAACCAGTCCTTGGAAGATTTGGAACTTTCATGGAAAGAAAATGGGGACAACAAGGGTGTGTGCCCCTATTCCTATCATAAATGGTCCTCTGGAATCTGGCTTGCTAAAAAAGGAAGTAGGCGATATGTAGCAGAAATAGAACTTCAATTGCCCCAATGGTGGAAAGAACCATCGGGTTGGTGATTGGGAAACTTATTTAGAATCTGGAAAACCCCTTTAATAAGGGGTCTATGAATATTTATCCCTCACCCTGGGAAATGAGTAAAAAGGTACACAGTAACCCTTACCCACTTCCATAAACGGTTTAATAATTCTCATAAATGAAGTTTCTAAATTGTAAAATAATTGTTTTTTCTTTCCAACATTGGCTGTTTCAATACTTTGTTCTACCAATTCACCCTGGTTGCTCTGTTGCTAGATATGCTAAAACCATAGAAATGATGTAACAGGACTGCAATTTAGTAATAAACACTTTGGTATAAATGGTACAAATTACATTGTAATCTTTTATAGTACAAATGTCTCCCCTAGCCTATTGCAATAGATTATGTTTTTGTCTGGAACCCGATCAGCATAAAAGTGTGTGTATATCACCTAGTGCAGGTTTTTCATCAATCAAATTTTATTGAAGTTTCAGGAAATCAGCAGAATACAAACATACAAGTCTTATACATTACAGCATAGAGTAGAAAACAGAAATGAACCAAGGGTGTACAATTTAGGAAGGTAATAATGATGAACAATGTCGAATCAAACAAGAATCTGGATAATCTAAACAACAGGTATAGTCATCCAAAAATAATATAACTTTATGAACCCAGATGTATGAACTTTTAGGACCATAACATCTGCATATAATGAACAGAAATGAACTGAAATACATTAACACATGCAAAACACCCTGCAGTTTTCCTTATGGCGCATAATGCAGCTTGGCTCCTAGCTTGGGGGAAGGAAAGAAAAACACAGAAAGGGGAAAGACAAACAAACAAGAACAAATATAACAAGCCAGCCCACGTGAACAGGAAGAAGGATCAGGTGTAATGGGGGGGGGGGGGGGGGGGGGGCGACTGGGGACGTAGGAGAAAATTTCAGGGAAAGCAACCCTCCGCCAAGAAGTCCACTCAATCCCCATGAACCACTATATGACATATGTTTTGAATTAGTACAGACCATGTTAATTTAAACTGATCTATACAATCATCATCCTCCGCAACCAGCAATTCCATATGGTGAATGTTCTCAAGCCCTGAATACCAACCTTTATTTGATGGGACCACTGTTTGTTTCTAAAATCATTTGATCGACCCAGGAACCATATATAGGATAGTTACCTTGGGGTTATTAGGAACATAAGAGCCTGTTCTTGTAATTGTTTTCCAAAAATGAAAAATTATTGGGCATTCCCACCACAAATGAATCATAGATCCCCTTTAGGAAAGGCAGCACCAGCATCGATCAGACATAGATGAAGAGATACTGTTCTGTCCTCACAACACTGTCCTGTGTAGTGCAGCTAGACAGGCAGCTAAACACTGTAAATAAGGCCAATAAGCGGAGAAATCGGCTTCTTGACTGAGATTCTCTGAACTTTATTGTCTTTCCTCATTTACTTTAATTTTGTGAAACTACAATACAATACAAACAGATATATATCAGTATACATAGTACAGCAATATATAGCTTACATCTAGCTATCTAATGCATAATATTCCTACATGCTTCTTCATAAAATGCTATCATAGAGGCCTACTTACAGACAATTCGTTTGCCAGGCTTGATGGGAAGGACAGATACTTTTCACTGAGAAACTAAGATGGAGACTAGGCGGGCCTTACATCATCCTGTAAATCTAGATAATTTCCTGTTGCTGGCTAGAATATATTATGCAAAGACTGCTTACAAAAAAAACAACCACTAGAGGGCAGTAGAAAAGCTAATGTACATCAATACTATTGTCTCGGCTAAGATGCAATGAAGGCAGCACAGATACGATGCAAATCCACAGGGCATAGGTACCATCTGGACAAAATCTTGGAATTAGTCTCCTGTTCTTTGCATGTCAAAGTGAGTTTATGGACAGTTTAAGGACAAAAGATTTCTCTCAATCATCTGGTGATATATGATCACCTAGTTCCCTTTCCTAGTACAGGGTGTAAATTGGATGATCAGAATCAGTGTCCTGGACTATCAAATTTTTAAAGCATAGAGATAATGTGAGTAGGACGATCAGACAAAACAAGTATCGCCTCGAAACCCATCAGACCTCTATGTAACGTTGGTGTATTGAGAAGTGAGGACACAAAGGAAAGCAGACGTTTGTAAGACAGCTATGACAACATCCTTCCCTGAGTTGGTAAATTAAGAGATTACCTGACCATTGCGAAGTATACTCCATAAGTGGCCGTTGTCAGAGGCTGTCCAGGACAGAAAATCTGCACTACCCATTGCTGGGGGGAATGCTGGGTTGTCAAATAATGGTGTCATGGGACCTGGACATGTAGGGAGTTTACCTTTGCGAATGAAAGAATCCCATGTGTGTAGTAAATCAGCAGTGAAGGTCGGTTGTATAAGGGGCCTTCTCCCCAAGGCAGGGATCTAAGATTATTTGGGTAGATGGATTCCTCTAATGAGACCCATCTTTTTTCCTCTTTATTATGAAACCAGTCTATCAAACGTACCATTACGGACACTCGGTATTAGGACATGACATCAAAAGCCACTACTCCACCCTTATTCTTGGATTTGGCGAAATGCTATAATAGGCTGTTTCGCCTTCCATAGAAAGGCTCGGAACATCTTGTGTAATTTACGCAGATAAGTGACAGATAAGGATATTGGCACTGTTTTGAACACATACAGTTAGGTCCATAAATATTTGGACAGAGACAACTTTTTTTCTCATGTTGGTATTGTACATTACCACAATTATTAAATGAAAAAACTCAGATGCAGTTGAACTGCAGACTTTCAACTTTATTTTAGTGGGTTGAACAAAAAGATTGCATAAAAATGTGAGAAACTAAAGCCTTTTTTTACCCCACAATCACTTCATTTCAGGGGCTCAAAAGTAATTGGACAAATTAAAAAGCTGAAAATAAAATGTTCATTTCTAATACTTGGTTGAAACCCCTTTACTGGAAATGACAGCCTGTAGTTCTCAACTGTTTGTTTATGGGCCTTTCTGTCTGAAGTTTAGTCCTCAACAAGTGAAATGCATGCTCAATTGGGTTCAGTTCAGGTGACTGACTTGACAATTCAAGAATTTTCCACTTCTTTGCTTTATTAAACTCCTGGGTTGCTTTGGCTGTATGTTTTGGGTCATTGTCCAACTGTATTATGAAACGCCTCCCAATCAATTTGACTGCATTTAGCTGGATTTGAGCAGACAGTACGTCTCTGGACACCTTCATTCGGCTGCTTCTGTCCTATGTCACATCATCGATAAACACTAGTGTCCCAGTGCCACTGGCAGCCATGCACACCCAAGCCATCACATTGGGTCCGCCATGTTTTACATATGATGTAGTATGCTTTGCATCATGAGCTGTTCCATGCCTTCTCCATACTTTTATCTTACCATCATTCTGGTAAAGGTTGATCTTGGTGTCATCTGTCCAAAGAATGTTTTTCCAGAACTGTGCTGGCTTTTTTAGATGTTTTTGAGCAAAGTCCAATCTAGCCTTTCTATTCTTGAGGCTTATAAGTAGCTTGCACCTTGCAGTGCTCCCTTCGTATTTACTTTCATGCAGTCTTCTCTTTATTGTAGACTTGTAAATCGATACACCTACTTCCTGGAGAGTATTGTTCACTTGGTTGGCTGTTGTGAAGGAGTTTCTTTTCCCCATGGAAATGATTCTGCGATCATCCACTACTGTTGTCTTCCGTGGATGTCCAGGTCTTTTGGCGTTGCTGAGTTCACCAGTGCTTTGTTTCTTTCTCATGATGTACCAAACTATAGATTTTGCCACTCCCAATATTGTAGCAAATTCACAGATGGGTTTTTTACTGTTTTTGCAGACTATGGATGGCTTGTTTCACCTGCATGGAGAGCTCCTTTGACTGCATGTTCTCTGTTCACAGCAAAATCTTCCACATAAACGCCCCCACCCCTCAAACAAACTCCAGGCCTTTTATCTGCTTAATTAAAGGTGACATTACGAAGGAATTGCCCATACCAGCCCATGAAATAGCCTTTGAGTCAATTGTCCAATTACTTTTGAGCCCCTGAAATGAAGTGATTGTGTAAAAAAAGGCTTTATTTCCTCACATTTTTTGCACTCTTTGTGTTCAACCCACTGAATTAAAGCTGAAAGTCTGCAGTTCAACTGCATCTGAGTTGTTTCATTTAAAAATATTGTGTACAGAACCAAAAATAGAAAAACATTGCCTCTGTCTAAATGTTTATGGGCCTAACTGTATAACAACTGGGGCAAAATGTCCATTTTAAGGGTATTAAATTGTACAAACCATGATAGGGGAAAATAATCATATTTCTGAAGATCATTGTGGAGTTTTCTACACAAGGGGTTAACATTATATGTAAATAATTGAGATGGGTCGGAAGTGATGAAGATTCCCAAATATTTATTTGCCTCATTACAAATCCCAAAAGGTATTAGTGCTGATAGATGACATTTGGATGGTGTCCAGAGAGATATTAAGTATTTCAGATTTGGAATAGTTTACTTTAAAATTGCTATTCAAACTGAATTTATCAAATTCTTTTAATATAGAAAGTATAGCTTTTGGGGAAGAGTATAAGGCTGCTATCCTAGAGACCATGCCGGGACCATGAAGGGCCAACTAACCCTGCCAAATTCCTTCTAAGCATCAACTGATAAAAGGCAATAGGAGTCTTTGTAGATTATGCGTATTGGGTTAGCAGGATGGTCTTTATATTATCATCCCTAGCCTCTCTCCCATGAATAAACCCAACCTGATCTTTGTGAATCAACAACGGCATATACAGGAAAGCCTGTTGGCTATCAGTTTAAAAAATGTTTTTGCATTTTTACCCACCAGTGTGTTTTTGATTGCTGCAGACACTTCTTCCTGATTTTACCAGTAAATTAGGACTCCAAATAAAGAGCCACTTCCGGCTCTAACACCAGAATGGCTGTATCCACCATATACTCTTGGAGAGAAGAAGGGGCCACAGGATTAGGAGGGAGTTGATATAACACTGAATGATACTTGTGAAATGCCTGTAGTATATCCCTAGGGATGGAAGTTGTATCTTGATTCACTGTGCGAATAAAGGGGATATAAGTGGTAGGTGTGCGAGGGTGAAGCCCCCTTGCTAAAAGTTTTCAGCATTTGTCACTGTATTGGTATGTCAATTTATGAAATTGGTCCCAAAATCGTTGATGTGCCAAATCATAAAGCTCAAGAAGATGGGACCTGGTCTCTGTCAGTTTTAAGAATGTGCCGGGGAACATTGTTTGTGGAGGTGTTCCAAAAATCGCATTTTATCCGAAGTAAGTTTAATGTCTTGTGATATAATTTTCTTCAGTCTAGCTCCCTGCTGTATTAGGATCCCTCAAAGAACTGTCTTCATAGCCTGCCATTGTATAGGTCGGGAAGTAGGGTCTGATGAGTGATTTACAATAAAGTTGGTAATGAACTGCCTTCGCACAGATCAAGTCCTAGAACAGGGATTCATTACACTTTCATGTTCATGCTCCATGACCTGCTTGTGTGATGTGGAGGGTCACCGAGACAGAGGTGTGATTGGAGCATTGGCAGGAGTCTATGGCAGCAACAGAGAGCTAATCCAGCACATGATGTCTCACCAGGATATAGTCAATGCAAGAGTACATGCAATGCGGGTTGGAATAAAAGGTGTAATCCTTGGTCGTCGGATGTAATGGGCGCCAAATGTCTACCAATCTAATGTCATGTAGTTTAGAGTGGAAGGATTTTAGCTTCAAGTAGGATATAGGGGTTTTCCCAGAAGAAATATCAATACGGGGATGAAGGGTGAAGTTAAGATCACCTCCTACTATGATAGGGGCCTCTGCAAACCCTTTAGGAGTGGCTAAGTACTGGTTTGTGGCGACTGTGGGTTGATGGTTGGGTGAGTAGAAGGAGGCTATCATGAACATTTTGCCCCAGATTGAGACCTTGAGAATCAAGTATCTACCCGGGGAATCACTAAGGGTATCCAGTATCTGTAGTGGCAATGTTTTATGAAATGTTATAGATACTCCCTTCGCTCTGGTATCAGGGTTGGAACATTGATTCCAAGTTTTATAGTAACAGTTGCGGAGGGAGGGAATCCTATTGGTCCTAAAGTAAGTTTCCTGAAGAATTATTATCTGTACTTTTGCCTTGTGTTGAGCGTAAAGGAGCTACAAGCGTTTATTGGGGCTATTGAGACCCTTGGCATTAAGGGTACAGATTTATAGAGACTGTACCATAGCGTTTTGTATAGGCTTTAGGGGGAGGGTGCACAAGGTTGATATTAAAACAAATCGGTTGGTATGGGGATGGGATCATAGGAAGGGACGCGGATTTAAAGAGGAAAAGGAGGAGGGGAAGGAAGGGGATACAAGAGGGGGATCACCAGACAAGCGAGGTGGACTGAACCCATCACCTGTGGAGTGAAAATCTAAAGTGGGAAAAAAGGTAATCCCAACTTCCATCTATCTAGGATGGTAGGCCTTTGTAGGGGAAGTGTTGGTATACAGCGGAAATAATCCAGTCCCACGCGAGGAAACTCTCATAACCCAAAACTAGAGGGTAAATCACAGGAAGTATTACCATAGTATTTACTTCCACAGGGAAAGGAGAATATCATTTATGCTAAACTACCGCACCCCGCAGTAAGCTAAAACATAACCTACATTTGTAAAAACCCTATGAGTGGGAAGTGCTTTATCATGGCGCGTCTCCCTATGGGCGCCCCTTAACCATCCCAGTCCAAGGGGCTGGGGCAGCTCAACGAGCATGCAGGTCTGAATAGTATCAATGGGGTGGCCAATGAGGAGTAGCACCACACGTCCCAATATGTGGAGCCCATAATGATCTAAAAAAACAAAATAAAATAGCTACCAATAGATATGAAATCTGGAAAGATAGTGGAACTGTCCGAGCCTTAATTGTGGAACATGCGTTGAAACTTCATTCTTCTATTAAGGGAGAAGAATGCCTCATCAGCAAGGGTGTAAAGCAAGATGTGTAGCATTTAAAAGTATACCTTCTGAATGTAAAACCACAGAAAAAGCATAAATGTGGGCAGGGGGGGGGGGCAGTAATCCCCAAGAGTCTTCCACCCATATCGGGAGTCTTCCCATTTCTGCTGGGAAATTTTAGTTTGACAACATTTTGAGAGCAACATTAGGTCCTGGCTAGGGATGAGCGAGCAAGAATATAAGGTTTGATCTTGCGGTGAATCGGGCCTTTGTTGCTTACTGAAAATGTAAGCAAGAACGGCCTTCTGATTCGTCAAGAGGTCAAGCTCTCGCCGAACAGGAGGATTTCCAGGGCTGCATCATGCAGCCCAGGAATTCCACTGCAATCCCCAGGCATTAGAGTTTAATTACCCTCTAGTGCCCCGGGGATCGCACACTCTTCTAAATGAATGCAGCCACAGCTGCAATCATTGAGAAGATGCCCAGCACAGGAGAACCTCCTGACATTGTAATATGTGTCTCTTACAAATGATTCATTTGTATCTGTAACAAATGTATCATTTGTAAGAGATACTTATTTTAAAATGTCAGGAGGTTCTCCTTTGCTGGGCATCTTCTCAATGACAGCAGCTGTGGCTACATTCATTAGGAAGAGTGTGCAAACCCCGGGCACTAGAGGTTAGATAACCTCTAGTGCCCGGGGATAGCGCGAACAGGAGGATTTCCAGGGCTGTACCATGCTATACTATACTGTTTGTACACTTCATAAGCTTCACCTTGTTACATACTTGTTGTATATATATATATTGGAATGTCAATAATAATAACTCTCTCACTTTGTCTACTCTCTAGAACCTACCATTTAGCTTATCTTTGGATAGCTGTAACATTCTATGGCAAAATATATTTTAAATATTAAAATATTAAAATAATAAAAGGAATGGAGGAGTTTCGTTATGAGATAAGATTATTGAACTAAACCTATTCTCCCTTGAGAAGAGACATTTAGGGGGGATATGATCATCATGTATAAACATGTAATTGGTCCATATAGAGATCTCTCTTCCTGAATAATTACTTTAGGATCATTACAAAAGACAAGAGGGTACTCTTTGGGTCTACAGGAAAAGTAGCTTATGCTCCAGATAAGGAAGGGATTCTTCACTGTAAGGTCTGTAAAAATATGAAATATGGAATAGACTCCCTCAGGAAGTAGTTTAAGCAACTACTATATATTGCTTTAGGAAAAAGCTGGATACTTTTCTAGAAGCGCAGAATATTACTGGGCACTAAAGATTTAAAGTAAAGATAACAGAGGCTGTTGATCCAGGGAACATCGGATTGCCTCTGGGAATCAGGAAGGTTGTTTTTCTCCTGTTGGGGCAAATTGTATCAGGTGTTTTTTTTTGCCTTCCTCTGGACCAACTATGTCCAAAGGGTTATATATCTGGGATATGTTTATTTCCCAAGTGGTTGAACTTGATGGGTTTATGTCTTTTTTCAACCTTAATAGCTATGTAACTATAACTCCAACCTAATACATACAAGTAGAAAACTGAAAGTGGGTTTGTTTTTTTCATTATAAAAGTCTGGGTTTTACTTCAAAATAAACATACGTGGATTTAACAGTTGTGACTTATCTATATACAAAATGTCCTATCAGTGGATAGCTGGTAACTTTCCTCAGTCTAAAACTTGTATTACTGTTGATAAACAATCTTGTTTCTTTCTGTTTGCAAATGCAAATAGCTTATGTCAGACCTTAATAACTGTGGATGTCGAATTCTTTAGATGTTCATGAAGAGATGGATTGGATTTGTAAAACAAGATTTCAGTGTTAACTTCTCCTCATTTGCAATGTATTAACTTGGTCCTCCCTTACATCTTCAGAAGGAATATTGAACATTGAATCCTTTCTTCCAATTGCTTATTTATGTAAAACTGAAAAAAACAGAATCCTGGCTGTTGTAATTTTCACCCCTTACATCATACAAAGTCAGGAAGTTAAACCGAATGCTAACATATAGATTGATCAACAAGCCTGTGATTCAATACACTTTCTAACTCACTGTGAGAAAATACAAGATACAGATTTTTATCAGACAGTTTCGGAGCAGAGGGTTACCGATGTATTTAAGGCTAAACCGAAAACAAATCTTTAGGTTAGCTGTGTGTCTGCCTAAATTTGTTCCTATGTATGGCATTTGGTTAACTTTACTATAAATATTGGATTGTCTGCTCCAGCAGGTTAAGTCTTAGTAGAATTGTATCATGTTTTTGTGAACTACTAAAGATTAGGTAATCCTTCAAAATTTTTCAGGTCTGCCCTACAATAAAGTTAGCTTTTGGATTATTTTTAAAGAGCTAAATCTTGCAGGAACAGCCCTATTTTACGGGCTCAAGGGAGAACTCTATTTAAGTAACAGGGCACTGATGGACAGCATTTAAAATCTTCATCTTTGTGCCAATTTATTAAAGCAACATTTCCATAGTCAATGTCTCTACAGGTATATAAGTTAATGTTTTGCTATTGTTGTAAAAACACTGCCAGTAGCATCTGTTAGCCTCTAGCATGCTACCTGGTAACTTCTAGCAAGTCTTGATTGATTTTCTGCCACATAAATAAAATATTGTATAGGACTCTTGGGGTCTTTGATGCCTGGTGCCTTTTGAAGACCCCAGTTAGCTATTTATAATATTCAATACAGCATAGAACTATATCAAATGTGAAAAGCATACAACAGCAAAAAGCTAATAATAACCAATTGGAAACCAAATGTGTTTATTTTTCAAAATTTTTTTTTTTTTGTTTGAAAGGGTTTTATTTCATTCCATGATTAAATCCAATCAAATGCATGTTTGCTATGTACTATTTGAAGTTTTTTTCCTGCAATGTTCTCATGTTATTCCCTTAAAAGTTTACAAAAATGTGTCTATTATAAAATTTGAGCTAAGAGGATTAATGGGAACATTTTACATTTTACAGTGTAACTCTTATTTCTAATTGGTTGGTTACTTTATTCAGAATGAACTTTGCAGCTTCAGTAGAACTGTGAAATTTGTATTGATAATATTATTATGGTATATATAGTGCTATCATCTTGCATGGGTTTACAGTAGCCAATACATAGCACAAATAGTGAGGGAGAAATGGCCAGTGCACAATGAAACAGCTATCCTTGTATATTGTGCATAGATATATATATATATATATATATATATATATATATATATATATATATATTTATATCAGCGAAGGAGATTAGAATGCTAATGAGCAGAATTCTGTCTGAAACTAGGTTGTTAAAAACTTAGGGTGTGTGTATGAATGTTTATGGCAGGAACTAGGTAAAAACAGCAAGATATAAACATGAATGTACAGCCCAATAAAAAATGTTTTCAACATGTATGAGCAGGCAGACATGTCTTATTTAAACAGAGCCTAAACAAAAAGATTATAGTGTAATTTGGTAATGCACTCTTGGCTCCCACAAGCTGTTTTTGTCCCTTTTGGCAAAAATAAAGTTTGCATAACTAAAAAAGTATTTTTTTCAGTTGCAATATGTTTATGTTTTTAGTTTTTCTTCTGAGAACTGCTCATTTTAAATCCCTTACAAAATTTTAATAGAATTTAAATCTGAGCTTTCACTAAGCCAATGCGTAACCTTCTATTTTATTAATATTATTTTTTTACAGTTAGCTTTACAATCTCATTAGGCACACATTATTATAATGTGGACTTTATAATTGACTTGATGACTGCAAGCTGTTCAGATAATGAAGCAGCAAAGCAACTCCAAACCAAAGATTTCCATTACTATGCTTTAAACTATGAGCTCTGGGGTTTTTCTCCTAAACATCTCCAATGTCTTTTGTTCATTATTTTGCAGCACAGTATGTTTGTTCTCCTACTTTCATGTAAAAATTCAGCCTATACTGCGTAATAAATCAACCTCACTGGGCCTGATTTAATAAAGTTTTCCAGGGCTGCAGAGGGTACAATTTCGTGAGTAAAACTGAGTGATCCAGAAAACCTGGAATGACTTTTCTAAAAGTCAGTTTGTTAGCTATTTGTTAGCAATTGGTTTGAATCCTGGAACAGGTCTATTGCAGGTTTGCTGGATTACCAAGCTTCATTGATGCAGCTTTAGAGAGCTTTATTAAATCAGGCCCACTGTTACAAAGTGTAGTCTAAAAATGTAGTCTTGCATAAATGTCCTTTTTGCTCCACTAAGAATTTTTTTCTTGTGCACCACCCATGCAGTTTTTTGATGCAGTCTCTTTTTTCGCCATTACCTGTAAATCCCATTATAAAATTTTGGGGTTCTTGGAGACCTATTTTAGCACAAGACAGTGAACTATCAGGATGACTGTCAGGATTTTCTGAGAAGGACAGTAATGAAAAATGTAGCAGTCATAGGAAGCACCTTGTAGAATATTTTCTTTGCAGTAGAATGACTGAGTTCAAATGAATTTATCTTGGCAAGACGATTCACAAATCAATAGCACTTTAATAGAAATGGTATTTATTAGTGATGTTTGATATTTGCATAAATTTGGGACAACCTTTTCTCTGATCTGCATCCTGACGACTTCCCTCTGTTGGCTGCTTTTGGACCTATTCCTTTGTTATTGAGTGTGTTTTTCTTTTTCCCTCCTCAAACCTATTTATTTGAGGGTGGTAGTTTCCTCTAGCTCCTTTCAAAATTATTCAGCCTTAAGAGGTGCATGACGCCTGTTTCAGTTTCTGTCTTACTCTTGGCCTTGTGCAAGGGATTATGAAACCAAACTCTATTATTTACTTCCTAACCTGTACTAAAGAATGACATCTGTAATCTGTAACTTTTTCCATATAGGTTATGGTGGGAAGGTTGAAGGTATTCCTCAAATAGAAAATGGAACTGGGCTCTCTCAATTGTAAGCATCTCTAGGATCCCATCTAAAACATGATGGAATATTAAAGGACATCTTCCTTCTTTTCACTCATGTATTGCTGGACTGTAATTCTCTATGCTTGGAGAATGTAAGATTAATCTCAGTACTCTTTATCATGTTTACTTTTTCTGTATCCTCATCTTGCCATTAAGTATTGATTGACTTCTGTTTTCAAGTTTTATATTTTTATACTTTCTTTTTTTACTCAGTACAAGTTTTTTAAAGAATTCAAATGTAGCTGAAGAAGGTGAAATGAAGGTCAACTGTACTCAAGGCTAGGCTAAGAGGTTGGCTGCCTTAGGCATTTCAACAGAGGGGGTCACAATAGGGACAGGGACGTGCAATATATACTTCTAAAATAGTTCACAACTCATTGGGGGCAGCACAATGGCTCAAGTGGTTATCACTTTGAATGACCTCAAATGTATTTTAAACAGATGACAAAAGCACTCTGCATGTTCTCATAAATGTCAGCCATGCTAATCATTCTGTACTTGTTTTAGTTGATCAAAATGTACAACAAATTTTTACTGTCTCCTAGCTGTAATAAACAATCATATGGCATTTCATCAGGTTCCCAGCTCTACAAGTGTTATAGGCTGACAAGATACACATACAGTAGATGTTTAAAACATTTGACTGGATAAAAGAGTTTGCTCGTTTCATAGGCAGTTGCTAACACATAATCAGTATTGTCATGATCCTTTTTTTATAGCTATTTATTTGCTACAATGTACTCCTGTACAGGTCAGAAATGCCAGCACTACATAAAGACTTCAAACAGCATCAAAAATAAAATTGACTACAATACTACTACAGCTCTTATTTTTAAGCTTACATATCTCCCTGGCTATCTGTGTGTTTACATGTTTGTATTTCAACTAAACAGCCTATGGACCAGGTATACTAATCCACTGGATAGACGTATTAGCCATTTTATTATTCAGACCACTGCAGTGCACCCTAATATTATATCTCCAAAACAATATATCACAGATGAAATGAGCAATTATTTTTTGCTAATTTTAACAAATACATAAAACAAACTGAATATTTACACATCAAGAAAACACAAAACAATACTTAAATATTGGTCAAGCAAAAATCAAGCTAAACCACTACAAAGTGATAACATAATGAAAATGTTTTTCACAGTGAGTGATCAATTAAATGTATACAAAATAAATTATCAATGGACGTTTTTTTAATCAAATAAAATAATAAAGATTTAATATACATCAGCCAATGTAAAGTGTCAAGTTATAACAGGCATAATTATAAATGTATCACCTAATAACTCACTAGATTACAAAATTATTTAAACATATGAAGACATAATAAAAGGAGTGAAAAGAGAAGTATTGGTATTTAATGTTTAGAAACTAGTGTTGTTTTTCTCTTGGAACCAAATAAATCTATTTTCTTTATAAACCTTATAAAAGTGAATTTGTGTACATTACCAACATGCTTACAGCCAATAGCTACCAATCTGAACATTAGGCTCAGAGCCCATAGGTAAAAGGTATAGTACACAATGGTTAGGGTTTCTATTTGCTGGCTGTCAGGGTGTCATGGTAATCTTGGGTTTGGATTGAATACTCTTGGATCCTAATGTTTAGGTCTTTTTGACTGAACAGACCCCAAATACCTTTGGATTTACCCTTTGATTGGCCTTAATAAACAAGAATCGGATACTTAACATACTTATTGGTCATCCTCGTCTATTTCTCATTTTCAAACTTACAAGTAAGTAAGAAAGTAAATATTCATCATGAGATGAACACAGTAAGATTTTTAGTAATATATTCTTTAAATTGTTAAAACACAATATAGTAGGAAATGTTCTAATCCAACACCTATAACTATAACCTAATATGTGACACAGTGTTCAATCTTATGAAAATACCAGATAGAAGGTAACATTTCACATCAGGCTGACATCATGAGCATTCACACTGATTGCTAAGATGAAAAAAAGAGATGGAGAGAAAAGAGACTGTTCAAATCAAACTCTACGTGCAGCTAAAATGTATCTGATTCACTGTGTGAATTGAATGAGAAAATATCTAAATTCTGCTGGATTCAATACTTTCTCAGTAAGTGATTAAGGTGCAGATTTAAAGTTAGTAGCCACATACTTGGTTTAGGTTAGAAATGTTATAAAATTATGAAGTCAGAGGATCTTCATGACAGATTACTAAATTTTCTAGTTTAGCAAATTCAGCCTGGCCATTTTTCAGCAGTGGTTTCCAATAAAATAGACCATAAACAAGTAGCTATTTTAATAGGCTTACTGAGGTAGACAAAAGCATAATAGTGGAGCTAAAATACCTCTCCAGAAAACAATGCTTTCCAAGGATTTCTCCAGTGCTGCTTACAAAACCAAAGGCACTTAGATGTGCGATCTTTCCTTGGCTAACCTGGAAACCAAACACGTGGGTCTTCGGACAAATTGCTAGTACTCAAGGAAGTCCAGAGCAACTTTTTGCTTCAAAAACGTAAAGAGGTTAACCTGCAATTATTATTAGCAACCTATTAGGATTGTTTTTATGTCTTTAAATCCTAAATTTTAGATTTTAGATTCAGAGGCATAACTTTAGGTTTAGAATTTGGAATCTGAAACCTAACGTGAAGTTATTACATAGCAAAGAAACATTAACAGCACCAAAGACAGGCTAAATGTTTTTCATTTAGGCAGACATGTTTGAAGTCTTGAAAATATTTTGTCCCTTCTGGAAAAGTTATGTGTGACATAAGGAAATTATCCTAGATTGCTCTGTACCCCTCTGGCTCCCTATGCAGCCTCAGAAAGTGATCCCTCTCTGCAATACCTCTGTCATGGTACCTTCCCTGTGCTCCCAGCAGCTCTTAAAAATGCCTCAAAGCAGCCCTCAAAAAGACCAGGTAGCAGGCCAATCAAGCAGCAGTTACACCTGCCAAGATGCTACGGCTGCTGCCACCAGCTTTTCTGCAAAGGTTCAAACTCGCCTCCAGCAAGGGCCTCTGACCTGGTATACCCCGGAATTATGGGGCAGGGACCAGCACATCGAGTGTGTTCTTCACATCCAGGTACCTCTTCCCTTCCTACTGCTATGCAAGGGCAGTATGACTCCCCACAGCGCTACATGGGGGGACATAGGGGAATCAGTATCCATTGCTTTTTCCCAGAACACCAACAGCTTAGTAAGAGAACTCATCCACCCACAGGAGCTTGTTATGACCCCCACCAGCCAACCTAGTTTACCCGACGCCCAAGGGGACACTGTCTATTGTGTGTGATCACACGGTTCACTGACCTACTGCAGAGGGAGCTAGATAAAGCCACTCCTAAAATTATTGCTAATAATTAACAAGAGACACAATCTTTTGGCCAAAGGATGAATTTGATTTCAACCAAAATTGACAAAACAACCCAGAGCCTTATTTAAAATTCCTCTATCACCAGTCTTGATGCCTAATTGGAGATGGTGCAGAACAAAATAGTAAACTTGAGAATCGTTCTCTCAGAGCCAACTTTTGAAATTATGGGTCTTCCTGAGTCCATTAGGGTTTGGCTACAGTTACCAAAAAGTTTATGAAACAGCTCCTGCCTGAGTATGATGAGCTACCTTTAGAGCCTGAGTGGGTCCACAGAGCCCTAATTGCCCTCAGACCTTATGGCACCACTAGGGATTTAACTGTTATGTCACACTTTTTCAGCACAAAAGAAGTTTTTATGTGCGCTACTAAGTCCCTATCTGAGATCATGATAGCAGGCTATGTGTTACAAATCTTTTTAGATATTTCTGTAACCATACAAAAGAGATCTCTTATGCCACTACTTCAAACTTTGCTACCAACTCTTTTAAGTAGTGCTGGGTTTACAAGTTATTTTTCCAATATCCACAAAAATCTCACTCCTTCACTTTTTTGGGGGACAAACAACTTGTGAAATCACTGGGATTATTTTCTATGGGACTCTTACCCTTTTCTTCTCCAGCGGGCCTTTGTGATGGTTTAGACCTGGGTCTGTTAGGAGGCGCTCTCTGGCCGTAAGTACCCAGGAGATACTTCACCGCAGGAGGGCGCGCACAGCCTATTCCCTCCAGTGGCTGCACTCACAGTAGCACTGGGGTTGCAGAATCAGTACCCTGTAGGTTGCAGCATCCCTGTGGCTGAGGTTTCCATCAGCATCCTCTGCAGTGAGGCTGCACAGCTGAAGTGAATTGAGTTGTGTGCAGCTGATTGTTGATTAGTTCCTGTTAATCCCAGGCTGTCATTGGCTGCTGGGGCTTTATAGCCTCCGCTCCCAGTCAGAGGTGTCTGTTATAGCATCTGCTGGGCTGACCTGTGTTGGAGTGTTTTTGTGAGTTTTACTGTTACTGACCTACGCTTGTTTTCTGATTACCCTTTTTGAACTCTGCCTGGACCGACCTCTGCTTGTGACTCCGACTCTGTTTTTGCCTCACCCCTTGTACTGCGCTGGATGGACTGATTTCCTGTGTTTTTGACCTTGGCTAGTGTTTGGATTCCTGTTTTCTTACTCTGCATTCATGGCTCTGTACTCTATCTGCAGACACCATCCTTTGTGCACCAAGTCCTAGGGGCAACCAAGTGCTGGTAGACACAACCAGTCCCCCGAAGCTGAGCAGGGGCTGCTATAGGCGAAGAATGCGGCATAGATTGGAGGATTGGTGTCTGGGGAATACGACATAGATCCGGGCCTTACAGGGTCACCCTGCAACACCCAATACTCACCCTGGAACTTCTTCATCTATGTTTTTCCTGCTGTTTGAGAATGTAGCTGTTCTACTATAGAATGCTACAACTGTTCTCCACTGGACACAACCTACATTGTTACACTAGTGCCATACAAGGAAGCGTTATTATCTTTTAGACCATAATTATAAATATGTTAATCCCCTGTTTATTTCATGTAGAGCTAGAGGGGGCACTCATGGCTTATCTCTGAGATGCTCTGCCAGGGGAACTTATATATACCCTGGAGTGGAGTCTTTCTGTTGTTTTGGAGAGTATTGCTCATTCCTACGTGGTCAATAAATTTCTTATTGTTTTCTGTGGGCACTGTGTATTTTTCAAGTTACGTTTTGCCTCCTTTTACATTTTTTTCTGTGGGTTCTATCTTTACCCACAAATATTACACTCAGGTTTATAGCTTTATGAAGCTGAATAATGAGCACATCCTGACAGTGGTTCGTTGGATGAATCTCTCTTAAATTTTATAGTTTTTTATTTATTATTTATTAATTTTTTTTTGGCAGACTTGCTGCCACATGTGAAAGGAACTCTACTCGTATTGAGCAACTTTAATCTGGCATTGAATCAAATGTTAGACAAATCCTCAATAGCTACTTATAAATCACCCCCTAAGTTTGAAATTCCCTTCATTCCTCCATCAATATGATCTAGTAGAAATTGAAATAAGAAAGGAAGAGAAATAGGGAAGGCTTTTTGGCAATTGCTTTAGTGAAAACAAAACATAATTACATAATATTACATGTACATTGAGTATATAGCATTTGTGTTAGGTGTGCTCACAGAACATAACGTGTGAACATTTTATTGACAGATCATAAATGACCTTATATGGAATGATGTACATTTGTCTCGTTCCCAACGTATTTCGCATATTTACTTCCTCAGGGAATCTGAGACTTTAGACTAGATATAGCAAAAAAGACGTACAAATATGCAGGAAATATTTATTAAAATGACAATAATATAATAAAATATAGGTAAAATACACACAATATAATATATTTACAATATACATAATATAGAATATTTGCATCTGTGTGTATATCAAGATGGTGTTAATTACTATGTGTCCATACATGTAACATATGGAACCTAGTTCAATACCTTATAGAAAAACCTTATATAAAATAACCTTATATAAATACCTGATATAATACCTTATATAAAATAACAATTAGGAATGAACGAAATTGTAAAATTCGATCTCACGGCGAATCGGGCTGTTTTCACTTACTGAACATGTAAACAAGAACGACCTGTGTAAATTCAGCCATCGAGATCAAATTTTTTGGGACCTGCAAGAGCAATCAGGGGAATGGAGCTGACAGCTCTGCTCCCCTGATTGCTCTTGCAGCCCTGTAGTATGTGTTCTTGGATGGGTATTCTCTACCCAAGAACACAAAAGTTCCGCAGCTGTGCTCATCATGAATGAATGCAGCCATGGGAATCATCACAGGATGCATTTATTGATGAGCACAACCGCATGACTCACACTGACAGGAGGAGTACTGGGGCTGCATTCATTAATGCAGCTGCGGTACTCTTCCTGTAATAATTTTTTCGATCTTTGATGGGTCTGGGAAATTGGTTTGCCGAAATTTTGGGAACCCAACAGAAGTTCGAGGAAATTTTCGTGAGAATGTCAGAGGCTCATCCCTAATAACAATTCTAAACTGTGACAAAATAAGATTGTGCATATGTTTGTATATTAGATTTGATAATAGTTTAAACGTTAATGTATCAGTAGGTATAATATATAGAGCCTAAATAAATAATATATTGGTTGCAACTTACATTGTGATAATCACGAAAGTAGGTTCTTAGAGGAGAGGGAGGAGGAATTATTCCATATTCTGATTAAAGTCAGGGAGTATAAGAAGAAAAAGGAATCAACCTCGTATAGTCACCAGTAGTTATTAAGAAATTTTTAGATGTACTTACTTGAGGGGTATTACACCAGTGCAAACAGAGAGGAAATTAGGAGGTTCCCGGAGATATGCCAGAAAATATTGCCAGAGTGCGTAGTATAATTTTGAAGTGGGTACTTCCTTAGGTTCGGATATATAATAGTCTAAAGAGAGAATGTGTAATATTCTTCTAAATGATACCTATGAACAACTAATATATAAACTGAGAGATTGTGCTTACTTTTTTTGTATAAGGTATCTGGCGTTCTCCTGGGTGGTTAAAGTCATTGGGATATTGGAATATATATATATATATATATATATATATATATATATTTATTTATATATTTATAAATATATATGTATAAAACAAATTATAATGATTGTTTATGTGTCCAAAATCACTTGGACACACTTGGTATTAATGTTAGTACAAGTTTCATGAGTGCTACTTATTTAGAATCAAAATGGTTCCTGGTGATAAGGTTTCTACAACTGGTGCCTGGGAGTTGGGGAGAGGAAGTTTTTTCCTCTCCAGAGAATAAGTTTCCTCATGAGGAGAAGAGAAAAGAAAAAGAAAAAGGGCTTGTTTTACTGTATCCTATTAATATGCATAGCTGTAGTGATAGCAGCATGTCCTATCATTGAGGATAGGGGTCATCATTTACTTACTTTAAAAAGTGAAACTTACTTACTGGTGGAAAGTGAAAGGAACAGGATGTCTGCAGCCAGTTTCAAAAGGACCAGACCACAGGTGTCCTGTCCTTAAAAATGGCTAAATGGCATTAATGGAAAGAACACTGTGCGTGCGCTGATTGTTGCTTGCTGATTGTTGCTTGCTGATTGTTGCGCATGTACAGTTTTGGGTCGTGAAGTACTTAAGGCTGTGGAATTTTGCCCATAGTCTAGATGAAAATCGGCTCCTAATACGCATGCGCGAAGGTTACGCATGCGCGAAGGTTCGCACATCCGTGGAAGTAACCTAAAGTCGTTGGGCTTCCGGCCTGTTAGTATGGCGGTTCCATACTAACGTGAGAATTTGCGCATGCCTGATCATTTGTGGCAGGAGATAGGGGAGATAGTAGGGATCTCCCGAGGCTTCCCCCTATGCTAATTAGATGTTATTTTTGGCTGCGATCTCATACATCCTGATATGAGGTTTGCAGTCTTCCACGATGGGTCCTGGGCAACAGAATATTCCCAAGACCCAAACGAGGGGTTGAGGTTGGCTGTGCACAAAGTGGTCCCTTCATGCAATCATACCAGTAGCGCCAATGTGTGTGGGCACCCACATTCCTCATAGCTCGCAGTGAGAGGATAAGGATAAAAAAGATTTTATTTGGAAAAATAAAATGAAGTGTTGGTTATTGAATGTTGGTGTGAAATGTAATAAGTTATATGCGGATAAATGAGATGGTGAGTGAAAATGATATATTTGGAAAACTACTATAGATTATAAAGGAGAAAATGTATTGAACTGAGGGTGTCAAAATGTATAGTTCTGTGTTTTTTTGTCCTATATTTATATAATATAATTGGTATAATATAGGTACAGTCAGTGTATAGAATGTACAGTATGGAGGACAATATATCGGTACAGTCAGTATATAGAATGTAGAGTATGGAGGAGGATATATCCGTACAGTCAGTATATAGAATGTAGAGTGAGGAGAATAATATAATTGGTATAATAGATGGTACAGCGAGTCAATAGAATGTCAGTTGGCAACAAATGTTAGAGGTTTGCAAAACAAAACAGAGAAACATAAAAGTATACAATTATTGATGGGATTGGAATATATCTATATACTATATCCGTATATATCACTATGCAATTTACAATACTTCGTGTGATATAAATGTGCTTTAATTGCAGCATAACTTATGTTCTTAGTTAAACCTAATGATGCAGAAACAGTGATAGAAGTGGAGCTAGAAAAGGTAGGACATTTAGGTATTATAGGAAAGGTTTAAACGAGAGCATGTCATTACGTCCTGGGGGTGTTAGGGCATTCTGTGTAACAATCCATTTTGTTTTCATTTTAAGTAATGTTTTATCAAAATCTCCTCCTCTTGGGTTTGGGAGGATTCTTTCTAATGTCGCAAAAAAAGATACATTTACTGTCAAGGTTACGTTGTGTACCAACGTGATGGCCAATAGGCGTTGTCATTTTTCCTGTGTTGATTGAGTAGATACACTCAAAAATCCTCTTTAAGGGAGCCCGTTTGGTTTTTCCTATATAAAATCTTCCACATATACAGTTGATCATGTAGATCACTCCAATAGTTGAGCAATCGATGTGGTGTTTGGAAGTTGGTTTATTTGTTGTTCATTCAACCAGGGACACTGTGCATTTACCACATCTCTGTGTGCCTAGGGTTTCTTAAAGGGTGTTAGAGGTTGTCCTTCCGGAATAGTGGCTGGATACTAGCGTGTCTTTTAGAGATGGGGTTTGCTGTATGTTATATTAGGATGTTGACCAATACATTTTGCTGATGATCTACTAGATTATGACAAGAGATGAATCCTTCAATTAGAGACTACACCTTCTACTCTGGTGCACACTGGCAATACTCCCATATGGGGCATACATTTTTATTTGCCACAACCATTCCTTTTCTTCTCACTGAGAAGTTTTCCACAACCACTTGGTCAGACACTTTGTTTTTTTAGTTAAGAGGCTTTGGTAAAAACCATTGAGCTTTCATTGGCTTCTGAATGAGTCTCTACTGGTTCTTCATGACTGAAGCGTCATTCATTGCAAGACATAAACCAAAAACAAAAAGAGCTCTTGGAGGTGCAACGCCAACATAACCAAAATCCCCATCTGGATCTACACTCATAAACTGATATCCTGCGCACAGAACTTAATTTATGTTTGACCTTCAGAGCTGAGAAATCCTTGTGCTGGACCCAGCACAGATTTTTCACCAGGTGTGACGAACCGGCTTCACTATTGGCACACAAGCTTACTCTGAGAATTATATGCTGTTCCCAAAATCATATTGCAAAGTTAAACGCTTTCTCAGAACCCCCAATTGATTCTTGAGGAGTTTTCAACACTCAACCAAAACTATAATGCTGCTTTCCCCTCCCACTCTGAGTCTACATACGAGTTTTTTTTTTTCCAATTTGCCGTTACCCACAATATAGGACTGCCATAGGAAAATTATGGACAAAATCATGATTAGAACTATAAAATTCACCAATGGTTGCAGTGCACCTGGCCCAGATGCATTTCCAAATGTTTATTGCTAAGACCTTTTTGGAAGCGTTAACCCCTTTTGGAAGCGTTAACATATGGTCCCCCAAATCATATTCATAGAAAATTTCGATTTGATTTCGTAGAACATTTTCAGATTTGATATCTACTGTTCAGGCCAGGTGGGTACCAGATATTACTAAGAGGCAATGCTTCTCTTTCTCGATCTATCTAGGGTCTTTTACAGCCTCTCGTGGGAGTACCTACTCTTTCTATTGTGGAAAATAGGGTTCCGATCTTCAAGTGAATTCCTTCTTAAAGGATGTTTAACATCATATGGGGGACAAGACAAGGCTGCTTGCTGTCTTTCCCCTTTTTTATTAAACTCCAGGCCATAGCAATAAGATTCATCCTGATATTAAAGGTATTAACTGCTTGCTCACTGAACACTAATGTGACCTTTTTTACCGATGACATTTTATTGTACTTTTCCACCCTGCTATCCCACATTTACTGCACCTTCTGAATTCTTTTACCAGTGTCTCAGGCTTGACTGTCAATAAAAACAAATCTTTCACCTTAAACATTTTTTTTACCAGATCTCATGGTGGCCCTTATACAAAAAAATTCTGATTTCCATTAAGGCAAAGGTTCTATCCCTTACCTTGGTATCAAATTCTGACTTCCCACTGATCAAACAGTACTAAGCTAACTATACCTCCCCATATTCTGGAATCTTTTTAGAGATTTAGGTTCCTGGCTTCCTTCCCTTCCATCTTGGTTTGGAAAGATTGTGGCTGCTAAAATGAACATTCTCCCTTGATTACTGTACGTTTTATTCCAGGCAACAAAATGCATGGGCTTAATAAAAATTAAAAACAGCAAAAACTCTTGAAGAGTTGGGAGTAGAGATGAGCGAATCGAAGCTGACGAAGTGGAATTCGATCCGAATTTCAGGAAAAATTTTATTCGCAACGAATGCAACGGATCACAATTTTTCCTGAAATGGCGGCTACATGTGTATGGACATGGGGAAAGGAAGTCGAGGAAGGCGGGATGACCAATAATGCCATGCATGCAGCTAATCAGCAGCCAGCCAGCTCTGTGATGTCACAGCCCTATAAATAGCCTCAGCCATCTTGGATTAAGACATTTTACAGCGTTCTGAGTACAGGGAGAGACGTCTCCAGGCGCTAGGGAGAGTGATAGGAAAAACCTCATTGTGAAAAATAAAAATGAAAAAACGATTTATAATTGCAAGGAAAGGATAGGGAGGGATCATTTTACAGCATCTTAGTGCAGGGAGAGACGTCAGAAGGCACTAGAGACAGTGCTAGAAAAGTGATTTACAAGTGCAGGGAAAGATTATATGGGGATCCAAATAGCCATTATACAGCTCTGTCATTCCAGCAAATTGTTCTTGTTATTGGGGTTATACGCATTTCACTTCTGCAGTTATATGTGGTAAAAGCGTTTAGTAGCGTATTTCAGTACAACAAGAAAAATATATAAGCATTTCACTTCTGCAGTATATGTGGTGAAAGAGTTTAGTGGCCTATTTCAGTACAAAAAAATATATATACGCACTTCACTGTTGCAGTTATTTGTAGTGAAGCATTTAGTGGCCTTTTACAGTACAAAAAGAAAAATATATATGCACTTCACTGCACTTCACTGTTGCAGTTATTTGTGGTGAAAGCGTTTAGTGGCCTATTTCAGTACAAAAAGAAAAATATATTCTCAGTTCACTTCTGCAGTTATTTGTGGTGAAAGCGTTTAGTGGCCTATTTCAGTACAAAAAGAAAAATATATTCTCAGTTCACTTCTGCAGTTATATGTGATGAAAGCGTTAAGTGAAGTATTTGAGTACAAAAAGAAAAATATATACGCACTTCACTGTTGCAGTTATTTGTGGTAAAAGCGTTTAGTAGCCTATTTCAGTCAAAAATAAAAATATATTCCTCGCTTTTAGAGGTTTTAATTTGCTTTTAATTTATTTAGTTCATTTAAAAGTATGTCAGAGAAGTGCCAGGCCATGCACAGAGGAGTGGCAGAGGCCTAACTGTTCCTGGTGCAGACAGAGGTCGCAGCAGAGTAAAGCAACCCAGCAGTTCTTGATTGGTTAACTCGGTCATCCACTTTATCCCAGGTGTCATCAGACACCCCCAGCCAACAGTCGGTGGGTTCGTCAGACACAACCCTTAGTTGGCATGGCCCGGGAGCAGGCCCTGTGCACTGACCTGTCCTCATCCTGCCTCTGTCCTTTGCTGTTCCCTCAGCCACAGAAATATTGTATTCTGTGGGCTCAGCTCCACTATACAGCGAGGACAGGCTAGTAGAGGACAGTCAGCAGCTACTGCCCAGCCATGATCTTGAGGAGACACCCACTGCTTCCTCCGCTAGGCAGGCAAGTAGTGATGAGGAGAGTGGCGTGAGAGGCGGTGTTGCGAGCGGTCAGGCTCCTGACCCAGAGACGGTTGAGGACATAAGTGAGGTGCAGACACTACTCGATGATGATGAAGCCGATCGCACTTGGGAGCCGGGTGAAGAAGGGGCTTCATCATCATTAGGAGAAGAGGGTGGCAGCTTGCCAGTGTGTCAGCGGCTGAGCCAGCTATGTGGTAGCATGGCTGTGAGTCAGCAGGGTGGCAGCAGTGGAAGGTCGGGAGCCAAACGTGCCCAAGGTAGACCACCTGCTTCTCAGCAGCCTACCTGCCCGGGAAGTAGTAGTGCAGGGGTTCACGGAGGCAGCGGCGGTAGCAGTCAGTCAGTGAGGAGTATTTGGGGAAAAAACACCTACTCTGCGGTGTGGCAGTTTTTTGTTAAGCCGCCGGAGGAGGTTAACATGGCCATATGTAGAATATGTGGGCAGAAGTTGAAGTGTGGCCAAGGTGCCAATGTTGGCACCACAGCCCTGCGTCAACATATGCAGCGTTACCATAAAGTGGCCTGGGAGAACCGTGGCTCCGATGTGGTGGTCCAGCCTGCCGCAGCAACCGCTGCAACCCCCAGTGGCACGCACTGGGTTTCAGAAAGTCAAGGCTCCACCACCTCAGCCGAAGGGAGCTGTATGTCATTTCCATCTTCTGCTAGTCCAGATGCTCCTGCTCCTCCTACTCCTCGTCAGTCATTCTGTCAGCAATCGATCATCAAAGCTATTGCCAAGAGACAACAGTATGCATGCACTGATCCAACAGCGCAGAAGCTGAATGTGCTTTTGTTCAAAAGACTGGTGCTGCAGTCCCTCCATTTCCAAGTGGTGGACTCTGCACCTTTCAGGGAACTGATGGCTTGTGCCGAGCCGAGGTGGTGAGTCCCAAACCGTCATTTCTTTGCGAGAAAGGTAGTACCAGCCCTGCACAAATATGTAGAACAGAAGGTGGGCCAGTCCTTGAGCCTGTCGGTGTCTGCCAAAGTTCACGGCAGCGCCGACATGTGGAGCTGTAACTATGGTCAGGAACAATACATGTCCTTGCACAGCCACACCAGCAACTTGGCCAGGTGACACCGCTTCCGCCTCCACGTTTTCACGCCGCTGGTCCTGCGACAACGTCCGCCTCTGCCTCCTCATCCTCCATCATGTCCAGCAGGGCACGGTCGTGTCACGCTGTTCTGCACCTGGTTTGCCTGGGCGAACGGAGTCACACAGGGGAGGAACTTCTCCGTGTGGTTCATAAAGAAATCGAATCCTGGCTTTCTCTGCGACAACTCAAAATCGAACCATGGTGACCTACAACAGAAAGAACATGGTGTCGGTGCTGAGTCAAGGAAGGCTGAGCCATGCGCTTTGCATAGCACACATGTTCAATCTGGTTGTCAAGCGGTTCCTTAAGTCTTCCACCCATCTGCAAGATATCATAAAATTGGCCAGGAAACTTTGCATGCACTTCAGCCACTGGTACACCGCAAAGCACAATCTCCTTAAGCTGCAGCGGCAGAACGGCATCCCCCAACATAGGCTGATATGTGACGTTTCCACCTGTTGGAATTCCACCCTCCATATGTTGGACTGACTATACGAACAGAGAAAGGCCATCAACGATTTCTTGATGATCCAAGCAGATAGGAGTACTCCCATGTGAAACTTCGATGTCAGCCAGTGGCAGCTCATGCGTGACACCTGCTGTTTGCTCAGGCCCTTTGAGGAGGCAACGTTATTTGTCAGTCGCCAGGACTACGGGATGAACAACATCATTCCACTGCTTCATGTCCTGGAACAGATGCTGGTAAATCTGGCTGGTCAGGGTGTGGATACGAGGAAGAGGAGGACATTGGAGCACAGCCAATGTATAGCGAAATGCGTGGTTTTTCTACTCAGGTGACAGGAGAGGAAGAGCAGGAGCAGCCAGAGGAGCAAAGAGGGAGATGAGGAACATAAGGCAGAGGACCCAGACACACCGTGGCAGTATGCAGTGGAGATGGAGGCAGGGAGTCCCTCCTAAGCACTTGCACAAATGGCTCGCTGCATGCTCACTTGCTTGCGTAGTGACAGCCAAATTGTCACTGTTCAGCAGAGGGATGACTTCTGGCTCTCCACCTTGTTGGACCCTCACTACCGGTCCAAAATGGGGGCCTTTTTTACACCCGCTGAGAGGGAGGACAAACTGAACTATTACAGAGACATCCTATGTAGTCCGTTGGCCGCTGCCTATCTGTGCCATCGTCCATCCTCTTGCAGGTCTGACCAAGGGGGCCCTCTGCAATCACGTTTCACTGCCATGGCTGCTGGGGAGGGGTGTGGTGGCAGGAGCAGTACCAGCTCCATCAGCAGCAGCCTGAGTCTAGAGTCGCTGATGACCAGCTTTCTTCACCCGCATAGTGAAGAAACTACTCACCAGCAGTTAGAAATAGAACAGAACATGAACCAGCAGGTGGTGACATACTTAGAGTGCACCGTGCCAGCCGTCATTGAAGACCTGCTGGACTACTGGGCAGCCAAACTGGATTTGTGGCTGCAACTGGCCGAGTTTGCCCTGGAAAAACTATCCTGCCCGGCCAGTAGTGTGGCATCAGAGCGTGTCATTGTGCTACTCTGTGGCCTCCTGATGCTGCCGCCACCTCCACCCTATGTAATTTTGCGACTCTGTGGCCTCCTGATGCTGTCGCTGGGTCCACACTCTGTCATTCAGCCACTCTGTGGCCTATTCATGCTGCCGCCACTTCCAGACTCTGTCATTGTGCCACTCTGTAGCCTCTTGATACTGTCGCCAACTCCAGATTCTGTCACTGTGCCACTTTGTGGTCTCCATCTGATTCTACCGCTGCCGCCACCTCCGCACTCTGTCATTGTGCCACTCTGTGGCCTCCTGATGCTGTTGCCACCTCCCCACTCTGTCATTCTGCCACTCTGTGGCCTCCTCATCCTGCCGCCACCTCCAGATTCTGTCATTGTGCCACTCTGTGCCCTCCTGATGCTGTCGCCAACTCCACACTCTGTCACTCTGCCACTCTGTGGCCTACTCATGCTGCCGCCACCTCCAGACTCTGTAATTTTGCCACTCTGTAGCCTCCTCATGCTGTCCCCAACTCCACACTATGTCATTGTGCCACTCTGTGGCCTCCCGATGTTCCTGCCACCTCAACACTATGTAATTTTGCCACTCTGTGGCCTCCTGATGCTGTCGCCGGGTTCACACTCAGTCATTCTGCCACTCTGTGGCCTACTTATGCTGCCGCCACCTCCAGACTCTATCATTGTGCCACTCTGTGGCCAACTCATGCTGCTGCCACCTCCACACTCTGTCATTGTGCCACTCTGTAGCCTCTTGATACTGTCGCTAACTCAAGACTATGTCATTGTGCCACTTTGTGGCCTCCTGATGCTGTTGCCACCTCCACACTCTGTCTTTGTGCCACTCTGTGGCCTACTCATGCTGCCAACACCTCCACACTATGTCATTCTGCCACTCTGTGGCCTACTCATGCTGCTGCCACCTCCACACTCTGTCATTGTGCCACTCTGTAGCCTCCTGATGCTGTCCCCAACTCCACACTCTGTCATTCTGCCACTCTGTGGCCTACTCATGCTGCCGCCACCTCGAGACTTGGTCATTGTGCCACTCTGTGGTCTCCGCCTGATGCTGCCGCCACCATAACACTCTGTCATTGTGCCACTCTGTAGCCTCCTGATTCTGTCGCCAACTCCAGACTTTGTCAATGTGCCACTCTGTGGTCTCCTCCTGATGCTGCTGCTGCTGCCACCACTATACTCTGTCATTGTGCCACTCTGTAGCCTCCTCATGCTGTTGCCAACTCCAGACTCTTTCATTTTGCTACTTGGTGGCCTCCTGATGCTGCCGCCACCTCCACCCTATGTAATAGGGTCCACACTCTGTCATTCTGCCACTCTGTGGCCTATTCATGCTGCTGCCATCTCATGACTCTGTCATTGTGCCACTCTGTAGCCTCTTGATACTGTCGCCAACTCCAGACTCTGTGATTGTGCCACTCTGTGGTCTCCACCTGATTCTACTGCTGCCGCCACCTCCACAATCTGTCATTGTGTCACTCTGTAGCCTCCTAATGCTGTTGCCAACTCCAGAGTCTGTCATTCTGCCACTCTGTGGTCTCCTCCTGATGCTGCTGCTGCCTCCACCTCTAGACTCTGTCATTGTGCCACTCTGTAGCCTCCTCATGCTCCCGCCACCTCCACACTATGTCATTGTGCCACTCTGTGGTCTCCTGATGCTGTCACCACCTCCACACTCTGTGGCCTACTTATGCTGCCGCCACCTCCAGACTCTGTCATTCTGCCACTCTGTGGCCTACTCATGCTGCTGCCACCTCCACACTCTGTCATTGTGCCACTCTGTGGCTTACTCATGCTGGTGCTACCTCCACACTTGGTCATTGTGCCACTCTGTGGCCTCTTGATGCTGCTGCCACCTCCACACTGTCATTATGCCATTCTGTGGCCCCCTGCTGCTGCCGCCACCTCTAGACTCTGTCATTGTGCCACTCTGTAGCTTCCTCATGCTGTTGCCAACTCCACACTCTATCATTGTGCTACTCTGTTGCCTCCTGATGCTGCCGTCACCTCCACACTAAGTCATTGTGCCACTCTGTGGTCTCCTGATGCTGTCGCCACCTCCACACTCTGTCATTCTGCCACTCTGTGGCCTACTCATGCTGCCGCCACCTCCAGACTCTGTCATTGTTCCACTCTGTGGCCTACTCATGCTGCTGCCACCTCCACACTCTGTCATTCTGCCACTCTGTGGCTTTCTCATGCTGCTGCTACCTCCACACTCAGTCATTGTTCCACTCTGTGGCCTCCTGATTTGCTGCTACCTCCACACTATGTCATTGTGCCACTCTGTGGCCTCCGCCTGATGCTGCTGCTGCCGTCACCACCACAATCTGTCATTGTGCCACTCTGTAACCTCCTGATGCTGTCGCCAACTCCAGACTCTGTCATTCTGCCACTCTGTGGCCTACTCATGCTGCCGCCACCTCCAGACTCTGTCATTGTTCCACTCTGTGGCCTACTCATGCTGCTGCTACCTCCACACTCAGTCATTGTGCCACTCTGTGGCCTCCTGATTTGCTGCTACCTCCACACTATGTCATTCTGCCACTCTGTGGCCTCCTCCTGATGCTGCTGCTGCCGCCAGCGCCAGGCTCAGTCATTGTGCCACTCTGTGGCCTCTTGATGCTGCTGCTACCTCCACACTGTCATTGTGCCATTCTGTGGCCTCCTGATGTTGCTCCCACCTCCAGACTCTGTCATTGGGCCACTCTGTGGTCTCCTCATGCTGCTTCCACCTCACCACTATGTCATTGTGCCACTCTGTGGATTTCTCAAGCTGTTCTCCCACCCTCCCTACGCCATGACTGGGCCACTTATTTGCCTTTTTGACCTGGATGACATCACTACTTATTTTATCCTTATTCTGATCTGTCAGAATTGGCTTATGATTTGGTAGCCAAGAACAGGAGCGGGTACAAAACACAGAATACATGCAAAAATTCCATTTATGTGTCATCTCTGTTTTGGATCTACTCCTGTTTTTTTTGGCATTAACAATACTGATGGATTATTGAGCAAATGCTGACCGAGTGAAGACAAATGCTCCAGAGACAGGATCCGTGTTTTGTGGGTTATTGTTCTGACAGATCAGAGGAAGGGCAAAATAATCGGTGACGTCAACACAAACTTACTGCTGACACCCTCTCCACTCTGTCGGGGGGGCTCTACTTGCATAAGCGGTTAATAGAACAGGTTATGTAGACATCTATGATGAATAAGCTGATAAGGGTGTAAAAGGAGTGCGCTTCTTCTTAACGCTAACACGGACCTGTAAGGCTGAGTTCATAATTGAGTTATTTGGTCAGTTTTGTGCAGTGTGAAGTGTGCAGTGATTCTAATAGTGACGCCTGTCATCTGCATGTCATACTGACTCACAGTATTATTTCACTAACACAGCAGACTCCCTATGTGTGTTCCTGCAAGGCAAAGTGTTCTACAACACTATCAAGGCTCTCTGCAGGTCAGAAATAGACATTTTTTGTTTCAATCAGTTTTATTGAGTTTGCAGAGAAAAAAATAACAGGTAAACATAACAAAAAGAATCAGATATACAACACATACATCACGTCGAACTTAACAGGCTTCGTATGAACAGACATATAGTACCAGGAAGCTGCATATACCCATAAAATATGACAAAAAACATAACAGTTCTAAAGGGATCAGATAGCACATATGAAACCTGTACAAAAACAGCTACATATCCGCTAGTGGAAGCGTATGGCACAGGGTGTAAACCAATATTCTTAAGCAACAGATAAAATAAAAGCAAAGACAGACACATATAACAAAGCAGCCCAGGGGAGAAGAGGGGGGATGGGAGGGGGGAGGGGAATGCCGATCGATACAAAAATAAAAGAGATATATGTTAACCCTCAATACCGGGGATTGTGTTCCAGCCTGTAAGCCTGGAAAGTAAATAAAATATGTATGGAATCGGGGAGAGTCTTTAAACCAGTCCCAGATGGACCAGGTAATTCTAAATTGTTCCAATCTATCATCATCCTCCGCGACCAACATCTCCATATGGTATATTTTTTCAAGTTCGGAGACCCAATTGGCTATAGAAGGAGCGGCAGATTGCTTACACAATCTCGGAATAGTGGCCCTTGCTGCCGTAAGAAAATGACGTAGGACCCCACCTTTGATGGTTTTGAGCGAACCCGGAACCATGGATAAAAGAGCTATATTGGGAGTATTGGTTGTGGTGGACCCAGTGCTGTCATTATACACCGAATAATCGTGTCCCAAAATCAATATATAAGCGGACACTCCCACCATATATGAAGCATTGTCCCCTTTTGTAAGTGGCATCGCCAACAACGATCAGATTGTGTAGGGGATATTCTATGGAGATCCACAGGACAATAATACCACCTGGATAGAATTTTGTAATTAACCTCTTGAGCTCTACAGGTTAAGGCCAACTTATACGTTAGGATGAATGATTTTTCCCAATCATCTGCAGGTATGAGTCCAGTCATTTCCCTCTCCCAATATCCAGTGTATATAGGTGCAGAGGGCTCAGGGTCCTGAGTAATTAGTTCGTACAACCTGGACACAACATGAGAGGGGCGGTCAGGCGAGCCAACTAACTGCTCGAAAGCCGTTAAACTTCTATATAGGAATGATAAGTCAGCAAATGAAGCTACGAATATAGACAGTTGCCTGTATGAAAGCAAAGAAAGCAATTTGCTTCTGTTTGAGAGATCCAGGGAGGCCAGTGGGGGAACCTGTCTATTATGTAATATACTCCTAAGATGAAGGCTGTCCGAGGCGGACCACAATAAAAATGAGGAGGTGCGCATTGCCCGGGGGAACGCTGGATTATCAAATAGCGGTGTCATGGGTCCTGGAGTCGTCGACAATTTGCCCGCTCTGAGGAGGATATCCCAATTATGCAATAAATCTAATGTAAGTGGGAGTATATGGTGGGCCGGTTGTATTAACGACTGGTCCACCCATGGCAGGGACCGGAGACTAATTGGAGATAGACAATCTTCCAGCCGTACCCATTCCTTCATCTCCCTGTTGTGAAACCAGTCTATCAAATGCACTAAAACCGATGCCCTATAACAGGAAATAACATCCGGGGGCCCCTGCACCTCCTCTACTTGGACAAAGTACTATTAGCCTTGGACAAAGTACTAAATGCCAGTCTAGGGCGTTTCTGTTGCCATATATATTTTAAAAATAACCTATGAATTTTACGAAGATATGCGGTTGGCAAGAATATGGGGACCGATTGAAAAAGATATAACAGTCTGGGGATTATATCCATCTTAAGAGTGTTTATACGGGCGAACCAGGAGGCAAGGAATCATATTTCTGAAGGTTAGATTGAAGTTTACTGTACATTGAGGAATAATTAAGAGAGAACAATTTGGAGGGATCCCATCGTGGATAGAAACATCTTGCACAAAGTCAGATGTAGTCCGATGACGCTCAGCAGCACAGGAACATAAAGCTCCAAACAAGGGCAAACTGTTCTTTCGGCCAGGCACGGTAGGTAATAACACAGATTGAGTATAGAGGTAGTCCAGTGGCGTTTAATAGCCTAAGAAACATAAAAAGGTTTAGAATGAGAGGTAGAAATGCCAAGAACAATGGCGAAGGTATCCTGATATCCAATAAGAATTTTGGCGATGCCGGTTCAGTTGACTAGGTTGTGGGAGGAGGAGTGGAAGAAAGATGACCCGCTGAGGTGCTTGGAGGATTATCAGACGGAGGTCGTGAGGTAGCTTGCGATAGCGCTGGTTTGCTGGTGAGGAATGAGGTCGCCGTGGGCCATTCAGATATGATGTCGGGAAGACGCAGATCCTATACAATGTGAGGCAGGTCAGATGGCTCACGAAGAACAAAGGTTCTGCCTCCAGATCTGATGATGAGATGGAAGGGAAATCCCCATCTATATGGGATGTTTCGTTCACGAAGAACCGTCAAAAGCGGTTTAAGAGCCCTGCGAAGATCCAAGGTATGTTTAGAGAGATCAGGCAGCAATTGTATCTGAGCCCCGGCGTATTCAATATTTGGAGATTCTGTGGCTTTTTTCATGATATCTTCCTTGGTTCTGTAAAAATGAATCCGACATATAACATCTCTAGGGCGTTGCGGATCTACGCTGCGCGGGCCAAGGGTTCTATGTATCCGATCTATCTCTATATCGACATCAGATGGGATAGCAAGGAGCTTAGCAAATATAGAGTAGGCAGCTACAGGCAATTCTGAATTCGGTATGGTTTCAGGTAAGCCCCGTATACGGATGTGATTCCACCTATTGCGGTTTTCAACGTCATCATGCAGCTGATACAACATATTAATTTGCGTCTCAAGGCGTTCCAAAATAGTCGCATGGGAAACTACTTGTGAAGAAAGATCAGCGCATTGGGTTTGTAGAGCTGTGGTGGCATTAGTTACTTGTTGAACGGACTCACGTATGGCGTGGAACTCTGTCTTGCAGCTCACTTCCAGGCGCCCTATACTGTGTTCAAGATCTTGCTTGATGGGCAAGGCACGTAAGTGGGCTTTCCAGTCCCACTCCTCTTCGGTGTCTGTATTAGCCGGGCTATGGCTTAATGAAGCCTCTAAAGAGGGCATCATGCAGGGGCTAGGAATGGGAGAGTCAGGGTGTACCTCTTGTAGGAAGGTGGAGGAGGCCTCTGGACCTGGTTCAGGTGGGTCTTGCTGCAGTCCGGGCTTTGGGGAAGAGCACCGTGCCGACGGTGCCTGCTTTTCGGATGCCGTCAAAAATCGAGCCCCCGGCTTTGGGGCCTTGTCGCGGTCCCCGCGGCCTGTCGCGGTCCCCCCGGCCTGCCGCGGGGAAGAAGCCTGAAATGCCTCCGGTGGAGGGATCGCCCCCTCCGGGGCGTCCCTTCTGTGCTCCCTTCAATTTTGGCCCCATCAGGTCAGAAAAAAAAGGCGCAGGAGCGCTTACACGAGCAGAAACCCCCAGGCGGGAATTGGAGCTAGGAAAGCAGCGTCCTACTCCGCCGCCATCAGGCCACCAGGCGAATAAATTCAGATCGAAGCAAATCTTTTTGAAAAATTCAGCAAACTGGCCGAAACAACTTTTTGAGAAATTCGCTCATCTCTAGTTGAGAGTCCCCAATCTCACCTACTAAATATATATATATATATATATATATATATATATATATATATATATAAATATTCACTATAGTGTGGTTCAAAAAGCCTGCTTATCCTCTTGCATCCACCCCACTTCTTGCCCCCCCTCATAGAAATATTAGCCTTTGCGACCACCTCTCTTGAAGCAATTCCACCTACACTGCACTCACCTGTGCAATGTAGGTGCTATGACTCTCGACATGCTGACATGGGACAGGTAAAAGCAAAACATGGGCATACACTCACCACATTCCCTGCTGGCTCCATTATGGGACAATCTTGAATTCCCTCTGGTATGCAGTAAGAATTCGGTTTGTGGATGGATATGGGTGTTGTCTGTGCAATTTCATCTGGGGCATAAAAATGCTTAGTTTATTGACTCCGCAAAAAGATAAAAAACTTCCTGTCTCGGAGATCATTCACTTCTATTAATTCACTTTTTTCTACCATGATAAAACTATTTGGGGCCCCAGGTCCCCAGGGAATAATATCTTTCATCTACCTAGCTCTTTTTGACCCAGAAAAAAAAAAATCTTTTATATGAAACAGGAAAAAGACCTGGGGGGCTTCGAGGGGATGCAAGGGATGTAGGGATGGCAAAAAATGGTTGCAACTTTATCTAAAGAGCCTTTCAACACTTTCCCCATTGAGGCAAATTACAAAACCATTTTTAGATAGAACCTAGTCCCCACCCCCCTTAATAAATTAAGCCCCCTCCTGTCCATCCCCCCCACTCTGTTATCGCAGATGTGGTCAGGCAGGCATGATATTACACACTTAGTTGCAATGCTCTAAAGTATAAAAATATTGGATTAGGATTTATAGCATGATCCATTCCATCACCCAGGTTAACTTACCCAAGAAAATTGAGAGCGCAATATTTGTGAATATGGTCATTCTAACCCGAGATACACAGCGTTTACTTGATTATTTCTTCCTGGCAGCACTAATAACAATTGAATGACACTGGAAGGCGGCCTCTATCCCGCTAGACTTACCTATGAACAAATTAAATTGGATAATGACCAATGATACATTAACTTGAATGCTCAAGAACAAAATGTCAAAGATCTATAAAACCTAGGACCCCTGGATGTTGTACCGGGGTGGGAAGCTTTATTTACTCTAGCATTTTAACTGTGTTTTCTATTTCTCCCCTCTCTATTTTTCCACTATCCATCCCTCCAGGTTGTGGTGATTCTTTAGCCACTGCTAATCGCTGGTTCCCCCCCTATCCCTCTCTCATCCTGTTTAGTGGTTATGTCAATAATAAATGCAGAACTTAGTTTTCCCCTTGGGCTTTGCTCTTCTGTTTAGATTTTACTTAATGGTGTGCTGGAATGCTGAAGTGTTTAAAATTCTTAAAATTTAACGTTAATTGGCATTGGTAACATGTTGTTTTTCAAACTTGTGTGATGGTAACCTCAATTTTCCCTATTCCCTCTTTGGTATTGTTGTCTACTCCCCTCTTCCTCTGTACAAAAAAATCTACAACAAAAATTTTTTTATTAAAAAAAAGTAAAACTATAAGTATTAAATCATATTTTCAAGGTACTTGTATTATTTACCTTTTAATTTTAAAATGGCTTGTCCAGTCTGCTCCAGTCCTTTCCAGTAAAAAATGATATTCATATTCATTATATAAATAAGTGTTGTTTTTCTTCCTTAAAAATGTCTAGGCAGATTAGACTTTTTCTTGAATGTCTGTCTGGTCTTTTTAAACAAAAAAGTGTCAACTTGCAAATGTTAAAAGAAACACAATTGAGCACATTATTGCCTGAAAGTCTTTAATGGTCAATAACAGAGCCATTTGTTAGTAGCAGACATATGACTTAAGGAGAAGAGGATCAATCTAAAACAGGAAAATTCCTTTTGTCATGCTTGAAACTGCCATTTGGGATCACTCAGTCTTATTACGCACAACCATGCAATCTCTTTGTCCAGGTCCAGGTCATTATTTCCTGGAAATTACAGTTATTACTAGATGAAAACTTACAGTTATTAATATTTCATAATAGGTCTCAGAATGCCAATAATCACAGACCCAAATCAATCGGCATTGTCCAAAATACAACTAAAAGGCACACTCATTGTACCTCAGGGAAGATATAGGCCCTAATTCATCAATGAAATCCGCGCTCGCTGGTCACGCGTACTTTTGCGCTTCCAGCGAGTCGGTTTTCCACGGTCCGGAGTCGAGTGCGCTCGTACACTCACCTCCTCACTGCCAGCCGGATTCCTGCCTTCATAATAATGAGCAATAGGGGACGCGAATTTGCCAATTAAGGCTAATTAAAATATCATTGTAGTTTAGCTTGATAGAAATGAAATAATTGAAAAAAGGATTATTGTCAAAGGTGGTTTAAAAAAAAATTTAGTGATTTCACTTGTGTATATATGTCAAAATACAATTAAATGCATATAAATACATATGCATTTACATTAATATTATTTAACTGGACTGGTTTGGGGGGGGGGACGGGCGTTTCATCAAGTGCTTGGATGTTATGCATTGATGTGACTTTGTAATGTTAGTTTCATCTGTTGCTGCAATGTTTTTGTCTGTAATGCCAGTTTGGGTAGTTTATCAATTGTTCAGCAATGTGTCATTTTTTCTACAAGTATTGAGTACAAATGTCTGCATGGTTTCTGCATGGTTTTCCACACCAAACTCCTACTTAACCCCCTTGTTGCCTTCCACTTGTTGTCCAAACTGGTTGTGAATTAGTTGTCCAGCTCAGTTGCATACTCATTCTAACACACCTGATGGTGATGGAAGGAGGTCCAGGTTGCCAAGCACAACATCAAAGCTCATTGATTGCCAAGCTCACAAGCAGGGTCAGGCACTCTTAGAAATTAACAGATGTTGTGTTGTTGCTTAACTTAATGCTGATAAATAGTGGAGTGTATGCATTATTTAGGTGTTTCCACAAAACAAATAGTACTAATATATGAAAGTTCCAGGGCCAAATCCACTTTGAGCCAAAGATTTTCTTGCTTTTCCATCCCTTCAGGGTGTTTTTGCAGATTTGAATGGCATTTTAGACGTTGGCCCACTATATATAATTGGCTTACTCCCCTCAGCTTGGTAGTGGAAGCACATAAAGGTGGATTCCTTCTTTTAAACAAAGGCAATATCCTCCATAAATGTTGCTTGTGGCCAAGCCCATGACATCAGAAATCATAGGAAGAAATGGGCAATCTTTTCAATGTGAAGCAATATGGTCCAAAAAGCCATCTTTGCCTATTTCTTCTTGTAATTTCTCTTTTCTATGTATATGTACACACACATTTGGCTTTATGTGCACTCATGTCTATACATACATGAGTGCATATGAAGCAAAACAAGCAATATACACAAATAAAATACAAACTTACCTTAATGAGGACTGTGCAAAAGTGCAGTGCATTTTTCAACTGAAAACAATTCAAGCGCATGTAGCGGGTCCGCTATGACGCACAACTATGAGCTACACGCGACTGAAGTTCGGCGCAGAACTATGCGCATCAAACAATTGCCTGTTTGGCGCAGAACTATGGGCATCAAACAACTGAGTTTTAACAAGACAATTGTGCTGCTGTTTAGCCTTACAAATAATTCAGAGGAAGGAACAGCTTAAAAATAATCACAATCGTCTTTTTAAACTGTGTGTCCTAGGAGATTGGAAAGGGGATCACATAACAAACCCCCCCCAAAAAAAAACAACACCATCTTAAGAAACAACTTTAATCAAAAGAAACATTTGCTAAAAGTTCCCAATAAGATATAAAAATACATAAACAAATATTGCCCAACAAATATTGCACTCAAAAAATACTTACCAAACCAATATGCAATTTTGCCCTATCAAGGTGCAAGCTCGCCAGTGTAAAGCTGCCAGAGATGCGCGGCTCCGGTCGCGAGCTTTTTCAGTTGCTGAATTGCGCGACGCCGTACGATTTCGGATCGCGAATACGAATGTGCGAGCGAGCGTCCGATTCTTCTTGATGAATTAGGGCCATAAGATTAACAGTCACATAAATTGCATGGGTTTAAGTACTGGAAAGATGTTCCTTTGTGTAAATCCAATGACGCAATCAGGTTATCGTAATGCTTTGTGGACATGTACAGTAAATACGGTGCAGGCTGTTAATTGAGCTTTCTTGCTTGAAAATTAATTTAGCTAATTAATATTTTGACTGTAAAACGTTAACCTTTCTTTGAAAAGATAAGGAGACTTTTTCCCCTATACTAGTATTATTTACTATTTACTGAAACTGTCATGACCTTTATTTAAACATTTGTTTTAATTACCTTTTTATAACACTAGATGTAAAAAATTCTTAAAACCTCTTGGTACAATTTGCTCTAACAGTGGAAAAAAAATCCTTCCTGATTCCATGGCCTATTCGGATAATCCATGGATCAACAATCTCTGTTATCTTTACTTTAAAGCTTTAACATCCAATTATATTACCCATTTCTAGAAAAACATCCAGAATTTTTTTTTGTAAAGCAGTCTATAGAACTTGCTGAAACCACTTCCTGAGGTAGCCTATTCCACATTTCAACAGACCTTACAGTAAAGAATCCCTTCCTTATCTGGAGAATAAACTTCTGTATATTACAAGTGTTTAAAAATATCTGGATTATATGGATGTGTCTTGGTGAGTGGCCTTTTGGCCATTAAAAACAGCTCTAATATTGTATTTATATTTACCTATTGTATTTAGATGTTTTCCTGTGAAAATTTTAATTTTTTCTAGATTCACTGCTTGTGATGGATATATATTTTGTTGTATTTGTTTTCTGATGGTATATCATATACATGTACAGTTCAACTGATAAAATACACACCTGTATTACAGTCACGTTAAAAAAAATGACCCTTTATTTATATCAAATATATGTTAGACTAGACAGAAACATTTGCACTGAAATATTTTACTAGATGATGATGATTATAGAAATGTATGTGCAAAAAAACCTATAAGTAATTTATCACTTCACAATAGATTCAAAATAGGGTAAATAATCTAAAGTGAAGTTGCAATGTAATTTAGGGTCACAATCCTAATGATGTCTAAAAAATCAATAAAAAAAGTTAGGCATGGGGGGTGTGGCTTTTCTCGTGAACCAAATAGGGGCTTTCTGAACTCGCTCTGCACCAGCATGGGACTTTTACGCATCCTACCGACCATTTAGCACCAGAATGGGCAAAAGCTCAAAGGGAACACCAGCAGAGCTAAGCCCCCTACGCATTACAGTGCTCACACCCATTATTGTCAGATATCTTACAAGCTGGATGGCTGCATATAGAGTAACCTGAGTCTCCCAAGATTGCACCTGAGGTGGGGGATGAAGGCTCCAATGACTCTCTCTGCTACACAGCAGTTAGGCCGCACCAGACTCCTAACCCTTTCCTGACAGTGAATGATTTATCAGCCAGGGCAGCAGATGTTAAAAACAACTATTAAAAACTCCTTTACCACTCCCATTTCAGATCCTAAATCAGAAATATCATCCCTCTCCACATGAGTTTGTGAAACTGTTCAGGCTGGGGGATCAAATGGCACAAGGCCATAGCTAGGCTGGAATCCATGGCTGTCTCTCACAACACCCACAACTCAAAATTTGATAGCAGGGGAAGGCGAAATGATAGTGCCTGAATCAATTCTCCCTGAATAACTGGGATTAGCAGTTTAATCCCTCTTCAACAATTTATTAGAACTCCCTGAGGATTCGCCTACAGAGTTTGAGCAGTTATTGGGCTGGTCAATTACTGCCACCTTACAGGTATCTCCTAGTTTAATTTTATCCACTCCCTTAAGTTCTGTAAATATGAAGCTCCTGAAAATTTTAGTATAACTATTTTCCTTTTCTTGGAGCACTGCGCTTCTCTATGCAATACCTTGTTTATTGGATTAAATGCCTGATTGAAGGTAAAGATTTTTTTACCTTCTTTTTACCTTCAATACTCTGCACATCTGAAGGCTCTTGGCTTTCCTTTATACCAAGGTAATGATTAACAGCTCAATATATAGAAAAATTGGTACAAGTAGTTTATAACTTTTGAAGGCATAAGTATATTCCATATTTGTTTCCTAGATATTTCATCCCTTCACACAAGTGTTTCTACATTACTCATTGTGCTGAAGAGATAAGCATCATTCTAAAATACTTGCATAAATAATATAAATAGAACGCAGTACTTCACAGGAATCATGTGAGTGTGAATATATTAATCAGATATCAAATGTGTTTTCACTAAATTGTGGCCGCTTTTATTGTTTCTAAGAATGTCCTAGGATGATAAAGCCACTATAGATAAAAAAAAAAAAAAAA
>NC_092871.1:38796440-38823474 GCF_032062135.1 Pyxicephalus adspersus
GAGGGCAAATATCAATATTCCTCTCCTCAATTTGCTGATAGACTAGCTTATCATTTAAAAATATTTAGATGGACACCAGCTGATATTAGAACACATGAAGAACATATATTAGAACATATCAATAGCACAATTGATTAATAACTTTATTTTTATTGATCTAGATATATATATTACAAGTACCAAACACATGTTGCCAAACTACTACTGAGGAAGCCCAACAAGGCGAAACGCGTCGGGTACAAATCATCAACATGATTTAATCATCAAAATATGTGGTAATAATATATATGCTGTGTTGAGATGAATTATGTCTAGTGCCTCTGAAAGGCCAATTCAACAGTTGGTGGTCCCCAAGTTTGTATTGTGGTCCAACCCTAAAACTGTTTCAATATATTGTTGATACATTACTCTGTATGTCCATGTACAATATATTTTGAACATTTCTATACTGTAAAAAGAATATTGTGATCTATGACAAATGCCACTTAATTTGCCCATGTGAAATATTGACCCGTTGTATGTTTAAATGTATATTTAATACAATTTTTCTTGGTGCAAAAAGAACCCTACTTTTCCTTCTCTCTATGAACTACTATAGATTACTTTAGGAAAAAGCTGGATGCCTTTCTAGAAGCACAGAATATAACTGGGCAATAAGGCTTTAAAGTAAAAAATAACATTGACCGTTGATCCAGGGAACATCTGATTGCCTCATGGAACCAGGAAGGAATTTTTTTTCCCTGTTGAAGCAAAGTGTACCAGGGTTTTTTTTTTGCCTTCCTCTGGACCAACTATGTCTTAAAGGGTTTTATATCTGGGATATGTTTATTTCCCTTGTGGCTGAACTTGATGGACTTATGTCCAACCTGACCTGCTATGTAACTATGTCATTCTTAAAAACAAGTATGCTGAATTCACCCTCCTGAAGAACCTGGCAGATGTCAATGGACTTTTTTTATTTCTCAGTGAGCACCTAGATGACAAGGTGGTGACTTTAGTAAATGAATATCTTCTTAATACAGTGCAGGCTCTCTTCTTGCTGACAGTTATATCTTTACTTTTTTGCTGAGGGAGCCATCATGTTAGGGGGAGACTTTAACCCCCGTGAGCAGATCAGTGGGAAATTCAAATATTGTTGCATTGGATTTAATACAAAATAGCTGTATTGAGTCCAATACAAAGAAGGTTTCATATAATATATATATAATTATATTATATATATATATATATATATATATATATATATATTATATATGCTACTGTACACTTACATCACCTGTTTACCTATTTTTTTATATTTTTTACAGATTTTTGTGTTGTTTTTTATTTAAAGTTTAATAATAATTTTGGATATATATTTGGACATATTTGGGTGAGTTATGCCTAAAAATTATAGCCTACAATTTAAAATAAATTTTAATGCTTTTTGCATGGAAATTTTTAAACGGAATTAGAACGCTAGAGAGGTTAATGTACCACTAAACCCTACTGTAGACACCTCAACTGGGAAAACTTTGCTTACTAAACACTGAAGAAAATGAAATAATTGTTAAAAATCTGTACAGTTATTTGATGTTTGGTGTACCCTTCACCCACATGATAGGGATTACACCCTCTATTCAAATGTACACAACAAATATACTGGAAGTGATTTTTTTTTACCTATCAGACCCCTCTTGGGTCGGTAGGGCAGATATCGAAGTACAGGTACATTTGGATCATGCCCCATTTCTTCTCACTATTTCCAAAACCCGGGTCCATCACCGGGCTTGGAATTGGAGACTGAACACCACCTTTTTGAGTGACATACCCACACGTCAACACATTGACATTCAACTGAGACTTTATTTCTCAAAAAATACTGACCAAGACACAACCCCTATAAATGTTTGGGAAGCACACAAATGTACGATGAGGGGGGAACTCATCAGATTGGGAGTGCACAAAAAGAAAGAGAAGGCAGGATTAGTCGCGTTCTCGCGGATATTGCCGCAATAGAGTCTGTACACAAACAAACATTAGCCCACTCAATAAAACAACCATAACTTAAACAATTGATAGACAGAAAAGCACGGTGCATCCTTTTTTTCTCACTAAAATGTATTACGAGAGTAGAAATAAAAGTGGATGACTTTTACCTGGAGCACTGAGGGAAACAAAGCGGCCACTCAAATTTATGGACTTTTAGATAATGCAGGTCAATCCATACAGGCACCTGATAAAATTGCCCATTAAACAATTCCACTCAAGCCTATATAATTTGTCCACTGACCATATGTCCAGTCAGAATAGGGAACCAAGGCCCACAGCCATTAGGAAGTACCTAGAGAACAGTGGTATGCCCACGGTAGCACCTGAAGAAGCAGAGTTTTTAGAGCATCCATTCACAGAATCTGAACTAAACTAGCATTTTCACAAATACCGCCAGGCAAAAGCCCAGGACCAAATTGCTTTACATCTCAGTATTATAAAACTTTTTTGAGACCCTTTCTTTACCACTTCTTAGGGCACTTAATAGTCTTAAAGAAGACAGTCAAATAACCTCCCAGAGGACAGAAACTCAAAAAACTGTCATTCCAAACCAGGGAAAGACCCCTGTCTTTGTGCTAATTACAGGCCTATATCCCTGGTAAATGTAGACAATAAACTAATGGCTAAAATGCTAGCAAATTGACTACCATATTTAGCAAAATTATTTGGTCAAGATTAGGTGGGATTTATGATGGGGGGAGAGGCTAGAGATAACAAGACCTAAGACATATACCTCATACAATGGGCACATTCTCATAAGATTGGGGGAATTCTAATCTCTAATGATGCCGAATAGGCATTCGATAGGATAACGTGGGACTACATGTTTGGGACACTTTGATATTTGGGCTTACAGCCCACTATGATGACATGGTTATAATCACTTTATTGGCAACCTACTGCAAAGGTCAAGGTCAATTATATCTTCTCAGAGGTGATTTCGCTATGCAATGGCATTCCTCAAGGGTGCACGATGTCACCTCTTCTATTTATTTTGACACTGGAACCGTTCAAAGATTATAAAGTAGCAGCTTACATGGATGACTTACTATTTTTTCCCACTGCTCCCAACCGCTCTTCACCCCTTCTTATGAAGAATTTGAATCTTTTAACAAAATTTTCAATTTTAAAATACCTTTACAAAATCTGCGGCTCTAGGAGTGGCGCTCCCCCAATGGCAGATCCAAGGACTGAAAACAGACCTCCAACAATGCTCAATTAAAACCCTCTCTTGGTTTGGGTGGGCGGCCATAACCAAAATGAACATTCTAGATTTCTACAGTATATGTTATGCAAGCTTTACCTATTGCGATCTCTAACACTTTATTTGCCAGCATTACTAACCAAATTTCTATGGCATAAAAAATGCCACAGAATCAAGCATAGCTATATCACTAGACCAAAGACTAAGGGGGGATGGGTTTCCCAGACATTCAAATGTATTACCAGGCTACATGTTTGTCGAGAATTAATATTTAGAATTGTCATTTATAAATGAAGGAGTGGGTTCAGTTGGAATCTGCTTTTAGCAAAATACCAGTGGCTCTATCGCCATGGATCTTGCCTAAACATCTGCCTACAAATCTTACACTTCGTCCAACCATTGGGCCTACATTGAAAATTTTCCATAAATGGCCCTACGCAGGAGAATTTCCCCCTCTTTGGGATTACTGACACCACTCAAAGGTATTTCAGGATTCCCCCCGGAAATAGAGTAAAGGTTTCTATAAAATTGGAAAGAAAAGTCAACACCAAAGTTATGAGACTTTCTGGAAGCAGGCAGGTTTAAGACTAGAGATGAGTTGACTGAATTAGTGGAAGGGGACTTACCCCCCTGGTGGTCATACCTGTAAATAAAACATTATATAACAAATCTTGAAAAAGAGGAAGCTACATTAACTACCCTCCCAGCATTTGATCAATTATGCATCAAGGAAGAACCTGTTAGACATATGGTCTCCTATTTATATACAACTATTAATGAGTCCCGTTCCACTGACCACAATAATTCAATAAGATTGTAGGAAGCAGCTTTGCAAACTGATTTCTCAGACACAAAATGGCAAAATATTGTCACGCTCAGGGAGACAGGGCCACTAGGGGGCGCTTCGGCTTGCACAGAGGTGGTGTGAACCCTGAGAAGGGCCAAGGTGCAGAGTCTAAGCAGTAACTTGGTCTTCTCCAGAGCCTCTGATGGTGAGGATGTTGTGCCGCTGGCTAATGCCAGGTTGCATATCTTGGGCACACCAAGGTGGGCAATATGAAGCACGGTACTAAATCACAAAGCAGAAGGATAGTCGAGGAAGGCTGGGAAGAGGCAGGCAGCAAGCAAGAGAGGTCAGGTCACATGCCAGGGGGTCAATTGCCAGGAATCCAAGAGACAGACACCAGTGACACAGGGGCCACTGTGGGCACAGGGAACACAGGAGACACTGGAAGCAACAGAAGGCACAGATAACTCAGGGATATCCACAGACAGACAGGAACACTGAAACAGTACAGGGAAGTTGGCTGGGAACCAACAAACTAGACAATGAGGGGTTAACGCAGGAACTGGACAGACACTGAATTAAGCACCAGGTGAACAGGAAATTTCTCAACAGAACTAGGGGCTCGGCACAATGGAGACACGTTGCACAAATGCTGAGTGCTGTGTGTGAGCTAGCTAAATAGGCTGGGATGGTTAAGAGGCTATTTCCTAATTGGCCAGGGAGTTGGAAGCTGCTTATAAATCTTGAGAATGAAGGCATGCCTAGTCAGGACCGCCCGCATGCACAGGAGAGATGCCTGCGCTTTAGAGGGAAAGAGGTAAGTGTGACTAGGGATGAGCAAGCAAAATTTGTCATTTCGATCTCACGGCGAATTGGGCCTTTCTCGCTTACAGAACATGTAAGCAAGAATGGCCTTGTGAAATTGTCATGAGGTTGTGTTCTCGCGGAATTTAGAGTTCATCTGAGTTCGCCCGCAGTCACAGCTAATTGGAGGCACCCGCATGCCTCCAATGAGCTGTGACCGCAGGTTCCCATGGTCACTGGGCTGTACTTGTTATTGATAAATACAGCCCAGTGACCATGGGAACTGAACTCAGATGAACTCCTAACGGAGAATTTTCCCTAGAAGTTCATCTGAGTTCACGTGCAGTCATAGCTGATTGGAGGCACCCGCGTGTCTCCAAACAGCTGTGACCGCAGGTTCTTACTGTCACTGGGCTGTACTTATCAATAAGAACAGCTCAGTGACCGTAGGAACTGAACTCATATGAACTCTCAATGAAGAATCTCCATTGAGAGTTCATCTGAGTTTACTTGCAGCCACAGCTGATTGGAGGCACCCACGTGGCTCCAATCAGCTGTGACTGCAGGTTCCCACAGTCACTGGGCTGTACCTATCAATTCAGCCCAGTGACAGTGGGAACTGGGAACCTTGCTTCAGTGGGGGTCTGAAAGAGGATAGCTCCCACTCCAACAGAGGAGGCGGCAACCTCTACAGAGAAGGACATTTTGACATCTGGCCTAACCAGAGCTGGGCCAGAAAGAAAGGCTTGTTTCAATGTATGAAAAGCTTTAATAGCCCCAGGGCCAGTTCCTAACTTCAGCATCCTTCTGTGTTGTGATAGGATCTACCAACGTGGAGTAATTTTTAATAAATAGCCGGTAATAATAGAGACCGAAAGGCATCACTAGGTACTCATAGTGGCCGTCTCTGGTATTAAATGCTGTTTTTCAGTTAACCCCTTCCTTGATCCGAATTAGATTATATGCACCTTGGAGGTCTAGTTTGGTGAACATCTGTGCACCACGGAGATGGTCAAAGAGCTCAGGAATGAGTGCCAGAGGGTAGCAGTTGTTTATGGTGATGGCGTTCAGACCACGGTAGTCAATACATGGCCGTAGGGTCCCATCTTTTTTCTGGACAAAGAAAAACCCTGCGCCAACAGGGGAAGAGGACTTGCTAATAAATCCACTTTGCAGATTCTCCTTGATATACTCACTCATAGCCCGCGTCTCAGGGAGACTGAGGGGGTGTACTGGACCTCTGGGAGGTGTTGAGTTGGGAATGAGGTCTATCGCACAGTTGGAAGACCAGTGGGGAGGTAGCTGATCGGCTCTGTGCTTGGAAAACACGTCTTTGAAATCCATATAGTGGCTGGGAATAGATGGTGCAGCCTCAGGAGTGGAGAGAGCGAGAGGCCTGATAGGCGTGAACTTGGTCAGACATTTGAAGTGACAAAAGGGACCCCAAGCCAATACCTCTGGAGTGGACCAGTCAAGCACTGGGGAGTGTTGTTGAAGCTATGGGAGGCCCAGAATGATTGCAAAGGTAGCCTGAGGAAGAAAGAAAAGTAATAGTCTAATGATAGAGCACACCAATTGACATTTCTATGGGTCTAGTCTGAAAGCGAATACGTCCACATGACAGGAGGGTACCATCCACCCCAGAGATTCGCAGAGGCTGTGATAATGGCTCCATAGGGCAAGCACATTTCTTGAGAAGGGTGGCTGAAATGAAATTGTGGTGAAGCTGGATGGCTATGGAGGGTCCCTGACTGGAGGGGAGGGAAGAGTGACCTAGCATACCCCCTTTGGAGCATACTAGGCACTGAAGTTTTCTGGCCTCTGTGGGCAAGATTTGATAACGTGTCGCTTCTGTCAGCAGTAAAGGCAGAGACCAGATGAGAGGCGTCAGATCCTCTCCTCTTGAGATAGCCTAGATCGACCCAGATACTTAGGTTCTTCAGAGACAGGGGAAACAGGGGAGTCTGGAGTTTGCAGAGGCCGCTGAAAGGATGGTGCAAGTCGCAGGACAAAGGCTTTGCATTGGCGAGATTTCTCCTGGAAACGCTCTTGGAAGTGAATGTCTATGTGGATGGCCAGGGAGATCAGATCATTCAGAGATGAGGGACTCTCCCGACCAGCTAACTCATCCTTCATGTGGTCAGAAAGGCCTTGCCAGAAGGTAGCATGGTGTGCCTCATTGTTCCAGGCGAGTTTAGCTGCCAAGGTATGAAACTGTACTGCATACTGACCCACAGAAAGCAACCCTTGGCGGATACACAGGAGCATGCTGGCTGCTGAGAAGGCGCACATGGGTTCATCACACACCTTTCTGAATAGGCTTCAGTATTACTGGTAACTGGATCCTTTTTTTTCCAGAGCGTGAATGCCCATGCCAGAGCTTATCCGAACAGTAAGGAGATGAAATATGCCACTTTGGCCCTGTCAGTGGGGAAGTTATGTGGCTGAAGCTCAAAATTGATGCTGCACTGGTTGATGAAGCCACGGCAGGTCTTAGGTTTCCCAGAGAATCGCTGTGGAGGAGGCAAGTTTAGCGCACGGGCCACTGTGATGGATGGAGGCCGGACCTGGGCTGGCGGTACGGCCAGTGCACTGGGAGAAAACAGCAAATGATCCAGGTGAGCTGTGAGTGCATGAAGCTGGGGAAGCACCTGGATCTGGGAAGCTTGCTGGGCGTCAAGCCTCTGGGGGAATGAGTGGTTGAAATCTGCTGAGGTCTGGAAGGGAGTAGTCATGGTTTGTGCAAAATGTTATGCTCAGGGAGACAGGGCCACTAGGGGGTGCTACGGCTTGCACAGAGGTGGTGTGAGTCCTGAGAAGAACCAAGGCGCAGAGTCTAAGCAGTAACCAGGTCATCTCCAGAGCCTCTGATGGTGACGATGTTGCGCTGCTGGTTACTGCCAGGTAGCGCTCCTTGGGCACACCAAGGTGGGCAATATGAAGAACGGTACCAAATCACAAAGCAGAAGGATGGTTGAGAAAGGCTGGGGTCAAGGCAGGCAACAAACGAGAGGGGTCAGGTCACACGCCAGGGATCAATTGCCAGGGATCTAGGAGACAGACACCAGTGACACAGGGGCCACTGTGGGCACAGGGAACACAGGAGACACTGGAAGCAACAGGAGGCACAGGTAACTCAGGGATATCCATGGACAGACAGGAACAGAGAAATAGCACAGGGAAGTTGGCTGGGAACCAACAGACTGGACAACGAGGGGTTAACGGTAAATTAAGCACCAGGTGAACAGGAACTAGCTCAAAAGAACTAGGGGCTCCGCACAATGGAGACATGTTGCGCAAACACTGAGTGCAGTGTGTGAGCTAGCTAAATAGTCTGGGATGGTTAAGAGAATTGGTCAGGGAGTTGACAAGGCTTATAAATCTTCAGAATGAAGGCACGCCCAGTGTCAGGACTGCCCGCATGCGCAGGAGAGAGATGCCTGCAAGAAGTACAGTGAGGGAAAGAAGTATTTGATCCGCTGCTGATTTTGTACGTTTGCCTTCTGACAAAGAAATGACCAGTCCATAATTGTAATGGTAGGTTTATTGTAGCTGTGAAAGACAGAACAACAACAAAAAAAAACTCTCAAAAACCCAGGGCTCAAAAGTCAGAGCTTGATTATAATTTCCTCGAACGTCCGATGGTTCCTCGAAATTTCAGGGAACCGATTACGCAAAACCATTGGAAGATCGAGGAAATTATAACAGGAGGATTCCCTGGGAATCCTCCTGTTCGTGATCCCTGGGACACCAGAGGTTAATTAACCTCAAGTGCCGCGAATCGCACACTGAACACCTAATTAACCCCTAGTGCTGGTGATCGCTCTAGTGATCATTCATTGAGAGGATCCCTGGCACTAGAGGTCCCACGGCCTCATTCATTGAGAAGATCCCCGGCACTAGAGTTTAATTAACCTCTAGTGCCGCGGATCGCACACTTTTCTCAATGAATGCGGCTACAGCAACATTAATTGAGAAGATCCCTGGCACTAGAGGTTAATTAATTAACCTCTAGTGCCTGTGGCTACGGCCGCATTCATTGAGAAGATCCCCAGCACTAGAGGTTAAATGGGGACAAGTCTCCCCATTCAAAACCTCTTGTGCTCCCTGATTGGCTGAGGAAAGCATTCCTCAGCCATTCAGAGAGCACTAGAGGCTTTGAATGTGGAGACTTTTTCCCATTTAACCTCTAGTACCAGGGATCGCACACTGAGCTGATCAATTAATGCAGCCAGTGCTGCATTAATTGATCAGCACAGCCCGCAATCTTTTTTTATTTAAATTCGAGCTCGATTTTACACCGGCCGTTCTTGCTTACAATTTCGGTAAGCGAGAACGGCTGAATTCTTTGCGAGATGGAGTTTTAAAAGCTCGTTCACTTTTAAAAGCTTTGTTCACATCCATCGGGCGTCACCACACACATATATTCACACACATGTATTCTTGTTAAATTGCTGCTGTAACTCTCTATGTACATTTTTGAAATAATACACAAGCTTTTTATAATACAGAAGACAATCCTGCTCTTAATATGCCCGCACAATAAATCTAATAATAATACTTTTTTATATTGGTGAAAGCCAGCCATATCGAAGATTTCAGTCTTGTTTAGGGAGTAATTTGCATATTTCACTGAAAAAAGTGAAAAGATTTGGGAGACATCGAAGAACCTAGAATCGCGAAGAACAAGGAATCCAAACAAATGATCCAGATGAACTGAGAAGTTTGAGTGGATGGAATCAGAGGAAGGTTCCAGGTTCCACTCAAGAGAAGTTTTAACCCCTTGTGAGAAGGAAAGAACTTCAGAAGACTTCTGGGGAGTAAGTATGGAATGTATTAATTATTTTGCTGATAAAAGTGATATGCAGTATTCTGTATTAGGGAATACATCAGTAGCAGCGTTATGGAATGAATTAGTTTCTTAGAGTATTCAAGAAAATTCAAAGTTAGTTGAGAAATTCTTCACAGAAAATAAAGTAAAGCATAAACTGAGAAATGTGACAAAACTTATCACAACATTTAATACTTTAGCCACACAAGCTGAGGAGATTTGTTCTAATAACACAAGTGATCACAGTCAAGTTGTATAGGATAGAGTTACTGACTGTTGTAATTGTCAGATTTTGAGGGAATACATAGATGAGTTAGAGTAGAAGTTAGAGGTTTAAACACAATTGTGTTACAATCACAAAACAATGTGGGACAAATAGCTACAAATGATAATACAGACTATGATTCCTCATCTTCTCCTGATACAGAAGAATCAGTACATGAATCACAGTGATGCTATATTTAAGGTAAAACTGAAATAGCATCTAATCAATTTAAGTAAAGAATTTCCTAAATATGATGAGAACATCAGCATATTTCACAATGCTCATATTTGAGGCATATTGTATTAAATATGAGCTATCCAATGAACAGAGAAATTCTATGTTTTATCCTTGGATTCCCATCATTTTTTTTAAAAGGATTAACTTATTGGGGAAATTTTCAGATGACAGATGTACTGATCGGTAACAAGATACAGAGACAGACAGACTTAAACATTTGGCTTTCTGTGTAACAGGTTACAGAGTGCCAACTAATGATATTCTTAAGGTAAAGCCAAAGAGGACGAAGGAAAATAAATTTTCCTATATGTGCATGTTTGAAAAAACATACAATCACATTATTTGAAAATCCTCAACCCAAAGTTATAATGAGAACATTTGTAAAGAAGTTTAATTTAGATGCTGTTACTCCTACTTTAACCAAGAAACAAAATACGAGGCAGCTACATTTCTTAATAAAATTCTCAAAAATGAGAATCATAAAGATGTTACATGCAACATTTCTAATGTTAAAATTAGAAAAAAAAAACAAATTCCTATGAACCTTTTTTAGAGAAATGTGTCTAGAAAAATAAAAAAAACTTCTCAATTATGAGTGAAAATAATGCAAACAATGTCAGTTCTAATCATAGTAGCTCTGATTTAATAAAGCTCTCCAAGGCCTTTTTATCAGTGAAGCTGGGTGATCCAGCAAACCTGGAAGGGATCTGGTCCAGGATTGAAAACATTTGCTAGCAATTAGCAAATGACTTATATAGAGCCAAAAACCTGTAGACAGTCTAGCTCCTTGGAAAAATTCAACCCTATATCTGAATGCACAATTCCTTGTCATACCATGATAATAAAACATCATTCTTATTTTGTTCATTTTTATCATTTTTGTAGATGTTACCCAAAACTGAATGACATTGAATTTACTAAAGTACTGTGTATCATAAAAAAATATTAAATCCAATAGATTTTTTTACCTATTTCATCCATGGTTACATACCAGTGCCACTGAACTCAAATATTTGAGACTTTTATCTGCTACAAATGCTACAGGTACAATATTCTTTCATACATTGAAACACAAAAATAAGCATAAAAGTAAAATTTTAAAAATAGTAGTAGAGAGAAAACTACTTACTGGTTCTAAGGAAGTATAGTTGTACAATACAGTTTGGGTTGTAAGTGTTTCTGACTGAATTTAGATGATAGAACAGCATGCAACATTTATGTGGGATTCTCAGCATTCGGCTATCTTTACAGACAGGACAAGGTAATACATCTTTGATGCAATGTCAGGTAATATTCTATTGAAAGCATGAATGTATCACAATACAGAAGTATCTGTCATATCCATGAACATTTTGAATCAAACATTAATACCCTGCCATTTTGCAGCACCAACAAATCACAAATATTGCTTTTGAGATGAATTATCTAAATTTTTAGACAACTGGTAAAGGGAGCTTGCCATTATAGTAACAAACCGACACTTAAGCTATTTAAAACGTATTTAAAACTTTTAATGGATTACTTTCTTAACAGAAAGATGGAATCTTAGTCTACTCTGTTACAGAGGTGTAGGGGTCCAATTTTAGATGTCCATATCACTTCTTCCATGAACATTTCCTATGGGTTGTCCAGCAGTGGGTCCCTCTCAGAATGTAGCAAAGAGGTACTGGATACTGATGATGAAAGAGTAAAGGGAAAGGGAGATGGGCGGGACTGTCAAGCTCAATTCCAGGTAACAATTTTGATCCAGAATGAAAAATTTAGGACCTCTCAGGGATTATTGCCTTTTTTTGTGTCTCCCCTGGTCCCCCTGGCTTTATCCAATTTTATAGAGAAAGATTTGTATTAAATTAGGTTTGTAAAAATATGCTCAACTATGGTCACTGACTTCTTTTGCTTTATATTTGACTATGATGACAGTCAAGGACCTTGCCAGCATTAAAAAATGTAATCAATGGTAGATCCCATATTTTTATTATGATAGGTTCATCCTAATACTTTAGTTCCTCTAGTTACTTTTTACTTCCAAAAAGTGAGTGCAGTAGGAGGAAAATTAACCATTTATTTTTCATTGGTATTATTATGTTCTAGACACAAAAGCAATTTATAAAGAATATGAATATTACTGCAAATGCATAACAACAACCATGTAGAGATTATTATTAGTCAGAAAATATTGCTGGAGAAGGAGTTGATTGGGAACTCGTAATTACATATATTGAAAAAGTTGTGCCTAAGATGAAAAGCACTCTCATGCTTTTATCCTAGGCAGCCAGAACATTTGTGTAGCTGTAATTTCAGTGTATATTATATTTTACCTATTATGGAGCATAATAAAGATCATTCATTCTGTTATATAATATTACAGCAGGCCTAAAGATTACTACTTCAGTTTCTTCAAATACTTTTTTTGTAGTCAGCTGTACAACAATCTGTACAGGTAATCATTTGTATCACTCTTTTTGTGTATAACATTTATAGATGGCACACAAAATCAACATCTACATCTTTCCAAATCTTGGTAACTAAACTTTTGTACAACCTTCCATTTATGTACCACATGGTAATATAAGTGAGCTGGATGGAGATGCCATCATCGTAGGATACTATTACAGTCACAATAGGATGACTGCACTGAATAGTTGCTGTGTCTAGAAAACCTAAAATTGTTGCTAAGATGAGTTTTATATATACTGTATATGATATATTATAGGCATATTATACTATAATATTATAAGCAAAAAAAATCAGTATAGATGCTATTCTATAAGCAAATAAACTGGTCTCAGTGACTACAACAGCAAATCGCAAATTCAGTAGATATTGCAGAGGATTTAGTTTTAAAATTAAAAATGGGAAATCCAAATACATTGGGGAATTATTTAGTGGGCAAATGTGGGTCAATCATACCCATTAATCTTTCCTAACCATTTAATAAACATTTTATAATGTATTCCTGTCCAGGGAATATACCTTCTCATCGTTTGTACATTTACAATGCTTACAAATATGTAGGAATTGAAAAACCATTATTTTGACTTATTACTGATACAAATGTTTCTTTAACATTAGTTTTGGTTAAAATTTGGTTGTAATTTTTTACTGTTTTTTTATCCTCTATGGATAAGTATAAGGAGGAGATAAAAATATGCTAGAACAGGCAAAATGAATTATATTTACCCAACTAACCTAATGAATAAGAAAAAAGGTGTGCTTCATATAATGTTTACTGTCAGGTTGAGCAATGGAAGCAAAATATTAATTGTCTGAAATACCTATGTAATATTGAACTTTGAAGAATCCTAACATCATATTCATTATTCATTATCTGGTGAAATCTAATCAAATGCCCTGTTCATTGTGAAGTGCATTATAACATATGTTTAAACCTTTAACCAGCTGCACACAAATTACAGTCAAAACAATTGAGAACCCTGATGTATGCTGTAAACTACCCTGGTCTATAAATGTCTTACATGTAATTTTCATAATTCTATCAATTTTAAATTCTGTAATTGGATAAAAATGTAATGGAAACTATGGAATAAAACTATGAAAAAATGAAAAACAAAAAAATCTGGACATTTTATGGATTTACGCAAAATATTTTGCTCCAGCTTATCAATTTGAAAAAATAAACAGTTTAAACATATGCATAAATATTTGGACAGAGACAACTTTTTCTAATTTTGGTTCTGTACATTACCACAATAATTTTAAATAAAACAACTCATATGCAATTGAACTGCAGCTTTAATTCAGTGGGTTGAACAAAAAGATTTCATAAAAATGTGAGGAACTAAAGCTTTTTTTTTTTTTTTACACAATCACTTTATTTCAGGGGTTCAAAAGTAATTGGACAAATAAAAAAGCTGAAAATAAAATGTTAATTTCTAATACTTTGTTGAAAACCCTTTGCTGGCAATGACAGCCTGTAGTCTTGAACTCATGGACAGACCAGATGCTGGGTTTCCTCCTTTTTAATGCTCTGCCAGGCCTTTACTGCAGCGGCTTTCAGTTGCTGTTTGTTTGTCGGCCTTTCTGTCTGAAGTTTAGTCTTCAACAAGTGAAATGCATGCTCAATTGGGTTCAGATCAGGTGACTGACTTGGCCATTCAAGAATATTCCACTTCTTTGCTTTATTAAACACCTGGGTTGCTTTGGCTGTATGTTTTGGGTCATTGTCCATCTATATGGTGAAACGCCTCCCAATCAGTTTGACTGCATTTAGCTGGATTTGAGCAGACAGTATGTCTCTGAACACCTCAGAATTCATTTGGCTGCTTCTGTCCTGTGTCACATCATGGATAAACACTAGTGTCCCACTGCCACTGGCAGCCATGCACGCCCAAGCCATCACACTGCCTCCGCCATGTTTTACAGATGATGTAGTATGCTTTGGATCATGAGCTGTTCCATGCCTTCTCCATACTTTTTTCTTGCAATCATTATGGTAAAGGTTGATCATGGTTTCATCTGTCCAAAGAATGTTTTTCCAGAACTGTGCTGGCTTTTTATATGTTTTTTAGCAAAGTCCAATCTAGCCTTTCCATTCTTGAGGCTTATGAGTAGCTTGCATCTTGCATTGCACGCTCTGTATTTATTTTCATGCAATCTTGTCTTTATAGACATGGATATTGATACGCCTACCTCCTGGAGAGTGTTGTTCACTTGGTTGGCTGTTGTAAAGGGGTTTACCTTCACCATAGAAAAGATTCTGCAATTATCCACCACTGTTGTCTTCTGTGGACATCCAGGTATTTTTCTTTCCCATGATGTACCAAAACTGTAGATTTTGCCACTTCTAAAATTGTAGTAATTTCTCAAATGGGTTTTTCTGTTTTTGCAGCTTAAGGATGGCTTGTTTCACCTCCATGGAGAGCTCCTTTGACCGCATGTTGTCTGTTCACAGCAAAATCCTCAAATACAAGCACCCCCTGCCCCCCTCAAATCAGGCCTTTTATCTGCTTCATTGATAATGACATAACGAAGAAATTGCCCACATCAGCCCATGAAATAGCCTTTGAGTCAATTGTATAAATTCTTTTGAGCCCCTGAAATTGTTTGTGTAAAAAAAGGCTTTAGTTGTTTCATTTAAAAATAATTGTGGTAATGTACAGAACCAAAATTAGAAAAAAGTTGTCTCTGTCCAAATATTTAAGGACTTAACTGTAAATAAAAAGTTTTTTTCTTTTCAACCACTGGAATCCCAGATGTGCATTTTACAGTTGTATTTCCTTGTCCCTGTGCTTTTTACCAAATACGGCAGCTGAGGATGACCCTACTAAAATTTAATACAGCAGTCAGCAACAGCCAGGTTTCAAAGCTTGCCTCGGGAACCAAGCCTTAAATTTGTGGCTGTACATGAATTACTGATAACTTAAGTTATTATCCTATTGGGATTTGATTGCAACTTAGTTGTGTATGCTACTTAAAAATATCGGTGTCTGGTCTTCATGAGTGATATAATTTTACAAATATTTTTAAAATTGGTTAGTGCCATGTATATTTGAATATACATTGACCTGAATTTAAACAGAAGTACATACTTTTGCCAGGAAAATAAGGGAAATTTACTCATAAAAATGACTCCAGTATAAACCTAGGGAACAAAATGCAGCTGTCATTGCTAATATTCAAAACTGTAATCATTAGAAATGCCAAAAAAACAGAAAAAAATAAATTGGATGGACTTATCCTTGTTTCCAGTTTAAAATATTTTGTACATTTGAGTTGGTTATGATAGGTGGGTTACCATGTAAAGTTTGTTACAAACACCCTGGCCCTGATTTATGAACACTCTCCAAGGCTGGAGAGAACACACTTTCATAAGTGAACTGGGTGATCCAGAAAACATGGAAAGGATCTTTAAAAATAATTTTCTATTTACTAGCAAATGTTTTGAATCCTGGACCAGATCCATTCCAGGTTTGCTGGATCACCCAGTTCACTTCTGAAAGTGTATTCTCTCCAGCCTTGGAGAGCTTTCATAAATCAGGGTCCTTGTCTCAGGTATTACCTGAGAATCATTTTAAATGAAGGTGTAGGGCAGAAAAATGGTCATTTTATACTCGAGTATATGAAGTTGTTGAATATGAATATTATCCGCATAAATATGGATAATATATCACCCTATCAATGCACATATATATATATATATTCAAAAAATGAACGTTCATACACAAACAACAGCTAGTCATTCAAACAGTTTAATTAAGGAACTAGTTGAAACATAAAATTCACAGGAAAATTGGTTGATATGGAGATAGGAACTTCAATCAACAAAATATACAGTAACTGAAAATAATGTTGTTAGTAGGTAAACCCCGGTAGTAATCTAATAATGGTTAGCACATATTACAGCAATTACAAAATAGCAAAACAACATAACAACAACATAGACACATATAAGACAAAGTAAGAATGCATTCAGAATTAGTAGATGGTTACCCCAGGAGCCTGTTTCCTTCTGTCTTGCTAACTTCTCCCTTGCTTCCATGTTTCTTGCATGGCTAACAATTTCTTGCTTACTCAGGCATACTCACAGGCTTCCTCTGGCACTATCTGGCTTCTTTTTGCTGCTGGCTTCTGGCTACTGGCTCTCACTGGCACCCCACCATTCTCCCAGCTTCCAGTCTATACAGGTAAACCCCATTAGATATAATTGGGGAATCTTGGATTGGTTACTGAGTGTGGCCTGTAAGATGACCAACGGTTGACCCCCCCCCCAGATTGGGATTGGTTAAGGTAACTTCATCAATTTATTAGTCCTCCCAACTATTTTGATATGAGAATCTGGAAGCAAAATTTAAGGTGAATTGGGAAACCAGCGGGAGTCTTCCAATGTTAGGGGTCAATAAAAAGGTCCTGGATGGGCCATCACCCAAACCCATCTGTCCAGCTATTCATCATCTCCAGCTGGCTCAGGCTTGATTGAATATTTACTCCTTCAAAGGCCATAATGGTAATCATCTTTATTTTGTGAACTACCGTATTTTTCGGACCATAAGACGCACTGGACCATAAGACGCACCAGTTTTTTTGACAAGGGAAATGAAGAAAAAAAAGATTCTGAAACAAATAGTGTCCTAAAATATTTTATGTGCTTTAAAAGCCAACATCACAGTCATAAAAACATGTAATAAACCCTGTAAAGTAAACAGCAGCATTTAGAACCATTATTAACAAAGTCAGCAAAAGACAAAATTACTGTAAAACACAATAACGAGAGACTTCAGTAATAAAATAGAATAAAGTTAGGGGTTAATGCCCCTTTAATTCTGCTTTTATAACAAAAGACATTAACCTCCTGGGCGTTACACTGAGGTCTAGATTTCTGTACCAAAAGCATTACACTGTTTTTCATGAAATTACACTGTTTTTCATGAAATTACATTGTAATCTGCTTTTAAATTTCCCTCCCTGACACACCCCCATACATCACCAATCACATCACCCGGAAGATGACTCATCCTCCGGGGTGATGTGAGGGGGGGAGGGGATTTCCCTGCCTCACACAGACAGAGACACAGGTACATGCTGGAAGCTGCTCGTATCTCCGGAGAGATGCACAGTACAATGCAGGATTTCTGCATTGTGCTATACATCTCACTACAGATACCAACAAGAGGAGCTGCGGACACTGGGTGAGTATTTCCTTTCAGTTGTAATCCGATTGTCATACAATGTATGACAATCGGATTGCAATATAACATTTGTTTACATTGTGTTTGTGTTGTGTACCGTATATGTGATTTTACTATGTGTGCTGTGAGTGATTCAGGGAACACTCTCGGCATGATTGGCTGACAAAGTCATGTTGGGAGAATGCTCCCAGCATGACTTTGTCAGCCAATCATGCTGAGAGTGGGAGGACGCCGGGAGGAAGATACAGGAGACACAGTCACTCCGGCCGCGCTGAACAGGAGACAGGAGAAAAGGCAGGGGGGGCTATACAGGGGGGACGGGACAGCAGCTGGGTAGGATACATTTTGATACATTTGGACCATAAGACGCAGGGACTTTTTCCCCCCACTTCTGGGGGGAAAAAAGTGCGTCTTATGGTCCGAAAAATACGGTAAATCTTGTTTACTGGCATCTGTTTATTTATCTGTTTATTGTTCATTGGTTGAGGTCTTTGATGACCACTAATTAGTCATCCCCCTAGGTGGTCCAGATGGCTGGTACAAAGAAAAACAGGTTCCCATGTTTAAACACAACATTCCTACCCATGCTTAGGATATGGCCTTTAGTGTTTATATATATATATATATATATATATATATATATATATATACCTATATATATATATATATATATATATATATATACCTACACGCACATATCTATAAATATCTATAAACAACCTTGGGGTACAACAACATTTTTTTTTAAAGGATTCTTTCAGTGTGTAGGTCTTTTCCCAATTAATATATGTGAAAATTGGTAGAAGCAGTAATGTAATGCTATACTGTGTCCATATACTTTAAACTTACTTTGCAAAAACCCTATCTTTGGAAGAATTTAACAAAAAAAGCTTACAGGTCCTTAGATGTGATGGTTGCATTGGTTTTCCTATTCTCATGTTTTTTTTTTTTACCTGGTGATTCTTCAAGTAGCACACTTCTTATCCAGATGTGAAAATTCTTCCTTTCTGTACTGTATCTTTGGAGAAGCTATGCTGTTGCTTGGGACTTAAAATATCTTCACCTTTCCTCTATTCTATACCATGGAGGAAAATGTTCTATAGGTATCAATAGTCATCATGGAAAGCTGGGAGCTACGATAACTAATTAGAATCTCCAGCACAGTAAATATAGGGAAATCACTTTTGGGGAAACAGGCTGCAAAACATAACCTGAAGTCTTAACTTTTTCAGAAAACATAACCTGAGGTCTTAATTTAACTTGCTTTTCTCATACATTTAAGAAAAAATAAATTTAATGAAAAATGGTATGACCATTTCCACAATGCTCCAATCTGGCTACCCCTATTTATATATATGCAAACTTATACCTAATATCTCTGGGCAGTCTACATTTAGTGTTCAAACAATATTTCTGTTGCAAGGTTCACTGGAAGAAATATTTTCCCATGTTTTATTATACTTATTATTATTCACACCACAGCTAAATTTTTAACCTTGAGGTATTTCCCATAAGGCTCCATATGTTACCTAGGAATTGTCAGACTATACATTATATACAGAACAATAGCATACATCTTGTTATTGTTCCAATACAAGGAAACTTAAAATACTTCTTTGTATGCCCTACAACAATACTCTGAATAGTTACCATGGCAAAAGAATTGTGGAACTTCACACTTAAACTTGGTCATGCCATCCTTCTAACAAATTTATAGCTAGAACTTTATAAAAAGTATTTCTAAAGCAAACTTAAGCCACACTGTCAGTTTACCGCTGAATTCTTTTTATTATTTTCTTTTCTAAATCATTTTTATGTTTCATTCATTTATGTTACATAATTTTTTTTTCTTTTTTACATACTTTAATCTTTAACAGTGTATTGTGTATTGTATTCATTTTAAATTATGAAATGAACACATTTCAAAAACCATGGAACTAGAGTTTACTTAGAGTTCTCAGTCTCAAACGTAAGTATGGAGTACAAGTTTATAAAAGTTCAAGTTTATTGTCTAGTGTTTTTTGTTTAACTGTGTTTTTATTATGTACTTTGAAGCATAGTTTAATACATAACAAAGACACTGCCTAGAGAATAATTGCATTTTTTAATGATGAAAACCAGACAGTATTAAAAAAGCAATGAATGCACATATGTACGGTAACAAGGAACATGCTAATAAGAGGAATGAGTGAAAAGATGACCTTGATACCTGTTGCAGTTCCATCACATCCTGGGGGCTGTAATGCTTACAGATCAACTCCAGCTTTAGGTAGTACACATCCATTTTCCCATATTGCCTGTAGGAATAAAAAAAATGCAATACTTGCCCAGCTCTATTCTTTATACTTCAACACCTCTTCTCTTCCAGATTCAGTGTACATTCTGAGAGCCTGGGCTGCCATGGACACACTCCATGAGAACTAAAACATTCTCAGGGAGTGTGTCAAAGGCAGCTGAAGCTCATGCTGTCTGGGCTTCCATTAAAAAGTGTTTCAAATAGTGTTCACACATCATTGTAAGCACTGATTTATCCAGTACTGAAACCGTAGAAAAGAATATGAGGAGCCTTGCATGTGACATGAAGAAACCTGGTTTTAAAGTATGTGCATTGAAAAATAAATAAAAAGCAAAAAGTGCAGTTCATAAAAAGGGATGAAGTTGGTTTAAAAATATAGCAAAAAAGTCTCATTTATGAATATATGTTGAATGTTAAACTGTAGTCCCATAGTTGTTTTTGGACAGCAACGCTTTTTTTCTGGAACACCTTCAATGCAAATTGAACTGGTGACTGACTGAATTGTATATTTGACCCCAACTACTTTATAAATTACCTATAGTTCTTGCTTAATCTTTTCAACATCAAACGTTCAGCTCTTGCTATGATTTTAGATAATTTGGTGACTTTTTGAAATCCTCATTCAGATTCATTAGTGCCCAAAACCTTCTCTCCGAGAGCCTGAAAGAGTTAATTTGATGTTGGCATGATGGCACCATATGTATCAATCTCTAAAAGTACAACAGACCCCAGATATCTGAGATGCATATTCTACAAAGATATCTATCTCGCTGGCTCTTAATCTGAAACATCCTATTCAAAGTGCATGCATTTTAGGAGGGGGAAAATGATGGGTGTACTTGCTTTTATCATGTGACAATTTTCATTTATTTTGAATATGAATACACCATTTTACTTTTGTGTGTCATGTAAATCACCTTCACTTAGAGGCACTGTTTGGATAAAAATCTAATGTTTTTATTGGTTATTCAAATGTTAAAAAGTCATAATTTTTTCATTACTCATTTCATGAGTAATACTATATAGGGATAAGCAAGCGAGATTTGTAAATTCGATCTCGTGACGAATCAGGTCTTTCTCACTTACCGAACATGTAAGCGGGAACGGCCTTGTAATTCGCCATGAGGTCCTGTTCTCCTGAACGAACGAGGGAAAAAGCAGGGGGAGGTAACTCTAAGAAATTTGCTCCCAGGATGGACAGTAAGGCCCAGCAGCCAATCAGGAGAGATCTGAACACACACATTTATATACAGGGAAGGAGGGAGGGGTTAGTCACTCCATCTTGTGTTCTGTGTATAGGATAGACACAGGAAGAGACATGTAGTGTGACAGGGGCAGTGTAGGAGCCTTCTTAGGTAATTGTTAGTTGAATAGTTCAGTGTTTTATAGGACATATATACTGTACTACTGTTTAGTATAGGATATTGTGTATGTAGAATAGGTTAGGCAGACATCTTTATGTTTACATGAGCTACTAGCTAGTCAGTTTTCTTAAATTGTCAGCAGTCAGCACATTTAGTGCAAGTTATATTGTGTATTAGTGAAGAAACTGTTAGTCATCTTTTTTTCACACTATACATTCACTAAAACTAAATAAAATCAATTGCAGTTCCTATTTACTAAAAAAGACTGTTTGGTACAGTGAAATTTCTGTCCTATTTTAAATTAAATACAGAAATTATAGTGTTTGATACCTGTTCCTATTTACCAAAGAAGACCGTTTGGTAGAGTGAAATTTCTGTCCTACTGTAAAATATATTCAGATATTTTAGTGTTTGATACCTGTTCCTATTTACCAAAGAAGACCTATTGGTACAGTGAAATTTCTGTCCTACTTTAAAATAAACACAGATATTTTAGTGTTTGATGCCTGTTCCTATTTACCAAAGAAGACCGTTTGGTACAGTGACATTTCTGGCCTAATTCAAAAATAAATACAGATATTTTAGTCTTTGATACCTGTTCCTATTTACAAAAGAAGACCGTTTGGTACAGTGACATTTCTGTGCTACTTTAAAATAAATACAGATATTTTAGTGTTTGACACCTTTTTTCTAATTACTAAAGAAGACCGTTTGGTAGGGTGAAAGTTCTGTCTTACTATAAAATATATTCAGATATTTTGGTGTTTGATACCTGTTCCTATTTACCAAAGAAGACTGGTACAGTGAAATTTCTGTCCTACTTTCGAATAAATACAGATATTTTAGTGTTTGATACCTGTTCATATATACTAGTACTGAGTGAACCCGAACTGTAAAGTTCGGGTTCGTACCGAACTTTACGATTTTGGGTACCCGGACCCGAACCCGAACTTTGCCGGAAAAGTTTGGGATCAAGGTTGGTGTTCGGGAATTTATTAAAGGGCAGCCAATCAACAAGCTTTTAAGCTGTGGGCACTTAGAAGCCATCAAAGCCATGCCTAGTAATGCATGATGTGACCAAGCCTCTATAAAAGCTGGATTATATGTAGCACCGCCCATCAGCTCTGAGTAGTGCAGGGATAGGAAGCAGGCAGCTGAAGTGAGGGACAGTGTTAAAAATCTTATCTGGCTATTTGTTCTGTTGGTGACCTGTAGTGAACTTTTTGTGGGAGCTATGCCCCAGCTTTGAACCCCTGACCAAGAAATATAATATTTAATCTGGCTGTTATTCTGTGGGTGACCTATAGCGATCTTTTGTGGGTGCAATGCACCATCTTTGCACCCCTGACACAGAAAAATAATATTTAATCTGGCTGTTAATTCTGTGGGTGACCTATAGCGATTTTTTTGTGGGTGCAATCCACCATCTTTGTACCCCTGACAGAAAAAATAATAGTTAATCTGTCTGTTAGTTCGGTGGGTGACATATTCCCATTCTTGGAGTGAGGTACACCTGCACTGCATATGTGACAGCGAAATTACTATAGTTAATCCATTTGTTAGATTGGTGGGTGACATATTCCCATTTTTTTTGTGAGGTAAACCTGCACTGCATACCTGACAGGGAAATAAATATAGTTAATCCGTCTGTTAGTTCGATGGGTAACATATACCCAATTTTTCTGTGAGGTACATCTGCACTGCATACGTGACATGGAAATTAATATAGTTAATCCGTCTGTTAGTTCGGTGGATGACCTCAAACAATGAGGAGAGCATCAAATAAGGAACATGGCCCTGGTTGTGGTGCTGCTGGTGTTGGTGGAGCTCACAGGTGCCAACTGCTGCGGTTTTCTGCAGTTTGCAGACCGGCAAGGAGGGCAGGGGTGAAGATTGGGTGGAAGATGATGTGGAGGATGATGAGGTCCTAGACCCCACATGGAATCAAGGCCATGCGAGTGACGTGTGCAGTTCAGAGGAAGAGGTGGTGGTCACACAGGGCCAGCCGCACAGCAAAAGAGGGAGCAGGGTGCAAAAGCAGAGTGTCCTTCCCCTAGCCAGTACGCCTGCTACTGCCCACCACACCTAGGGACTGAGCACACCAAAGCCAGCTCCAAAGAGTTCCCTGGCGTGGCAGTTCTTCAGACAATGTGCTGACGACAAGACGCGAGTGCTTTGCACGCTTTGCAATCAGAGCCTGAAGCAAGCCATAAATGTTCTAAACCTGAGCACCACCTGAATGACCAGGCATCTAAATGCAAAGCACGAGCTACAGTGTAGTAAACACCTCAAAAACCACGAAAGATCTCAGGCTCCTCCTGCTCCCACTTCTGCTGCGGGCTCGGCCTCTTCCTCCCCCTCTGGAGTGACCCCGCAAACAGAGGATGTGGCAGCAACGCCACCACCTCCGTCACCGTCACCAAGTATCTCCACACTGTCCCATGGAAGCATTCAGCTGTCCATCTCCCAAACACTGGAGAGAAATAGGAAGTACCCCCCTACCCACCCGCGATCCCTGGCCCTGAATGCCAGCATTTCAAAATTCCTGGCCTTTGAAATGCTGTCATTCCATTAGGTAGAGACAGAGACTTTTATATACCTCTCCTGTTGCAGGTAGAGGACGTGGTCAACCTGTGCCAGCTACATGCCAAAATGAAACACCTTCCTCAGGTGCATGTAGGCGACAGAACGTTCAGCGTTATTTTTTAGGCCCGAATACCGGTGTACAAATGGTGAGGCCAGAACAAGTAGAGGCGGTAGAAGATTGGGTGGCTGACAGTACCTCCAGTTCCTTCACATTGTCTCCCACCCAGTCAAGTGCTGAAAGCTCAGAGTTGGAACCTGCAGCCCATGGGCATCTGTCTTTCACCTCACCCCTTTGCAAATCAGCCAAGCAGTCTGAGCCCCAAGTCATGCAGCAGTGTCTTATGCTTTTTGATGACTCTGCTGGAAGAAATTAAGTGCACTGATGCCCAACCACTTATGTTTCAGGATGTGGACATGGGAGGACCACGGCAGCATGTCTCTGATGATGACGGAACACAGGTGCCAACTGCTGCGGTTTTCTGCAGTTTGCAGACCGGCAAGGAGGGCAGGGGTGAAGAGTGGGTGGAAGATGATGTGGAGGATGATGAGGTCCTAGACCCCACATGGAATCAAGGTCATGCGAGTGACGTGTGCAGTTTGGAGGAAGAGATGGTGGTCACACAGCACCGGCTGCACAGCAAAAGAGGGAGCAGGGTGCAAAAGCAGAGTGGCCGTCCCCTAGCCAATACGCCTGCTTCTGCCCACCGCACCCAGGGACTGAGCACACCAAAGCCAGCTCCAAGGAGTTCCCTGGTGTGGCAGTTGTTCAGACAATGTGCTGACGACAAGACGCGAGTGGTTTGCACACTGTGCAATCAGAGCCTGAAGCGAGGCATAAATGTTCTAAACCTGAGCACCACCTCCATGACCAGGCATCTAAATGCAAAGCACGAGCTGCAGTGTAAAAAACACCTCTAAAACCACGAAATATCTCAGGCTCCTCCTGCTCCCTCTTCTGCTGCAGTCTTGGCCTCTTCCTCCCTCTCAGGAGTGACAGTGGCAACTGCCACCTCGCAAACAGAGGATGTGGCAGCAACGCCACCACCTCTGTCACCGTCACCAAGCATCTCCACACTGTCCCATGGAAGCCTTCAGCTGTCTATCTCCCAAAGACTGGAGAGAAAGAGGAGGTACGCCCCTACCCGCCCGCGATCCCTGGCCCTGAATGCTAGCATTTCAAAATTCCTGGCCTTTCCGTTAGGTGGAAACAGAGACTTTTAAAAACCATATGGCGGTGGCTGTCCCACAGTACGTGGTTCAGAGCCGCCACTACAGTAAATGCAGTGGTGGCTGGGCCTAAGGCGAATAGCAGATTTTGTGCAAGTCCTCCCGCCACAGAGGATTGCAGGACATTTCTCTTTGCCTCCTGTTGCCTCCTCTTCCTACTCCGCTTCCATCTCTACCACCTCCTCATCCAGTCAGCGTAACACCTTCACCACCAACTTCAGCACAGCCAGGGGGAAATGACAGCAGGCTGTTTTGAAACCTATCTGTTTGGGGGGAAAAACCCCACACCGCGCAGAAGCTGTGGACAGGCATGGAACAACAGACCAATGAGTGGTTGGTGCCACTGATCCTCAAGCCCGGCCTGGTGGTGTGCGATTACAGGTGAAATCTCGTAGCAGCTCTGGGTCTAGCCGCACATCCCTTGCCTGGCGCATGTGCTGAATTTGGTGGTGCCGAGGTTCCTGAAAAAATACTCCGATATGTCAGAGCTGCTGCAGAAAGTGCAGGCCATCTGTGCACGCTTTCGGCGTTCTCATCCTGCCCATGCTCGCCTGTCTGCGCTGCAGCGTAACTTCGGCCTTCCCGCTCACCGCCTCATATGCGGTGTACCCACAAGGTGGAACTCCACCTTGCACATGCTGGAGAGACTGTGCGAGCAGCAGCAGGTGATAGTGGAGATTCAGCTGCAGCACGTACGGGTGAGTCGCTCTGCGGAACAGCACCACCAACGAGTAGGCCTCCATGCGGGACGTGTGTGCCGTGTTGCACTGTTTCTAGTACTCCACCAGCATGGCCAGTGCTGATGATGTTCATCAGCGTTACTATCCTCAGAGTTACTATCCCACTATCCCAATGTCTCCTTGAAAAAACACTTCTGGCGATGATGGAAGAGGATGTGGCACAGAGGGAAGAGGAGGAGGAAGAGGGATCATTTCCACGGTTATAGGCCAGTCATTCAAAAGTGGCTCAGAGGGTGGGTTCCTGCACCAACAGAGGCCAGGTACACAACTGTCCAGCCAGGGCACAGTTCTGGAGGATGAGGAGGAGGAGAATGATGATGAGGAGGAACCGTGTTCACAGCAGGGTGGCACCCAAAGCAGCTCATGGGCATCACTGAAGGGAGGATACAGAGAACACACACGATACACCTCCCACAGAGGACAGCTTGTTGTTGCCTCTGGGCAGCTTGGCACACATGAGCGACTACATGCTGCAGTGCCTGCGCAATGACCTCCGAGTTGCCCACATTCTAACCAGTGCTCATTACTGGGTGGCCACCCTGCTGGATCCCTGCTACAAGGACAAGTTGCCATCCTTAATTCCGTCACTGAAGCGTGATCGGAAGATGCGCAAATACAAGCGCACGCTGGTGGATGCGCTGCTGATGGCATTCCCACCTGACAGCGGGGGCTCAGTGGAAGCACAAGGCGAAGGCAGAGGAGGAGAAGAAGTTGCCAAAGCTGGGGCACCACCAGCACCTCAGAAGGCAAGGTTAGCGTGGCTGAAATGTGGAAAAGCTTTGTCAGCACGCCACAACAACCAGCACCACCAGCTGATATGGAACGTCTTAGCAGGAGGCAGCATTTCAGCAACATGGTGGAACAGTATGTGAGCACACACCTACACTTACAGACTGATAAGTCTGCACCATTCAACTTCTGGGTCTCCAAATTGGGCACATGGCCTGAGCTTGCCCTTTACGCCTTGGAGGTGCTGGCCTGCCCTGTGGCCAGTGTATTGTCCGAACATGTGTTTA
>NC_092871.1:38823486-38865442 GCF_032062135.1 Pyxicephalus adspersus
GTAATCACAGACAAGCACAGGCACCTATCCACAGCCAATGTGGACAAGCTCACGTTCATTAAAATGAATCAGGCATGGATCCCACAGGACTTGTCCGTACCTTGTGCTGAATAGACAAGCATACCGGCCGCACCCAGCCATTGTTATACCCCAGTGCACTTTCTCTTTGCATTCTCTTTTCTGTTTCCCAATGTTTTGGGGTCTTCCCAAATTTATAAAAAAAACAAAAACAAAGAAAAACAACAAAAACAGTGTTGGTTACCTCCTCCTCCTCCACCACCACTTCTACCTACACTGCCACGTCCACTGCCTCCTCAATCTTCTACTCCACTTTGACCTCCGCCTCCTAGTTCAAGATAATTATTTTTACATTTTTTCTAGTCTCTGTTTTTTTATGTCATTTCCCTATCGACATTTGTTTGCGGGGCAATTGTCCTGCTCTTACTCCCATTTTGCTTCCTTTTGCAGCCCTCTAGCCTTTACTATGACTATTTTACAGGCATTTTAGTGCCCCAAAGTTCAGGTCCCCATAGACTTCAATGGGTTTGGGGTCAAGTTCGGGTCCCGAACACGAACTTTGAGCTGAAGTTCGGCCGAACCTAAATTTGTGTCCAATAAAAGATATTTTAGTGTTTCATACCTGTTCCTGTTTACCAAAGAAGACTGGTACAATGAAATTTCTGTACTACTTTCAAATAAATACAGATATTTTAGTGTTTGATAACTATTCCTATTTACTAAAGCAGACAGTTTGATACAGGTAAATTTCTGTGCTACTTTAAAATAAATACACATATTTTAGTGTTTGATACCTGTTCCTATTTACCAAAGAAGACCTTTAGTACAGGTAAATTTCTGGACTATTTTAAAATAAATACACATATTTTAGTGTTTGATACCTGCTCCTTTTTAACCACCTGGGCGGTTAGCCCGTGCCTGGTTCGGGGTAAGAAAACTTGCTACTATCGGTTACCCCGAACCAGGCACGGGGTAGCTAAAAATATAAACACACGTTACAGTGCAATCCGATTGTCATACAACATTGTATGACAATCGGATTACAACTGAAAAAAAATACTTACCTTGTCCCCGCAGCTTCTCCGGAGACATCTGTCCTCTTCTGTCTTCATCCGGCATGTGCATTGATGATCTCCGGGGTTTCCCAGTGACGTCGCTGCAAGCGTCGGTGCAGGCGGGAGGCAGGGCGGGAAATTCAAATAACTTTGTATTGAACCCAATACAAAAAAGCTGTATTGAGTCCAATACAAAGAAATCTTTATATATAATATATATATAGATATATTATAACTATATTATATAAGCTACTGTACAGTTACACTACAGTTACATTGCTTAAGAATTATAGCCTACAATCTGAATTAAATTTCCATGCAAAAAAAATGTTTTTTTTTTCTTTTTGCATGGAAGTATGTAAAGAATTAGAACACCCGGCGTTCGTGTACGCATCCCTCTGCGATTGCTGATGATGTCAGTGCATACGTCCATTGACGGGGGTCGTATATAAGCTACTGTACAGTTACATTACATTAAACACTTATTTTTTTTAAAGATTTTTTTTTTAAAGTTTATTATTAAATTTTTTAAATTTTGGACATATTTCGGTGAGTTATGCTTAAGAATTATAGCCTACAATCTAAAATAAATTTGCATGCAAAAAAAAGTTTTTTTTTTTTCCTTTTGCATAGAAGTATGGAAAGAATTAGAACACCCAGCGTTCGTGTACGCATCCCTCTGCGATTGCTGATGATGTCAGTGCATACGTCCATCGATGGGGGTCGTAGCGGGAAATTCAAATATTTTGTATTGGATTCATTACAAAGTCCTGTATCCAATTCACTACAAAATAATACAAATATTACAAATATATTTATGTGGTTTTGTCTATAGGTATGTGACGTTGGACTCTGTTTTAAAATTTACCACACTAGGGAGGTGTTTTAGAAAAATATATTACTATACAGTATACCGAATTATTGCATTTTCAGTATTTTTTATTTATTTATGCATTCTTGTTTAGGCTGGTTTTTGTGTTTTTTATTGAATTTTATTATTAAAGTTAATTTTTTTTTCCACACATGATTGTGTGTTTCAAACTTTATTATATTCAGGATATCTACTAGACCCTTGTTCGGACATATTTCTGTATGTTACAGGTCTACAATTTAAAAAAAATTTCATTGAAAACAGTGTACCACTTTTGGTACAGAAATACAGACATCAGTGAAACGCCCAGGTGGTTAACAAAGAAGATCGTTTGGTATAGTTAAATTTCTGTCCAACTGTAAAATAAATTCAAATATTTTAATGTTTGATACCTGTTCCTGTTTACCAAAGAAGACCGTTTGGTAAAGTGAAATTTCTGTCCCACTTAAAAATAAATACAGATATTTTAGTGTTTGATACCTGTTTCTATTTCTCAAAGAAGACCATTTGGTACAGTTAAATTTCTGTGCTACTTCAAAATAAATACAGATTTTGTAGTGTTTGATACCAGTTTCTATTTACCAAAGAAGACTGTTTGGTACAGTTAAATTTCTGGCCTACTTAAAAATAAATAGATATTTTAGTGTTTGATACCTGTTGATTTGGAATATTTATCTGCATAAACATAGATGTTATATCCCCTATCAATGCATATATATATTCAATAAAAGATGGTTCATGCACAAACGATAGCTAGTCATATAGAAAGTCTAATTAAGAAAACAAGGTGAAACATCAAATACACAGCAATATTGTTTGATATCTAGATATAGGAACTCCAATCAATAACATATACAGAACAGTTGAAATAAGGTTATTAGTAGGTAACCCCTATAATAATCTAACAATGGTTAGTACCTAATACAGTAATTACAAAATGGCAAAGTAATGCAATAATATTATAGACACTCATAAGACTGCAATCAAGAATATCTTTTAGCTACCTGCTAAGAGGTTAATGGATACCTCAGGAGCCTCCTTCGTTTAGAAGAGGACTCCATAACAGCTTACCTAAGGAAACCCCCCGGAGACAAAGAGAGCAAGCAAGAAAGCAAGCCCGAGCAAGCAAGCAAAGAGCTCTAAATTCTCTCAGTTCCCATTTTTATATAGTTATTTCCCATTAGGTATCCTGGGGGCACTTGGATTGGTTAGTGGGTGTGTTCTGTACGATGACCATTGGTTGACACACACCCACTAGATTGGGATTGGTTAATATAATTTGATGGACCACCCAGCTAATTTTGATATGTGAATCTGGAGTTGGAATCTAAGTTTAGGGATAAAGAAAAGGTCCAGCTTGAACATCACCCCTACCTAATTATTCATCCATCTACTGCTATCTCTTGGTGGATTTATTACCCCTTGAGGGTCCTACTGGTAACCAGTTTGTTATGGGAACTAGATATTGTGCACTGCCATGTTTTATTATCTGTTTTGTTTATTGTTCCTTGGTTGAGGTTCTTTGATAACAACTGATTGGACATCCCTTAGGTGATCCAGATGGCCAGTACAAAGAAAAACAGGTTCCATGTTTAAACACAACATTCCTGCACCTATACACATACATTATATATACATATATATCTATCCACATATATCTATAAATATCTTTAAACAATCTTGAGGGGCAACAATATCTGTTCCTATTTGTCAAAGAAGACTGTTTAGTACAGGGACATTTCTCCTACTTTAAAATGAAAACATTTGGTAAATAGTTCCTATTTACCAAAGAAGACCATTTGGTACAGTGAAATTTCAGTCCTACTTTAAAATAAATGCAGGTATTTTAGTGTTTGATACCTGTTCCTATTTACCAAAGAAGACCGTTTGGTACAGTGACATTTCTGTCCTACTTTAAAATGAAGACAGATATTTCAGTGTTTGATACCCATTCCTATCCTACTCTAAAATAAATACAGATATTTTATTGTTTGATACCTGTTCCTGTTTACCAAAGAAGACAGTTTGGTACAGTGAAATTTCCAGGACTACATTAAAGAAATACAGATGTTTTAGTTTTTGATACCTGCTTCTATTTATCAAAGAAGACGGTACAGTGAAATTTCTGTCCTACTTTACAATAAATAAGGTATTTTAGTGTTTGATACCTGTTTCTATTTACCAAAGAAGACTGTTTGGTACAGTAAAATTTATGGCCTATTGTAAAATAAATACAGATATGTTAATGTTTGATACCTGTTCCTATTTACCAAAGAAGACCGTTTGGTACAGTGAAATTTCTGTCCTACTTTAAAATAAATGAGGTATTTTAGTGTTTGACACCTGTTTCTATTTACCAAAGAAGACCGTTTGGTACAGTCAAATTTATGTCCTATTGTAAAATAAATCCAGATATTTTAGTGTTTGATACCTGTTCTTATTTAGCAAAGAAGACTGTTTGGTAAGGTAAATTTTATGGACTACTTTATATAAACACAGATATTTTAGTGTTTGATACCTGTTCCTATTTACCAAATAAGACCGTTTGGTATAGTTAAACGTCTGGACTACTTTAAAATAAATACAGATATTTCAGTGTTTGATACCTGTTCCTATTTACCAAAGAAGACCGTTTGGTACAGTTAAATTTCTGTCCTACTGTAAAATCAATCCAGATATTTTACTGTTTGATACATGTTTCTATTTATCAAAGAACAAAGAAGACCGTTTGGTACAGTTAAATTTCTGTCCTACTGTAAAATAATTACAGATATTTTAGCGTTTGATACCTGTTTCTATTTTCAAAAGAAGAACGTTTTGTACAATGAAATTTCTGTCCTACTTTTAATTAAATACAGATATTTCAGTGTTTCATACCTGTTCCTATTTACCAAAGAAGACCGTTTGCTACAGTTAAATTTCTGTGTTACTGTAAAAAAAATACAGGTATTTTAGTGTTTAATACCTGTTCCTATTTACCAAAGAAGACCGTTTGGTACAGTGAAATTTCTGTCCTACTTTAAAATAAATACAGATATTTCAGTGTTTGATACCTCTTGCTATTTACCAAAGAAACCGTTTGGTACAGGTGCATTTTTGCCCAAATAAGTATAAGATAAGCGGTGGACGCAAAGGAAGATGTGGCGTTGCGCGACCTGCCGCATCTGGCAGGAGGCATACTCCCTGGGAGTTCGCCTCTGTAGGAAAGCAGCAGCAGGAAACCGTTGAAGGCAGCAGCACAATTTGTCAAACAGGTCTGAGAGGTGTGCGGAGCACCAGTACGCTGGTAGATGTATTGAGAGGGCAGAATAGATTCATACAGCCACGTCATGTGCAGAGGATTGTGGACTGTAACTCCTGATGACTCTCCCATGTTGTTTTACGAACAGCCTGTCAGAGCAGAAGGCAGACTTTGATACCCTAGGAGAATGTGGTCAGGACTTGCTGGGCCAGGGTTCTTGATAAGTGGCAACATTTGCAGAGGTTGGCTTAGATGAAAATGAAGATGATGATGACCGCGAGTCTAGCCCAACTATTGGCCTTCCAGCTACTGCCGTACAGCATTGTAGACTCGGCTTCCTCCCGTGACCTGATGGCCTGTGCGGTGGAATATACCCAGCAGGCATTACTTTTCCCACACAGCTGTACCCAGTTTAAATGCACATGTAATGGATAACCTCTCCTGGGCATTGGCATTCCTCTTATTCCTCCTACTCCATTCCTTCTCCTGTCAACCCCTCATTTTTCGACACTCCTCTTGAAAGGCCAGCAGCAGAGGACACTGTGGTTAAGCGGGCACACCACTACAACTTAAGAACACGCTTTGCCAGGCAGTGCCAAAACTGGTGCCCTTGGGGGAGAAAAGTTACACCGCCAGAGAACTCTTGTCCGCTTTGCACAGAGAGGTTGGGGCTTGGGTGACGGCCTCCCAGGTCACAACAGGCAATGTATTTTGTGACAGCGGGGCCAACCTTGTGGCCGTGCTGCGCATGGGCCACATTCCACATGTGCCCCGCTTTGCCCAGGTACTGAACCTGGTGGTACAGAAGTTCCTCAGCACGTACCCCGGACAGCAGGACTTACTGAGACAGGCTAGCTCGCAGCAGCCATGTACCTTGATCCCCTACTGCCCAGCTGCAGCAGCAGCAGTAGTGGCAGCAGGCCAAACACATCCAAAACGTCTAGGCCAAGTCAGGGAGAATTCTCTGGATGCCTGGCGAAACCTGATGCTGCCACCTCAAAGAAGTGAAGTGCGGGGGCATAACCATCGAGAACGGATGAAGCGCATGGTGCACAATTACGTTGGCTCTTTTCTGGCTGGTGGTGTTAACGACAGCAGTTATGAGGAGGATGCCTGTTCTGACAGTAGTGATGTCATTCATTTTTGGATCAACAGGCTTTAAACCTGCCGGCATTTGGCACAATATGCCATCAAGCTTTTTTCGTTCCCCGCATCCAGTGTTTTGTCCAAAAGAACCTTCAGTGCCACTGGCGGTGTGGCCACAGACAATTGATCACGAAAATGTCAATCGCCTCATCTTTTTGAAAATGAACGAAAGGTGGGTTAATAACAACTATCATACCCCGACTGCAGTTGTCACTGATTAACTGACCCAAGAACTCACTGGCCAACCAAGACGCCTTTGTAAACCCTCACTGCTCCTGTGCTGAGTTTGTGGCTGGCTATCACTAACACCCTGTCAGCTGAGCCTGCCTCAGCTTAATTGTTCAGCTAGTTGTTGCAAGGCACAGGGGTGGCATTTATCTCCAATATCATTCATGCCATTGTGCCAGCTAGCAATATACTTTAAATTTCTGCTGCTTCCAGGATGCCAACAAACTGCAAATAAAACCCCCCAATACTGCCACACTGATAGGTATTGCCTTTGCCTAATTTTTCAGCTAAGTAGTGTAAGATTGAGGGTTGGCATTCATGTCATCCACTTCATGATGCAAACTATCAATATCGTCTACCTTCCTACCGCTTCCCGCACCACAGGTCATAGCATTAGTGCTGCACACAAAAACATCTTGGTCTGGCCCTCCTACATTTAATCACAAATTTCAGATGGGTGGCATTGACGATGTACTATACCCAGCTCTAGATACCTGTTACCAATGTGGTCCGTGCTCCATCTCAGGACCCACCACCTCCTCCTGCTGCTGCCACCTGTCAGTACTTCATTTACTAAAGTTGTATTACACACTTCTCGGTGGCATTGATATACTACACCCAGCTCTAGATGCCAGGTACCAATTTGGTCCACACTCCTTCTGCTGCTGCTGCTGCTACTGCCTTTCAGTACTCCATTGACTAAAATTGTATTACACACTTCTGAGTGGCATTGACAATGCACTATACCCAGCTCTCCATGACATTTACCAATGCGATCTCCATGGCGATAGCTGACCAGATGCCACACACTGCTACTGCTCTCGCTGACCCATGCTCCGTCTCTGGTCCATCCTTTCGCCTAATGTCATTGCGCTACTTCTCCACAACTTTTGGGTGGCATTCCTAACACGTCATCCAGGTCATGATGCAAGCTAGCAATGCGGTCTCTAGCTGTTTTGATGGCAGAGACTGCTGCTAGTGGGTTGAGTTCACACGTAGCGCCACCCATCTCAATGTCCTAATGTTTATGCTGCCTTCTGTACGCTGTCCATCACACAAAAATCCTATTTGCCTGCTGTCACTTTACCTGCTATTTTATTTTTTATTTTTCCCTTGTCACTGTTTTCCTACACATACCTAGCAAATTTAGTGGTTCTAACATGTAGAGGGGCTTTGCTATTAATGTTTTAAGTTGGCCCATTTACTTTATTGGAATTCGCGAAAATTCTGATTGGTTTGCGAAATTTCGCAGACCAATCGGAAGCTCGAGGAAAATTTTCGTGAGACTGTCAGAGGCCTTCTCGCTCATCCCTAATACTATATACTGTACAGCATAGCAGTAAGGAAGGACACCTTGTCAGTAATAGGAAGGCCATAATGAGTGATTCAGGGAATCCTGAATCACTCATTATGGGGGGGCTATTTCGAGACCAGGGTCATTAAGGGGGGCTATTTCGAGACCAGGGTCCTCAAATCGACTTTGCTCTTGCAGCCCTTTACTAGTTGTATGTGTTCTGTGTTCTTGGATAGAGAAACTCAAGGAACACATACTACAGGACTTCAACAGCGATCCTGATTGCTGTTACTAGTAGTATGTGTTCTTGGACAGAGTTTCTCTATCCAAGAACACAGGGCACCAGATGTGATGAATTGGGAAACTTGTGCCCATGCAACCTGTAGTGCCCTGGGGATTGCCTACAGTTACAGCTGTGACCGCAAAGATGAACTCTGCAGTTCCACTACGATCCCCTGGGCACTACAGCTTAATTAACCTGTAGTGCCCCGGGGATCGCACACTCTTCTCAATGACTGAGATGCCTGGCTGGCAAGTATCTTTCTTGCACAGTAATATGATACATTTTTCTCATAGTGGATATAGGAAAAATGTAAAAAATGTATCATAATATTACTATGCTGGAAAGTGTGTTAAGCTGCGTACACACTTCCAATTTTTATCGTTGGAAATGAACGACGAACGATCGATTGGTCAAAAATCGTTCGTAAAAAAAGTAACCAACGACGCCGACGAACGAGAATAGTCGCTGGAAATGAACGACCGGACTCGTTATCTGCATGTACAGGATCGGTGCTATACGATCGTTCGCCGATATCGTGCAGGATCGTTCGTCGTTCGTTTACCAACGATAATTATTGGAAGTGTGTACGTAGCTTTACAGAGTAAGAGATATCATGTCATTGTAGGATAACCTGTAAAAAAAATTAGTTAAATAAACACAAACACTCAATAAATTAATTTAACATTAATTTTTATTTTTTTAACACTTTTTTTATCCAAATTTTTACCGTCGAATCTCGTTTTTTTCCGGGTCGGGTCTACTCGAATTCTGGTCGAGTAAGGACAACCTGAATTCGAACACCAATACTAGTAGACAGTAGGGATCCTGGTGCTATAACCACTGCATTTTTGTACCACTATTCTGAACATAGCTTAATGTAAAAATAACTAAGTTGTGTTGTAATTGGCCACAAGCTCAAAACAACAGTATTGGTGTAAATCCTATTTATTAATTTATTAACAGTATGGAACTGCTTTAAGATAAAGCTTTGACCTCACTTTCCAAGTTGCTATATTAAACATTAAGAAAAAAAAAATCACAGTGGTTTTGTATGAATTCTATTTACCAAATAATACTAAATCAATAATGTTTATGATTTTCACTTTATCGCTCCAGTTTTATTGCCATTTTTTCAATTTCCCCTCTTTTTCATTTGCATTTTGAAAAGAATTATTTGATTTTTTGCTGCTCTGTGAACACCTCATTAATAAAATAATAATTAAAAAAGAGACACAAGTGCAAGTACCCTAGAATTCCCTGAAAACCTATAAACTGCTTATTAGAATATCAAACACGCAAGTTGTCTTGGAAGTATTAATTGCAACAATTTTAATTACATGTTTCCAAGCCAACAGACAGCATGACTAGATAATGCTGACAACTGTTTTATTACAACATACTTTAAAGTGCTCCTCTCAAATATAATGGCTGCTTGATTTGCTGCCACTTAAAGAGGGGAACATATAATTACCAAAATCTAATATAAATTAGCTATAAAAATGTATAAAAAAGTATGTGAGAACCTATGGGAAAACTAAATGTCTTTTATGATTTTTTTTTTTTTTCAACCTTGAAACTCACCTAAAATGTCTTTACTGCTTTACATATGATGTGCCCACCTAATCCTGTTTTTGGCCTTAAATCTGTCATGATATTTACATCTTGGGGCTAATGTGTTTTGGCATAATAAAGACTGACTTCCTAAACATGACATCAAATGTTGCATCTGAACACATATATAATTTTTTAACCCAAAAACATTTTATTTAAGTGAAATCGTTATTTGTAATAGATCTTGGTAAATATTTGTCAATTTCTTGTTTTTTTTTGTACTCTGTTACAGAGTATGACTATTATATTTCTGAATTTATTACAAAACCCCTACACATAGGGGTCAGTTTACAAAGGAGTAAATCTGGCATTCATTGAAGCATTTTCTGGTGGAAAATCTTCCAGGTCAATGTGTTTCAATGGCAGTGATTGAAATCATTTATAAATAATAGATAATTTTGTAATCAATGTAATTTTGAGCATGGAGTCCCTCCAGGTATTCTGGTTTCCTCCCACATTCCAAAAAACATGCAGTTAGATTTATTGGTTTCCACCCCACAAATCACCTTAGACTGTATTAAAGACATAGGATGATGGTAGGGACATTGAATTTTGAGTCCCATTGAGGGAGAGCTGGTGACTATGGACTTTGTACAGCGCTGAGTAATATGTCAGCATTATATAAATACTAGGTAATAATAATATTCATTGTTCACCAGGGAATGTTTCAATTCATTTCAGATTCACTGCTTTATAAATAGACCCCATAGTATTGCCAGCAACTCAAATATCCGTTGTGTGTATCCTGTGCCTCAAATATGTTTATATAAATGTATATATATATATATATATATATATATATATATATATATATATTTGAGGCTAGTAGTAACATGTATGGAGAATGTCATAAAGAGCTGTACATGGTATTGTTTTATTTATTTATTGATTTTTTACTTAATAAAAGTGTGAAAGGTTTCTGTTAAATTTTAACCAGACTCCTAAAACACGGAGTCCCTTGCACTGCAGTAATAGGCCCAAATTGCCAATATGTTATTTAGGATTACAAGTACTTTTACCATCATTGTTCATCAAATCATTGTGATAGGCACATATGTTAAGACGCGTGTCATGACACACAACGTGTGTCATTGTGTATGTTAATGTGTGCTTTTATTCAATATAGAATGTCTTGCAAAACACAAAGAAAGTGTGCAGCATTTAAATTAGTTCAATGGAAACAACATCAGGGAGAAAATGCAACAATTTACATTCATTTACATTCATTCATGTTACATATTCCATGCAGTGGAATTTTAGCTGACTTAAAGGAAACTTAGTGTAGAGTGAAAATGTACTTTCTACCACTGATTCAATTTCATGGTGAAAGTTCCATTTGGTAAAAAAAAACCTAATGGAGATTAAAACACTGTGGTGCTAAAGATCTATTATAAATGTAATTTGACCCTCCCCATCCCCTGCTTTGTACCAAAATGTTAACTTCACATTATAAGAAAATCACATTCTCTGTACCTTATTTTATACTTGTGACATATTCCCACAAATGCCCTCAGTTTTTTTTAGCAATATTTGAGACACTATTGTTCAAGACTTTTGAAATTACCTTGGATAGGTGGTGGATGTGAACAAAGGCAGATTGATCAAATTAGCAGATCTGTCTGTAAAAATGGTGTAGACATTGGGCCTGATTTATTACAACTCTCCAAGGCTGGAGAGGATACACTTTCATCAGTGAAGCTGGGTGATCTACCAAACTTGGAATGGATTTCATAGGTCATTTGCTATTTGCTAGCACATGTCTTGAACCCTGGACCAGATCCATTCCAGGATTGCTGGATCCCCCAGCTTCACGAAGAAAGTGTGTCCTCTCCAGCCTTGGAGAACTTTAATAAATCATGCCCATTGTGACATGTGGATGATTGTTGTCTATAAATAATTGTGACTGAAACTGAAAAAACTTGGTGCAAAAAAACACCAAAAATATGAAGGCCATAGCCCAAAGTTAAATCCATGTAATAGTGACAATACAAGAGATAAAATGCATTTAGGGAGTAATTAGATGCGCCTTTCATCAGTCTAACAACATGAACATATTTAGAAGTCAAGATCCATGTAAATGTTTGTAGTTAATACATCAAGCTAAACCTATATGTTAGTTGAAAAAAATGAATGGCCTTTGCAGCATTTCTGTCCCATATATATATATATATTATGTTATGCTAAAATTAAAACTAAACAGAAGGTAATTTGGAAATATGTGATAAGATATTAGTGTATTTACATTACAATGTTTTCATATATTTTAAAGGTGACATATTTTCCTGTGGTTATTTATCACCTGGCATGACACTTTACTTGCATTCTTAAAGGAAAGCTGTCATGATAAAGCATTGCCATTTCTAAACTCTTTCTCTAAAAAAAACTGGTTATTTTGCTATCATATTGACCCTTTAATCTCAATACATTGACTCGGAAAATATATGCAAATAAGAATATGTTGGAGTGCACAACATGAATTTGTAAATAAATCAGCACTTATGCATATTCCATTTCAAATGATGGGTTCAATATGACTGTTGGTGAGCCTTAATGGGGGTTGCCTTTGAAACATCAATGCGGACAAGTCAAGCTGGGGTTTGGATCCAAGGAACTACAAGAATAGATAACACCTCCTTGAACAGCAAGATCACAACATACTAGGTGTGAGGTATGGGGGTTGTGCATGGAAGCATCTACTTAAAAGACTACTCCAATCATCCTGCCTGGTGTATAAACATACCTGCTATCTGATGACCCCCAAAGGAGCCTGAACTAGCTGGTCAGCTGAGTCAGAGGACTTGCCCCCAATGCAACAGTGACATCTACTGGAGAATATCAGCGGGCACCTGTGAGCAGTGTATTTCCGGAAGTGGGAGGACACCCGAGTAAGGGGTGGATGAATGGGTGTGGCTGAATGTGGCCAGAGGTCCTGAAGATAAGAAGGGACAACAGCCACAAATCTTTCTCTCTTACCTCATATCTCTTATTGCCTCTCTCTTACTTACTCTTTTCTCTCCCAAATCTTTTTGGAATCCAGCCAAGGTGCAGGATACAGTGAACAGACTCTTTGCGTGACGTATTATTTTACTTTGTCTATGTGATCATTATTTAGCTTATATGGAAAAATTTTGATTATTTTGAATTATTTTCTCTGCTAATAAATATCTTGTTTTTTTAAGATCCATGTGATTTTTAAGATAATTGAGACTTAGTAAAGATACTGCTTTCAAGAAAGAGGATACCATGAGGGAAACAAGAACATTTTCTCTCAGAATTTATGACATTCACCAGCTTTTTTGATTTACATACTTACATGCTTGTCAGGAGCCAGTGGCCCTGATTCACTAAAGCTCTCCAAGGCTGGAGAAAATGCACTTTCATCGGTGAAGCTGGGTGATTCGGAAAATCTACAATGGATCTGGTGCAGGGTTGAAAACATTTGCTAACAAATAGCTAATGAGTTTTAGTAAATATGTTCCAGGTTTGCTGGATTACCCAGCTTCACTTTTGAAAGTGTATTCTCTCTAGCCTTGGAGAACTTTAATAAATCAGGGCCACTGACTCAGCTTAGAATTCATGTTTATTTACGGAGATTTTGCACTGGCAAATGGCAATAAAAAAAGAAATTTGATTTATATTCAGGTCACACTAGTTGATGGCACTGTTTCTTCAAACAAGACATTATTAGAGACTGTTACACAGGACATAGCACTATATCCTGGTGGCCAATAATATTGCAAAAAAGATTCTTTGAGAGCAAGTAACCCATCATAACCAATTCAAAAATACAAACTAATCTGTTAAAAAAGACAAACAGACCAAGCCTGTGTTATGTCAATGTTTATGCTTTTAAAACAGGAACAAAAATGGATTTTATTTTAGTTTACCAAATTATTAAATATGGTGGCAGCAATAGTTTATCAGAAAAAAATGTCTTTAAAGCAGGTAAAAACAACACATGTTAATCCAGTCAAATTTTTAAAGAGGTATCAATTCAGTCAAGCATCAAGGAAATGCTAAACAAGAGTGGTGAGTTGACTGTGTGACAGGTTTACTACAAGGTTACTAAAACCAGAAATTCTTCTGTCCTAAAGTAACAAATTGTGTGTCTGTTTTGAGCAGAGTAAACCCAACCCCAGTGTTCAAAGACTTGCATATATTTTTAGTATTTCTCTCACAGACATCAGTACTTTTTTTTTTAAAGTATTTTGTAAAGAGAAAATTATATCCCTACTTTACAGTGGTAAAATCTGTCTTAAAACTGTAACATTTGGCTGGTAGAATTACAGGCACAGTTGTGTTGCTATTTGCTTCATAAATTCCAACCTTGTTCCAACCTTGTACAGTACCTTATTGGGTACTGTACTCACATCTCAATGTTTCTTTTCTGGCTATCTTCTGTGAACTACTATCCAAATAACTTTAGTTAATGTATCTAGTTTATGTAAATGAGGAACAGAAGAAAAGTTTGTAGTATAAATTAGGAGAGCAACCTGGGTGGCAAGGCTTCTTCTTTATTGATATAGTGCAGTGAGTGTGCCCTATCACCCTTGGACAGTAAGTGTATCTTTGAAATGAAAAAGGAAAAAACGAAACAACGTCCAATAATTTTTGTTTCTAGGGTTAGATTTTTTCCTTTTATTTTGTATGTTTAGTTAATGAAAACTCTCCAAATGTCAAGACCATTATAACTCTATACTTTACCGACTTGTCAAAGTTTGAAAAGTGAAGTATTTTATATATCATATTTGATTGGCAATGCAGATTTATCTGACAACAAGATGTCCTCATTTCTAGGACAGTCTACACTATCTGAAATCATTACCATTATTTACGAGTGCTCCAAGCTAGGAAGTTCAGCTGACGACCTTACTGTACTTGTCAATGTCATGATCACAAAGCGTCTTCACAAATCCATGCAATAACACCAATCAGTAAGTTTTACACTGTGTTTCCTTTCTTAATTGAGACATGCTAATGATCTTTGTCATAAATTACTTCATAAATATTCTTTCTGATAGACCATACATTTATTCCAGTGTCAGTGGACAAATAAACCTACCCACAAGTGACTAACTACCTAGAATAAATTGTATTTTACTCAGCATCTAGCCATAGTACCTTAGCAATGCAATTACATGCTGGGACCTATTATGCCAATTAATGGACTGTTTTATATTCATTGTGCATTATAATCCAAGCACTTTTCAGGGCCTGCTTGAATGTTAATTCTAGCAGTGTAAAAAAAAATATATAACGAATATCCAAGAAAAAAAGACTAATTTACTTGGTAAGATATGTACCGTGTAATTACAGTGTAGGCACAACGTGGCGTGCTGTTGAAATGCCCTTTGGTTTAACTCATCATAATATTTCTTTTTATTAAATATATTATAAAGTTATATTAGGTTTTACAAGCCATAGGTGGAATTTAACTCATTGCAGAATAGGTTGGGTTTGAAAGTGTATTTGTCTGTTTTCAGAAATATAATGTTTTCCTGTGGATTGATTATGCATGATTTACATTTACATTTATTTAATCCTATTACCATAATTGTTTACTAATTTGGATATACACTAAGTAGTATATATTTAAAAAGTGGCTAAATCATGGTTCAAGTATCATTAACCAAGCAGTCATTTGCATTTTTTGTTTGCATAGGAGTGGGTTATCCACATCTTATTAACATTCACCAAGTTGTACATCAACTATTGAGGGATTTAATAATTGTTATTTTATGGAAGACCCACTATGCTTATTCCCATGATCTTTCTTTTGATCTCACTGATTCTTGGAAAAGCTGCAAACGAGAATGAGAAATTCTTCTTCTTATTTTTCTAATTGTTAGGAAGAAGAATTAAGGAAGGAACTGTAACTGGACATTAGAAAAGTATACACTTCTACCTTTAAATACAGTATGTATGCAATTAATCAGAACTGAGTAAGGATGAGCAACAAGGCCAGTCTCATGAAAATTTCCTTGAACTTCCGATGGGTCCGCAAAATTTCTTCAAACCGATTTTGCGAATTCTATTAAAGTCAATAGGCCAGGCTAAAACATTAATAGCAAAGCCCCTATACATGTTAGAACCACCAAATGTGCTAGGTATGTGTAGGAGAACACTTGCAACAAGGGAAAAATACAAAAGTTCCATAAGACCTTGTGGTTTTCTTGAAAATGGCAGGTAAAGTGCCAGCAGGCAAATAGCATTTTTGCGTGACGGACGCTACGTGTGAACTCAACCCACTAGCAGCAGTCTCTGCCATCAAACTGCCATCAAAACAGCAGGAAACCGCATTGCTAGCTGGCATCATGACCTGGATGGCATGTGTTAGGAATGTCACCCATAAAGTTTTGGAGAAGTAGCGCAGTGACATTAGGCAAAAGGATGGAGGACCAGAGACGGAGCCTGGGTCAGCAAGAGCAGTGTGTGGCCTCTGGTCAGCTATTGCCATGGAGACCGCATTGGTAAGTGTCATGGAGAGCTGGGTGTACACAGTGCATCGTCAATGCCACCCAGAAGTGTGTAATACAATTTTAGTAAATGGAGCACTGACAGGCGGCAGCAGCAGCAGAAGGAAGAGGCAGTGGGCCCTGAGAAGGAGTGTGGATAGCATTGATAACTGGCATCTAGAGCTGGGTGTAGTGCATCGTCAATGCCACCCCGAAGTGTGTAATACAATTTTAGTGAATAAAGCATTAACAGGCAGCAGCATCATCAGGAGGAGGCGATGGGCCCTGAGACGGAGCATGGACCGCATTGGTAAGTGTCATGGAGAGCTGGGTGTAGTGCATCGTCAATGTCACCCGGAAGTGTGTAATACAATTTTAGTGAATAGAGCACTGACAGGCAGCAGCAGCAGCAGAAGGAGGCGGTGGGCCCTGAGAAGGAGCATGGACCTTTTCAGTAACTGGCATCTAGAGCTGGGTGTATTGCATCGCCAATGCCACCCAGAAGTGTGTAATACAATTTAAGTGAATGGAGAACTGACAGGTGATAGCAACAGTAGCAGGAGGAGGCGACGGGCCCTGAGAAGGAGTGGAGACCACATTAATAACTGAGATCTAGAGCTGAGTGTAGTGCATCAACAATGCCACCCACCCAGAAGTGTGTAGTTCAATTTTAGTGAATGGAGTACTGGCAAGCGGCAGCAGCAGCAGGAGGAGGCGGTGGGCCCTGAGAAGGAGCAGGGACCGCATTGGTAACTGACATCTAGACCTGGGTGTAGTGCATCGACAATGCCACCCACCCAGAAGTGTGTAATACAATTTTAGTGAATGGAGTACTAATGGAGGTAGACAATATTGATAGTTTGCATCATGAAGTGGATGACATGCCAACCCTCAATCTTACAATACTTAGCTGAAAAATTAACCAAAGGCAATGGTACCTATCAGAGTGGCAGTACTGAGGGTTTTTATCTGCAGTTTGTTGGCCTCCCGGAAGCAGCAGAAATGTAAAGTATATTGCTAGCTGGCACAATGGCAAGCATGACATTGGCGATGAATGCCTCCCCTGTACGTTGCAATAACTAGCGGAAAAATTCAACCAAGGCAGGCTCAGCTGACAAGGTGTTGGTGATAGGCAGCCACAGACTCAGCAAAGGAGCAGTGTGGGTTCACAGAGGCATCTTGGTTTGCCAGTGTGTCCTTGTGTCAGTCAATCAGTGACATCTGCAGTGGGGGTATAAAGGTTGTTAGTAACCCACCATTCGTTCATTTTCAAAAAGGTGAGGCTATTGACATTTTCCGGTGACAGTCATGATCGGTTGTCCGTGACCACTCCGCCAGCTGCACTGAAGGTTCTTTCGGACAGAACACTGGATGCCAGGCACAAAAGAAGCTTGATGGCATAATGTGCCAAGGGGGGCCAGATTTCAAGCCTGTTGACCCAAAAACTAATGGCGCCACTACTGTCAAGACAGGCATCCTCCTCATAACTGCTGTTGTCAACATCATGACCACCACCAGCCAGAAAAGAGCCAATGTAATCGTGCACCATGCGTTTCATCTGTTCTCAATGGTTATGCCCCCGCACTTCACTTGTTTGAGGTGGCTGCATCAGGTTTTGCCAGGCATCCAGAAAATCCCCCCTGCCTTGGCCTAGACATTTTGGATGTGTTTGGCCTGCTGCCACTACTGCAGCTGCTGCCGCTACAGGAGCATACAGTGGAGGCAGTGTCCACCTGAGCTCCCTGTGTGGAATGTGGTGCACGGAACTCCTCACACAGCCAGTCACATAGTAGTCTGCTCAGACGGGCCACCTTTTCTTTTCCTTGCGCCGGGTTGGCTAGAAACTGTGACATTTTATATTTGTAGCGGTGAACCAGAAGGGTGGCCAGCCAGTAATCATCCCATTTTTTGATGCTGCAAATGTGGGGGTCCCTCCGTAGCCATTGAAACATGTGGACACACATATGAAAGAGGGATTTCCTGGGCTCATCCTCCTTCCTGTCCCTCAGAAGGCACCAAAACATCTTCCTCCTCTTTACCCACCACCTCTTCAAGCTGCAGCAGTTCCTGTTGTTCCATTGCCTGCACAATGCCTGGGGCGTGACAGCACAAAGGCGGGTTGGATGGGTCCTGTCCAGCAGCCCCAAAGTGGTCTCCCTCATCATCATCATCATAATCATCTTCCTTCTCCTCTTGGAACTCCTAATGCTGACCAGTGTCCCTCCCTCATCCTCCTCCCCGTTTTCTTCCCCTCCTCACCCATCGTCACTTTCCATCAGCCCATACAGGGTATTATCACGCAGACACATGATGGGTATGACATGGTTCCAGCCTTACCGCTCCCACATCACAACGTTTGTGGCCTGCTCAAAGGGGGCCAGTACCTTTCACAGCTTCTTCATCTGCATCTGGTTACTGGTAAAATAGCTTAGTTGTGTGGCTGTACCATGGGCCCCGCTGCCTTCATGCACCACGCTGACCAAGTAATGGCGGATGGCTATCTTTTCTTACACAGATCTTGGAGCATGTGCAGTAGAGTTCCATCTAGTCACAGTGTCACAAATCAGTATATGCCGTGGCAGCCTCTGTTGGCGCTAGATCTTGCTAAGCGCCATGGCGGCATTAAGGGATTGGCGTACATGGCTGCAGATGGAGCAGGCCGTCTCAGTAAGTCCTCCAGTCCTGGGTACATGCCGAGGAACTTCTGCACCACCAGGTTCAGTACATGGGCAAAGCAGGGCACATGTGTCATGCGGCCCATGCTCAGCGCAGCCACAAGGTTGGCCCTTTTGTCGCACACTACTTTGCATGTTGTGAGCTGGTAAGGTGTCAGCCAAGCCTCAACCTCTCTGTGCAAAGCAGAAAAGAGTTCTCTGGCGGTGTGACAATTCTTCCCAAGGACACCAGTTTCAGCACTGCCTGGCAGCACGTGTCCTTGAGGGAGCCGTAGTGGCGTGCCCGCTTAACCATAATGTCCTCTGCTGCTGGCCTTTCAGGAGGAAAAGAGAGGGTTGATGTTAAATGGAATGCAGGAGGAGGAGGGAGAGGACTGGGGTGGCCCATGCTTTCCCACCATACCCCTCGGGGGGTACCAGGTGCTGTAATGCCTCTGCCTAACTACCGCCCACTTAGCTATGCAAGGCCACCCAGTGAGTGGTGAAGGACAGGTAGAGTCCCACTCCATGCATGGTTGTCCAGCTGTCCATGGTGACATGGATTTGGCTAAGCACCGAGAATGCCAATGCCGGGGAGAGGTTTTCCATTACATGAGCATGTAAACTGGGTAAAGCTGTGCGGGAGAAGTAATGCCTGCTTGGTATACTCCACCTCCGCTCGGCACAGGCTATCAGGGCACGGAAGGGAGCCGAGTCCACAATGCTGTACGGCCGTAGCTGCAAGGACAATAGTTTGGCTAGACGTGAATTGAGTTCAATAACTCTTCTGTTGGTTGGGCCCATAGCCTGATGCCTTGCACTGAACTCTGGTAGAGTGGGCTGAAGCGACTGGGAGCTAGGGGAGCTGAATGGGTCATTGGAGTATCTATCTTACGGCGACAAACATCGCCTGACGCCACGAAACCTGTAGGCAGAATCTGATACTTCCTTGCAGCTGGAAGTCTGGTCTGCATCAACCTCCTGCAACGTACTAGCAAAGACAGTTGGAGGGGGAGAAGGAGTCAATGGAGGTGGAAGAAGAGACGATGACGTGGTTGCACCTCCTTCAAGAGAACGCAAGTACTGCTCCCACTTTGGTTTGTGGTTCTTGCACATGTGGGAAAGCAGAAATGTTGTACCCAAATGTGATCCGGCCTGTCCTCTGCGGATCTGCCTGTGGCACAGGATGCAGATTGCTACGCAGTCGTCTTTCAGGACTACACTGGGGAGGTGCGTGCAACCACTCTGCTGCTCTTTTCTTTTGCCTGCCTCTGTGTCTGCTGGGTGCCCTGCATCTGAAACCCAGCCCACAATCCAAGTAGCACAGAAATTTCACTGTACCAAATGGTCTTCTTTGGTAAATAGGAACAGGTATCAAACACTAAAATATCTGTATTTATTTTACAGTAGCAGAGAAATTTTACTGTACCAAACAGTCTACAGCAATTAGGAAAAGGAATCAAACACTAAAATATCTGTATTTATATTAAAGTAGCACAGAAATTTCACTGTACCAGTCTTCTTTGGTAAATAGGAACAGGTATCATACACTAAAATATATGTATTTATTTTACAGTAGCAGAGAAATTTTACTGTACCAAACAGTCTACTTTGGTAAATAGGAACAGGTATCAAACACTTAAATATATGTATTTATTTGAAAGTAGGACAGAAATTTCACTGTACAAAACGTTCTTCTTTGTTAAATTGGAATTGCAACTGATTTTTATTGGCTTTAGTGAATGTACAGTGTGAAAAAAGATGACTAACAGTGTCTTCACTATTACACATTATAGATTATACTAACCACAATTGTACCTTCAGTGCAAGTGCAGTCAGTAAACAGCACCTAAGCGTGTAATACACACAATATAACTTTCACTAAATGTGCTGATTGCTGACAATTTCACAAAACTGACTAGCTAGTAGCTCATGTAAAAGTAATTGCCCTATAAAACACTGAACTATGCAGCTAACAATGAACTAAGAGGCTCCTACACTGTCCCTTTCATACTACAAGTCTCTCCCTGCGTCTATCCTATAAACAGAACACAAGATGGAGTGACTAACCCCTCCCTTCTTCCCTATATATATATGCCTGTGCTCCGATCTCTCCTGATTGGCTGCTGGGCCTTGCTGTGCATCCTGGTAGCAAATGATTCGCTCCCAGCCACGATTACTGCCACAATTTCTCGTCGTTACTACCCCCTGCTTTTTCCCTTGTTAGTTCAGCGGGAACACGACCTCATGGCAAATCGCATAGCCATTCTCTCTTACATTTTTGGTAAGCAAGAAAGGCCTGATTCGCTGAGCAGCTGAGCATCGTAAATAATGACCTTTTGTACTTTTCAATGTCATGTTCATATTTAGAAACAGTTGCATTAGTCATCAGTGCATTTCAGTCGATATAGTTATTTTGGGTAATATTTTTTATCATGTCTGTTTTTTGTAATAATAGTTTGCTGATGTGAGTAGCACTCTTGGTCCCCAGCTTCTGTCTGTAAATGGGAGAGAAGAAACTGAGTCATGGGGCCTGATTTATAAGCTCTCCAAGACTGGAGAAGATATAATTTTATCAGTGAAGCTGGGTGATCTAGCAAACCTGGAATGGATTTCCTAAGTCATTTGCTATGTTTTCAATCATGGACCAGATTCAATGCATGTTTTCAGGATCATTCAGGGCCTCTGATGAAAGTGTATCTTCTTCAGCCATGGAGAGATTTAATAAATCAGGTCCATAGTGTCATCTATGTGATTCCAACCTGGTCACTGTGCCCTCCTCAGACTGGGCATCACATTTGCCACCTTGGCACATTTTTCCTCTGTTATCCATCCAATCATTTGGTTACATCTTCCTTATTTATTATTAATATTATTATTATTAATAATATTAATAAACAAGATTTATATAGCGCCAACATATAACGCAGTGCTGTACATTAAATAGGGGTTGCAAATGACAGACAGATACAGACATTGACACAGGAGAAGAGGACCCTGCCCCGAAGAGCTTACAATCTAATAGGTGGGGGAATTTACACACAATAGGATGGGAGATATGTAGTGGTGGGAAGTAGTGATGGTTTCAAAAGGCAGAAGAAGATGGGTAGGCAAGTTTGAAAAAATAGTCTACAATACCTGTGGAGGAATTTGAAGGCAAAGCACAGGAGCTTGAATTTGATTCTAAGGTGAAATGGAAGCCAGTGTAGAGATCTGGAAAGAGATGCAGCAGAAGAGGAGCCATGGGAAGGATGGATGAGTCTGGCTGCCGCATTCATATTAGGTTGAAGAGGAGAGAGTCGGGTTAGTGGAATACCAAAGAGGAGGAGGTTACAGTAGTCCAGACGAGAGATGATAAAAGCTAGTACAAGGAGTTTAGTCATCTCAGGCGACAGGTAGGGGGGGATTTTGGAGATGTTGCATAGGTTAAAGTCACAGGACCTGGAAATGTTCTGAATATGGGGGATAAATGGGAGGGAAGAATCAAAGTTGACACCAAGACAACATGCCTGAGTGGAGGGACAAATAACAGTGTTGTTAACAGTTAGATATATGTCGGGGGAGATTTGGAATTTGAGGGGGGGGTTGATAATGAGTTCTGTTTTATCCTGGTTGAGCTTTAAAAATCAGTCAGAGAGAGAGGAGGTGTACAGGGGAAAGAGAACTGGTCCAAAGATTGAATAGTTCGGTCAGGGCGGGGGCCAGGGTGGAGGAATGGGCACGGAGTAGATCAGAGGAAGTTGGGTCAAGCGGACAGGTAGTAGATGGAGATGATGAGAGAAGAGAAGAGACTTCATCCACAGTAACAGGGCTGAGGGACGTCAGTGATGATTTACAGGTAGAAGGGGTGGGTATGGTTGGAGTGGCTCAGTGAGCAGAGACATCATGTCTGATTTTGTCTAATTTTTCTCTAAAGAAGGTGGCAATGTCTTGGGCAGATAAGGAAGTTGTGGGGGGAGCAGGTGTGGGGTTTAGGAGGGAGTCAATTGTTGGGAAGAGGTTGCGTGGGTAGGAAGCTTGAGAGGAAATGACTGCAGAGAAATAATTTTGCTTGGTGACAGTGAGGTCTATGTTAAAGCTTTGAAGCTTGTCTTTGTAGTCCATGAAGTCAGCGCTGAGGCCAGATTTCCTCCATTTGTGCTCAGCTGCACGAACAGTCTTTTGTAGCTGTCTGGTGTAAATGTTGTGCCAGGGTCAGGAGTTGGCAGGGCGGAGGTAGCGGAAATTGGCAGGGGCTAATTTTTCCAAAGCCAAGGAAAGAGAGTGGTTTAACATGGTGGCAGCATCATCTGAGGAGGTGATTTTGGAGAGGGCGGGGGTTAGGGATGCAAGACAGTTTAAGAAAAGGTTGTGGTCGAGGTTACGGATATCTCTCTGCCATTGATCAGGTCTGGGATGTGGCAAGGGAGGGCAAGAGTTCGATAGGTTGAAGGTGATAGGGTTGTGATCAGAAAGGGGAAATTGTGAGTTGTCTAGGTGGGTGAGGTTTCAGAGTTTAGAAAAAAAAAGTGTGTCCGGCTATGTCTGTGGGGCCAGTGATGTTCTGAGTGAGTCCAAATGAGGAGGTAATGGAGATCACTTTGGCTGAGGAGGGAAGGTTGGGCTCATCCATTGCAAACTTAAAGTCACCAAGGATGAAGGTGGGCAGGTCATGGGAAAGAATGTGTGAGAGCCAGAATGCAAAGTTGTCCAAAAATTGTGATACTGGGCCAGGGGGGTGGTAGATATCACCAACAATGAGGGGTAAGGGGTTAAAGAGACGGAAAGAGTGGACTTCATAAGAGGTGAAAATGAGAGAGGGTGGGGTAGGAAGGACTCTGTATATACAGTTAGGTGAGAGAAGGAGACCCACACCACCCCCTACTTTGTTGCCAGGTCTAGGGGTATGTGTAAAATGCAGGCCTCCATAGGAGGGAGGAGCAGCAGAGGCAGAGTCAGAGGAAGAAAGCCAAGTTTCAGTGAGAGCCACAAAGTTCAGAGATTTAGAAAGGAAAAAAGTTGTGTATGGAGGTTAAATGCCAGATCGGGCATTCCATAGACTGCCAGCGAGAGGGGATAAGGACTTATGGGTAGGGTGAATGGGGATGAGGTTAGGAGAAGGGAGTATCCTGCTGAGAGTATATGGAAAGTGGAAGCGGTGTGGGGGACCGGGGTTGGGTGAGATGTCACCAGAGAGTATAAGTAGAGAAAAAAGGTGCAGGAGCACAGACAGAGAAATAAGGAAGGAGCAGAGAGACAATGAGTTATCAGACTGGGGAGGACAGAGTGTAGTGCCAACAAAGAGAGAACAGGGTGAATAATACATTTTTACAGATAATTGCGAACCATATGCATACATTAAACAATGTGGCAAACTGAAGTCCAAGAGAAGCAGCCCAGTAATATGGGTTCAAGTGAAGCTTGTAAACTTGCTGAGTTCCAGGAGTGGAGGATGATGATTCAGTCAAAGAGATGGTTTGATAAAATACCAGTTTAGAAAGGCAGCAACAAAGGATGTGTTGGAGTCTAGATGGATAATGCAGTCCAAAGGCAGGAGATAGGAGTTGCAGAGTATAATTATATGTCCAAATCTTTTCCAATTCCTGTGTCTATTCCCTGGATTAATTCCCATTGCACTTATAATTTGGCACTTAACATTTGAGCACGTGACCAGGGTCCCAATGTGACCTTGCGAGCTGTTTAAATAGAAGTGCTTTGGGCCCTGATTATGGATGGACTGATCAGAGTATAAGGAATTTGGGATATCAGTTGAACCTGGGGAGGGGAGGGGTTGGCAGGGCAATAAATATCAATGTGCAATCAACTGGAACTAAGGGATAGTGAACAGATAAATCTATGAGGAGATTAAAGTTGGTGCAATAAATTAATCTACAATGGGAGACGTACCATAAAGAATCAGATGAGGGTTGCAAGGGAAAACAATTGCATACACAGGGCTGAGATTTGGCAGAATGGGAGACGTACCATATTCAATGGGAGATGTACCTGTAGGAGAGATAAATGGACATTAGTTGCAGGCAGATGAAGAAGGTGAATTCATCAGTGATGTTAGTAGAGGATGATGATGATGATGGAATTCCCTGGGTTAATTCCCATTGCAATTATAATTTGGCACTTAACATTTGGGCACGTGACCAGGGTCCCAACGTGACCTTGCCTGGTGTTTAAATAGAAATAGAATACAAATCAGATCCCCCTGCGTACGTAGACTTGTTGGTCCAGCTGTGGTCTGAACATTTGTATGAGCTTCCTGATACCACCACCACCACAATTGCTTTGCTACATGCAATACCGTTGGGAGCAAAGCATATGTAACTCAGTCTGACAAAACTTTATTTAGCGTGTCAACCACAGATGATGATGATTTTCAATGGGCTGGCCTGAGGGGAAAATGCTGCAATGGCTTAATTTTGCACTGTCCAATGTGCCTGTGCAGAGAGTGTGATTCCTTGTAAAACTGATTACACCTAAGACATAATATGAAATTCCAGTTTTATTTTAGGGATGCCAGAATATCCAAAATTCAGGAATAACCATAATTAGAAACTCCCACCATTATATATCTAGGTACAGCCATTAGGGCTTTCATGTTCCCAGACCAGTCCTAGATCTAACTTTCAAAATCCTATAGTAAACTGTTCCAATTAACAAGCTGCTCACTTCCAGCCTTTATTCCTGCACTTGCTGCAGTTATAAGACCTATCACCAGCATGGTGTCTGCACAAAAGAAAAGATAAATCTATGCCCTGTTCCTGTCATCCTGCTTCTAATAATGTGATGAAGAGCAATCTTAGAATTCCTTACCGTGCACTGCAAGTGCTCCACTGGAAGGTGGGCTATTTTTTTAATAAATACAGCAAAGCATGTCCACAAAAAAAAAAAAAAAAAAGAAAGATGTTGCTTTAGTCTTTTCTCTTCACAATCATGAAAGCTTAATCAAAGCTTTAGTAAAATGAAAATCTCTCTAAAAACACTCTAAGGGAATCTGGGCTTCCACTCCTTGGTTAACCTATGACATTTTAAATTGCTTATAGGATCAAAATACTACTACAATGGCATAAGAAGGGAGTAGAATAACTGACTAATTTGGTGTAAAATGCCTGTGTAAAAGCAATATACTTGAAATGTTTGATATGTGGAATTCCTGTCTACCACAATAGTCTGGTAGACTGACTTTCAGGAGTTCTTCATATTATGGGTTGAAGAGAATAATACATAGTGAATAATGGAGTTGGTTCCCTTAAACCTCAAGAAAGCAGATTTTCCAATATTTATATGTTATGTTTTATTGAAGTAACTCCTTTAAACTTTATCTTGTAGTATTATTTTCTAATCAACAAACTTTTTTCGGTAATCATGCTGTGGGCTTTTAAGCGAGATCAGTACTGAAAATGTTTTATATGAATTCCAAACTTATTTATATATGCCTATCTAGCAATATTTTTTATAGTAGAGAAATATTTTGTGAAGAGCTTATTTAGTTCATTTTTTTGTTCTTTTTCTTTCTAGTACACCCTAGTGGTAAAAATGTAAAGTAGCTTTTTATTTTTAACTCTGGTCCAATGTATGCCACTCTGACATAGCTTATATCAATTTTCTCAGTCTTTAAATGTGAAACAAAATATTTGGACCAATTAATGACAATGAAACTACTAATACTTGTCTATCATTGTCTATCATTGCTAAATATCTGCAACTCATCTGCCTTAGAGCTAACTAATGCTACTGACTATATATTATAGCAAAAAGGTAGTCAATTACATATATTTACTACACCAGCTTCCTTATAATTACTGGAAGTTATTGAAACAAACAGGGAGTTATAGCTTTGAAGTTCCTAACCGAAACTCAAATGGCAAATTTGCTCCCACAATGAAGGTAAACAAAGCAAACTGTTTATGAAGTGATTTACAATTGAATACTTAACAACAGTATGATGAGGGTTTCTTAAGCAATCCTAATACCACCAACTGAAATTTGATGGACAAGGTACACTAATCTTCGTGTACACAAATTACCTTGCTATAGAGCCATCTTGATACTCCACAGTTGTATTCATCAACAGATTTCAATATGTGCTAGATTTCATACAATAATATGAGGATTTCTAGACATATTTGTTTATTCAGACTCTGATCTGTAAAATCCCACAGCAAAATTTAATTAAATAACTTGGTTGCTTTCAATAAACTAGAAACTTTCTGGATGAAATTTGAAGTGCCCCATGCTTGCATATATTGTTTAAAATAATATTTTTTTTTTTTAGGAAATGGCATACACAGTACATATTAAAGTGTCTTTGCTCACCCTAATGTCTGTAAATTAGTATTCATTCTATGCAAGAAAACAACACTGTAAATTATAAAAGCTTTTTCTTGATATTTCAGGTTTGCAGATTGTTTGGATCCTTGAATTTATCTACAGGATAAATGTATTTTTAGTATTTTATGTATTTCTCTATACCCATCAGCAGTCTTCACCCCTTCAAAACCTATACATACCCACCTTGCACAACCTCCATAGTAATAAAAGAATATTCCTCATATGCATAGGAGAAGCAGAGAGTTTTTGTGAAAAGATTTATTGTTGTCCTGAACGTGGAATGAGAAAACACATTCAAGAACTTTGGTCCATGTCACTCAGGATATTCTGCACTATCACATAAGATCCTGGGGATTTTTATTTGAGGGTATTTTTAAAATGTAAAGGGAATTTTTGTTTAAAAAAATACATTCAAACCTTGTACCACTTTAAGGTACCCCATTGGGAGTTGAAATTTTGCCATCAAATCTGCAATAAAGTACATTCTCCCTGCTAAACTGGTGCATTGGTATGTGTCTTCTATTGCAGAACCCTTTTTTTGACAATGGGTTATCTATTAGCCCCGAATTAAAAATATTTTTTTTTATTAACACCCTGTATGTGTTTTATGTGGATTCCAGAAGGGTGGAATTCAGCATTTTCTTTCTACCTTATCCATCTATGCAAAGATTCTAAAGAGAAATAGACAGGTCACTATAAGACTTTGAGGTTATAGAGGATATGTTTAAAAAATAAATGTACAGTTGTGTGTTATCTCATTTATGTCCAAGGAGCCAAAAGCAGACATAAAAAATAAAAATCTAGTTGAACTGAACAAGTAACTTTTTATCTTATTCCTATTGACTTTTTTATGATTCTGGATATTATAAATTTGGAGTACTTTTGGCAGCCCCACCACACACATTACCATTACATTTATTTAACCTTTTTTTAAACTTTTTGTTAACACTGCTTGCAGTTGGGATTTTTGTATGATTTAAATTAAAAATATAAATGGCTTTGGAATATTAATGCACTGCAAATATCTAAAGTATATGGAAATTACCATAGTTTACTTATGTATTCAATCCTTCATTCATCCAGCCAAGTCAAATGAGCAAAATGAGCTTCATCTGTTGATGATGTAATTTAAAAGTATTCATTCAATTTGTTTCAAGGTATCAAAAGACCACCTTTTCAAGAAGCAAGTGTGGGAGCAACCAGCATTCTATAAAAATAATATTTAGAATAAACATAAAAAGATTTTATATATGTCATTGAATTAAAAAAATGTATAAAAGCTTTTGCAATATGTAATACTTACAAATAACATTTTGTTATATGGTGACAGTTCTAACTATTAATTGGATACATAATTTGTTTTAGTTTTACACATTTTGGTTGTTTTATATATATATATATATATATATATATATATATATATAGAGAGAGAGAGAGAGAGAGAGAGAGAGAGAGAGAGAGATTTTTTTTTTTTTAATAACTGTTTTCAGTGCTATGTGACTTTTGGATTGTACAGAACTTTCTGCTAATAGTACATTTGTTTTGACCCGTGCTTTCCAAACTTTATTTCACTCTATTGTGGATTTGATTCAACGACATAGTGCAAATAGGTAAAAGCTGAAATTTGTACATAAATGGATCTCTTACCTTTAAAACACTTTATCACGTTAGCAAATCAGGGCAGACTGACAGTGTAAAAGTATAAAGTCAATAAAAGTTATAAAAATAAGCACATCTAATTTTTATCTAATCCTAGCCTAAGGAATCTGGTGGAATGTGTTTATATGATCTTTGTCTTTCTGTTCACTTTCCCAAAGGGATTATGTACACAGGTGCAGAGGCAAATCATACGCTGTTTGTCTTTAGGTATTATTTTTTTTTAATGATTTTCATTTGCAATACACTTGATATGCTACTGACTTTTTACTTGTTTTTTTAACTTTTTACTTGCTTTTTGTTCTTATCTTGCTTTATATTTGCTTTGTTTTCCTTTGCTTTACATTTATGTTCATTTTTAGAGAGGTAAAAACACAATCCAGCAGACTAGAACAAGTTGTTTTTACCAGAGACAGGAACAATATAGAGAAATCCATTTGCAATAGTAAAAGTGAATAATTCCCTAAAATGACCAAATAAAAAATCAAATATTTGCTTTACAAATGTTCCAGCTTTCATTTTTACAACCTGCGTTGCATGTGTTTAAAAAAAATTGTCCATCTACATATGCCTTGCACCATGCCTTTACTTTCACCTTGGAATTCTGCAAGTATCACCATTCCTGTCTAATTCTGGCCTTGCTCACTTACTATACTGTATTAAAGAATAAGCAGTATTTTCACCTGAGGACGGCACTCTAAAATGGACTCTTCCCACTTTTTAATTCTCTTGAATGTACTGCTGTGATTTTACCACTAGTATACAAATAGGCCAAATAGCATTAGCATATTACAGGATAATTTTCTGCAGGTTTCAGTCAACTCTGCTAGGAATATTGTGGAATAGTGGCCATAAACGTTTGCTTAACTAAACTGTATACAAAGCAAAAGAGCTTTCAGGAAACAAAAAGACATTTTATTTTTTTTTTTTTTTTTTTTTTAGAAAGCCTCCAGAAAATAGACTGGGCTGAAATATTTTTAACAAAAGGCAAAGCGCATGCATAAACTGGAGTGCAACCGCATGATTCAGGAGAATCTGTTCTGTCAATGGTGAGGTGATAGCAATTAATTAGTGCACACCTGCTCCCTGTTCTGTGCGCATCTACAGTCCATTACAGGTCAATTTGAATCTTTAATACTTCATTTTCTTTTAGGTAAGTGCTACATTTTTATGTTACATTATACTCATTCAGAAAATCGATTCATTTATTGTTACATTTGTTGCACTGTTTTGATACTTTTTGGTTTGCTTGCAACACTGCAAACTAATTTAGATCAAGATGTATATATACTAGTTAGCACTTTATAATATGTCATCACACAATAGAATTAATGTCAAAAAAATGTCACCAAACATTTGTGATCTGATTCAAATTTTATTCTGGTTTGGCTTTATAGAAATCAAATATTTGAAAAAAGGATTGTTGCCAAAGAAGTTATAATACATATATCAAGGAACATTTAGTGATTTCAGCTTGTGTGTATAAGTCAAATTACATTTAAATGCATAAAAATACATATGCATTTTCATAATTACTATTTTAACTTAACTGTTGTGGGAGGGGGGATTAATAAAGTAAGTTTTCTTGGATGGTATGCATTGATGTGACTTTGCAATCCTCATTATTGTTAATTTCATCCTTTGCTGCAATGTTTTTGTGCCTGGTTTGTAATGATGATTTCTGTTGTTTAGCAATTCTTCAGCAATGTTTTGTCATTTTTTCCACAAATATTGAGTGCAAATGTCTGCATGATTTCCACTCCAAACTGCTACTTGAACCCCCTTGTTGCCTGTGTCCCATGCTCAAAGTCATATTGTCACATATTGGTAATTGAATGTATTATGTACATATTTCTTTTATGAATAAATTGTCATGGTTTTTATTTCTTTGGTTTTTTTTTTAATTCTAATACTCTGATATTTGCACTCATGTTGATTAGCTGCCACACAACTCCTCTGTTCATTTGTAGTAGTGTTATAGGTTTGTTCTCCTTGTGCTGTGCTGCCTGATCTTAGCTCTATTGCATGAAAACACACTTTTACTTGCTGTCCAAACTGGTTTTCAGTTAGCTGTCCAGCTGAGTTGCATACTCATTCGAACACACCTGATGGTAATAGAAGGAGGTCCAGGTTGCCAAGCACAACATCAAAGCACATTGATTGCCAAGCTCACAAGCAGGGTCTCGCGCTCTTAAAAATGAACAGTGTTCTGTTGTTGCTCAACTTAATTTTGCTTTTTAAATACTGGATTGTATGCATTATTTAGGTGTTTACATAAAAAAAATAGTACTCCTATCTAAAACTTCCAGGGACAAATCTACTTTGTGCCAAACATATTTTCTTTCTTTTCCAGCATTTCAGGGTGTTTATGCAGGTTTGAATGGCATTTTAGACCTTGGCCAACTATATATTGACTTACTCACCTCAGCTTGGTAGTGGAAGCACAAAAAGGTTGATCCCTCCTTTAACCAGAAGCAATAACATCCATGAATGTTGCTTGAAGCAAAGCCAATAACATCAGAAATCATAGGACGAAATAGGTAATCTTTTTAATTTGAAGCATGTTAACCACCCGCCTGTTAAACCCGACCTTGGTTCGGGTAAAAAAAAATTGCAATTATCGATAAATCGATATATTATCTCACTGTATGAAAATCATCACTTACTTGGTCCCGCTGTGATCATCCAGCGTCGTGTTCGTGTTCCAGCGTCGTTCTCCAGCGTCGTCCTCCAGCGTCGGGTGCCTTCTCCGAGAAGAAGAAGAAGTGTACGTGTCCCTCGGCGATGACGTCGGCGCGTGTGCGGGAAATTCAAATTCAAACTCATTCAAACGCATTTTGTATTGGATTGAATACAAACTCCTGTATCCAATCCAATACAAAATAATTCAAAATAAATACAAAGTATGTAATTGGTAAATTCAAATTCTCATTTTGTATTGGATTGAATACAAACTCCTGTATCCAATCCAATACAAAATAATACAAAATAAATACAAAGTATGTAATTGGTAAATTCAAAATCTCATTTTGTATTGGATTGAATACAAACTCCTGTATCCAATCCAATACAAAATAATACAAAATATATTTATGTGGTTTTGTCTATAGGTATGTGACGTTGGACTCTGTTTTAAAATTTACCACACTAGGGAGGTGTTTTAGAAAAATATATTACTATACAGTATACCGAATTATAGCATTTTCAGTATTTTTCATTTATTTATGTATTCTTGTTTAGGTGATTTTTGTGTCTTTTATTTAATTTTATTAAAAGTAATTTTTTTTTTTACATGATTGTGTGTTTCAAACATTTTTTATATTCATGATATCTACTAGAGCCGTGTTCGACATATTTCTGTAAGTTACAGGTCTACAATTTAAAAAAAAAATTTCATGAAAAACAGTGTACCGCTTTTGGTACAGAAATCTAGACATCAGTGTAACGCCCAGGTGGTTAAGCAATATGCCCCAAAAATCCTCTTTGCCTATTTCTTTCTATAATTTCTCTTTTATATGTATATTTACACACATAAATGCATACATACATATATATGTGCATGTATGTACATACATTAGTGTACATGAAGCAAAACAACCAATATACACCTCAAAATAAAAACTTTCCGGTATGAGGATCCTTCTCTGGAAAATTTTTCAACTGATAGAACACAGTTCACACGCACATAGTGGTTCCGCCTTGGTGTACAACAATGCACATCACACTCCTGAGGTTTGGCGCATAACTATGCACATCAAACAACTGAGTTTTAATAAGCTAAGTGTGTTGTTTTTAGCCTTTCAAACAATTCATGGAAGGGAACTGCTTAAAAACAAGCATAAATGACTTTTTAAATTGTAGGTCTGGGAGATTGTAAAGGAGATCACATAAAAACAAACCCCCAAAAAACAAACTACAAAGTTTTTTAAAAAACTTTATTCAAAATAATCCTGTTTGCTAAAAGGTCACATTAAAATATAGGGAGACCACACAGACACCACTAAATTTACAAGACAATATAATTAAAATAAATAAAAAATACACATGTAAACCTACACTTCCATATAAAGCCAAATTAGTTCAAAAATGTCCCAACAAATATTGCATTCCAAAAATAAAAAAATTAAAAAAAAACAAACCAATATGCAATTTTTACCTATCAAGGGTGTAAAACTGGATTAGAAAATATTTATGCAGGACAAACATTTAAAGGTGGTTAGAAAGACATATTAATAAAGGAAACAATATGGCCACAAACACAATAACATAGCATTAACATTGACTTGAAAACATTCAAATTTTATAAATAAAACTAGCTATTGTTCCAACTGGTAAGCAAGGTATGAAATTTAGCAACATAGATTAGTAGAACTCAGCAAACATATATATATATAAGAGAGAGAGCGAGAGAGAGAGAGAAAGAGAGAGAGATTTATATATATATATATATATATATATATATATATATATGTGGAAGATATAAAGATATATATATATATATCTATGAAAGCAAAGAAGAACTTGGTTGGATGATCAAAAGCAAGGTCTCGCCTGCCCGAACTCGCTAGTATTTATCACCAGGCGGATCCTCAGGTCGGGCATTGTAAGCATTAAGGTAGGCGCCTATGTAAAGAGCTGAAATCAGTTAACTGCTTCTGAACCTGAATATCTTATTTCATTTAAAAATATGCTTATTTTTTTTTTAGATAATATATATGTTTTAAACATTTGAACACCACAAGCATTTTAATTTAGGGCTGAGTGAAAGATGTGTGCCATTAGAAAGAATGATTTTTTAGGGGAACAGTGACTTTTAATGCAAGCTCGCCAGTGTCAAGATCACGGAGATGCGTGGTTCAGAGCAAGCAATCATTTTAGTTGATACCTGTCGGGAGAATACGCCAGCGTATTCTCGCCGGCCAAAATTAGGTTGATAAATAGGTTTTTGGCGTCTGATTCAGCAATTATGCGCGCATGAGCGAGCTTCCGATTTGGCTTGATGAATCAGGCTCATAGAGATAAAAACAAAGCCCAAGTGACTTATTAATAGTGTTGAAAAGCCATTAATACCAGGATAATAATAAAAATACAAAACTGAATACTTTCATAATTACCCTTTCAAGTATTACAGCATAATACAATACCTACAGCACAATATGATAACAAATGAAAAGTGTGTTTCTTAGGAAAACTAATTGACGAAAAGTCTTAAGTCATAATCTGATTAAACCAAAAGAAGTGAAAAGACAGAGAAAAGAGGGGTTTGTGGCTAAAGAGCATTAATGTATTACAATTATGTATTCAATAAAACAATTCTCATACATAATTACAGACAGTACATAAAGCACATCCATGGCCCATTAAGAAGTCATGGGGTTTGGATGTTGGTACTATACAGAGAGTTCCTGAACGAAATACTTGCAACCATGTTTGCATTTGCAATTGTTTGCTATTTGGAAGTATTGTACCTGACGCGTTTTGCCTTGGTGGGCTTCCTCAGGGATGATACTTTGATACAGGGTCTTTTTTAAATGGATAGGTAATAGATCAACATTACATGTATATATGTCTCCTCAAAATATAACAGCATATATCTAAATAACAATGATTTATACAATATATAGTGTGTACAAAACATTGATAGTCTGCTAAATTGCTATAAATATTCATTCATTTAAATCCAGTACCATTTTTTAGATGTAAATAAACATCAATGAACTGTCTACAAACGCCAATACATGAAGTAAATAACAATGAAAAGATATATATATTTTTAAAATATGCAGGTTGACTGCCTTAAGGTAGGTAGGTTTTTGCTGTTTACGCATTAAGGAGAATGTTCATAACATCGTTTGCTTAGAGTATGAATAAAGTATATGAAATGGTAAATTTATGATAAGTTACAGTATATTAAGAGGTAATTATTCCTACACTAGTATTCCTTAATTTCCAAACTAGTAAAAATTCTAGAGTGAGAGATTCCTATAAAAATGTAAGGTGTGTGAACATATGTATATGAATATCCCAATAAACAGAGTTCACTTACTTTTATGATGATTTTTCTGAAGGGTTTAAAAGGTAAACTTACTCAGCAATGTCTAATCAACAATCAAAAGTATACACGTAAGGTTGACCGTTTGCCAATCATTCCATAAGTTTAGGAGTAACATATAATAATAGTAATTAATGCATTTACTTCCAAATATTTACGATCAATAGTAGTATCAGTAAAATGTAGCATTCAAATTAGTGGTAAAAAGTATCAAAAAAGAGAAATATGTCGATGCTTACCCTGCACACCTGAACCATGAGGGAGAGCAGTCCCTATTCAGTATGTAACACACAGACACGGAGTGATGAACCCTGCTGCTACAGAAAAGGACTGCCTGTATGAGAAGTCCCACCAAATAAAAGCAGGGTCTCAGGACTGTGTTTCTCCTACTTGTCACAGAAAGGGCCGTGCTCGGATCAACCCTTCTCCATAGACAAGAGTTGATCCGCTGCATTAGCAGTGGATTATACGGGGGAGTGTGGTGGACATTCAAGGGGACAGGCAGGGTCTCCCAATAATGTCCGAGGCGCTGGGTCCCAATTATGTTCAGATGCTGTTATGGCGCTGGGTCCCCCATACGTCCCAATGGTGGCAGGGGGATATCCTCTAGGGAGCTTTGGAAAAATGTGTGCATGGGTGTAATGTGTTGTATGTATAGGTGCAATAATGTTTGAGAGTATCATTGTGTATTTAGGAGTGGTAACATTTTAACATCCAAATTTGACTTGAAATGGCAAAGAAATACATCAAATAAATTATTTAAATATAATTTAATACAGTAACCACAAACATGTTTGAAAATACATAACAATCATCAGTCTATGAAGGTGAATATATTGTTATAGCTTCATAAATTGGGTACACACTTCGTTTCCTATTTACAATACAGCAATTTCATACAATATAGTTCAATTTTCATATTACTATTATTATTGAATTATCGAATACAAATAATCCAATTCATATTATGTTTAATACAGTGTGGAGGCAACATATAGGGTATTGGATGGTATAAAGAACCTTCCACATTATGGTAAATACAGTGTGAAGACAACAAATAATGTATAGAATCATACATAATTAGTGTTGTTGTTCGAATTCAGGTCGTCCTAATGTTCGACCCGAATATGGCCATTTGAATTCGGGTGGACCCAACAATTTTGCTGCATTCGATTACCTGAATTCGTCCCTCCCACAATGCACTCAAACACTGGGCACCTCCCCCATGATGCACAGTGCCCTCCAATTAGAGCAGGGATGCCCCCTCCATCTTTGTTGTGGCAGACAGCCGATTGGCTATATAAGTCCTATATAAGGCCAAGGCGTGCCTGCATTTCCCACTCCTGATAGAGATTTGCTGATAGCAACACAACCTTTCTGTGCTGCTTGGCTTGCTTTCTTTGTCAAGTGAAAAAAAGTGCTTTACTTTGTTAGACTGTGTCACACTCACACTATTAGTCAGATAGATTGTTGGATTGTACTGTATTTGTGCAGTCCTGGCGGAGCTACAATCATTCATTGAAGATGCTCAGTTGTTTGAGTCATCTGACGAAGAGAGTGTGTTCACAGGCTTTCCCCCCAGTTACTTTTCACTAGAACACTCTGAGCCAGAGGAGCCAATTCAAACTGGATCCAAAAGGCTGCAGCTTCCTTTCGGCACATATAGGGAAACTGTCTCTTCTGATGATGATGATGTTGTCCTTGATCGGACATGGGGCGAACAAGGAGATCCTCATAGGCAGGAAGAAGAGGAGGAGGAGGAGGAGGAGGAAGAAGAACAAGAGGAGGAGGAGGTTGCAGAGCGCCCTCAAAGGGGGAGAGGGAGGAAGAGGGTAAAAGCTGCCCACACTCTGCAGAGGCGTAAATAGACGTAAATCGTCGGAAGCTGTCCCCACAGCTGTGCCTCAACAACCGCGGACCGCCACCACGAGCACCAGCTCCAGAGCACCTTTCGGCCCAGTTAAATGTTAGCCAGTGTGGGCATTTTTTAATGTCCAAAGTGATGATAACACTATGGTCATCTGTAAACTGTGTGCTCAATACTTGAAACGAGGCAAAAACCCAAACAAACTTCGAACAAGTTGCATGAGCACCCATTTAAAAAGCCACTATCCAGTAACCTGGCGTGAACACCTGGTGAAAGCACAGAGCTCTGTGCGACCACCTATGCCCATGGAGCAAGCTCCAACTGCTCGATCCTCCTCCGCTGCCTTTCCTCCTTCTGCCACTACAGTTTCCCGTGCTGCTGCCAGCAATTTGAGTGTGGCATGTAGCCGATCATTACCTTTTTCAGGATCCACCAGCAGTGAGCATGAGCTCCAACGCAGATCGGCTGCTGTCTGTGGCGTTGCTAGCCGTCAGGACCAGGCATCATTGCTATCCCCCACAACTTCTACCCCATCGTCCAATGTTTCTGTGGTTAGCATTAGCAGCATCCAACCTTCCATCCCCCAGATGCTGGAGCGCAAGAGGAAATATGGCCAAAATGACCCCAAAACAAAGCTGATCAATGCGGCAATTGCACAGCTGATTGCATTAGAGCTCCTCCCTTACCGGCTGGTGGACTCCAATACGTTCCGTTACGCATTCCTCTGCGCAAACCCACAGTTCATTATGCCTAAGCGACAGAACTTTTCACAAAATTTTGTTCCTGCTTTGCATGAACACGTGCTGTCTATGGCTCTGCAGCACTCAGTTTCTGGCAAGGTGCACCTGACAACCGACAGTTGGTCGAGCAAGCATGGAGTGGGAAGATATATTTCCTTTACAGCTCACTGGGTAACTTTGGTGGCAGCAGGGGAAGATGCAGCTGCAGCAAGCCCTGCATACCTACCTCTGCCCAGAGCACATCCTTTGCCGTGGAGACCCAGCACCAGCACCTCCCATTCGGCAGCATCTGTTCAGAGCCAGCACCAACCTGCAGTTTGCTATTTCGGTGCACAATTCCGGCATTGCCACTCAGTCCTGAAGTTGCAAAGCCTGGGTTCCCTCAGCCACACGGGCGCAGCCATTCTAAGTGCCTTGCGAGAGCAGGAGGAGAAATGGCTAACTCCCAACAGACTTCAGCCAGGCAAGGTCGTGTGTGACAGTGGGGCCAATCTGTTGGCAGCCCTACGTTGTGGGAAACACACACACTTACCTTGCCTGGCTCACGTCATGAACCCCATAGTACAGCGCTTCCTTCGGAATTACCCAGGCCTCCAGCCGCTGTTACTGAAGGCCAGAAAGTTGTCAGCGCATTTCCGCCGGTCGTACACAGCCAGTGCCATATTGGTGGAGTTACAGCAAAATCTGAATCTGCCAGTGCACTGGTTAATTTGTGATGTGGCCACACATTGGAACTCCACATTTTACATGCTGCAGCGGCTGTCTGAACAACAGAAAGCGGTGGTGGATTACGTGTCAGAGTCTGTTCGTTTCAGACGTATACCCACACTACCTTTTTTCAGCCCTGCGGAGTGGTTGCAAATTGAAGACTTGTGCACTGCATTGTCACCTTTTGAAGAGGCGACCAGGATGATCAGCAGAGATCAGGCATGTGTCAGTGACACCATCCCCATCATATGCCTGCTGGAACAGATGATGGTGGATCTCGGACACGACACAGAGCGGACGCTGCAAATATCATCTCAGACATGCGTGCCTAGTATGCATAGTGCACCACAAACCCAGGAAGAGGAGGAGGTGGAAGAGGATGAGGAGGACATAGCAGGCATGGGAGAAGAGGAGGAAGGGGCAGAGGAAGATATTGAGGGTACATGGCATCTATCCACCCAAACAGAATGCGGCAAGTTCCAGGCGGAGGAGGAGGAGGACTACCCTGTGCTGCTGTTCGACCCACAGGAGTGTGGGTCCAGAATTACCTCAGCTGTGGGTAGTTTGAGCCACTAGACACCCTTCATGCAGGAGTGCCTAGCCAAAGATCCACGCATAAAACACATAAAAACAAAGACTGACGACTATTAGATTGCTACATTACTGGATCCACGTTACAAGCCTGAGATACAACAGCTCATCTTGCCCCAATACAGGGGACCTAAAATGCAGCACTACCAAAAAGTGCTTGTAAGAGACTTGTGCTCAGCCTTTCCAGCTGGCAGCAGCAGCAGGGATCCCCATGGCAGTTCCACCAGCCATGGGAGCCAAACAACTGCTTTAAGCGGCATGGGTGGCAGCAGCAGTAGAGGTCGTCTAAGCCTAACTATGCAGGTTTTTTTTTAGCGGAAGCAAGCTGCCAGTCGTGCAGCAATTGCCAATGACACTGAGCAGCGGTACTCAGTCATGGTGAAGGAATACCTGAGCTCTGCATGGGACATCTGCAACCTGCAAAGCCAGGACCCACTGGGCTACTGGGTATCAAAGCTGCAAGCAGCAAGTGTGTTATCTGAAAGAACGTTCAGTGCAGCTGGGGGCGTAGTGGGTGACAAATGGATTCGGCTTTCCGCAGAAAATGTCGACCGAATCACTTTTATTAAAATGAATAAGGCTTGGATCGGCTATGACTTTAACACCCCCTCTGCAGATTCTACTGATTAGTCGTCAACTGCTGCACGGACATCAAGATGGGAAGAGCATGTTCACAGCTTTTCGGCATCTCCTTCTATTCCTCACCCTAGTGGCCCTCTACCTCTACTCTTTCTCTGAGGTTTATAACTTGATATGGAGCTGTGTAACTGGCAAATATTTTTTTAATGAGCACCCCCCTCAGGGCCCTCTGCCTTTATCTACTTTGAGGCCTATATCACTTGTAATGGAGCTGTGTGAATCATAATTTGGAAATTCGTATTTTTAGTAGAGAAATACATACATTTTTCTGTCCTTTCGGATGAATAGCAAGTGCTATCAAAAATAAATATTTGTTTTTTTTTTTACAGAAAACCAGAATTTTTTCTGTTTATTTTGATAGGTAGCAAGTGGTATCAGAAAAATCTATCTGTATTTTATTACAGAAATACAGAAAATTTTCTGTTTATTTTAATAGGTAGCAAGAAGGATCAGAATTAATTCTCTGTATTTATTTCGCTACATAGTAGGTATGGAAAGTGTGATTTTCGTTAATCCATTATTGTCCCAATTAGATACAGCTTCTACACTGTCCATAGAGTTTATGGCCTCAACCTCCAATGTGGTCCACGCTCCGTACCAGGGACCAACGCCCCCTACTGCCTGTTACTGCTGCCGCCTTCCCAGTACCCAACTGTCCACACTCTCAGAGCCCACCACCTCCTCCACCTCCTCCTGCTGTAAGTGAAGCTGCCACCTGCCCAGTACCTGACTTTAGATGCCAGAAACGAATGCCATCCACACTTGGTCTCAAAACCCACCACCTCCTCCTCCTGCTGTAAATGATGCTGCTACCTGCCCAGTACCTGACATTAAATGCCAGACACTAATGCCGTCTATACTCCGTCTCAGAGCCCACCGCCTCCTCATCCTGCTGTAAATGATGCTGCTACCTGCCCAGTACATGACTTTAAATGCCAGATACTAATGCCGTCCATACTCCGTCTCAGAGCCCACAGCCTCCTCCTCCTGCTGTAAATGAAGCTGCCACCTGCCCAGTACCTGACTTTAGATGCCGGAAATGAATGTCGTCCACACTTGGTTTCAGAGCCCACCGCCTCCTCCTCCTGCTGTAAATGATGCTGCTACCTGCCCAGTACCTAACTTTAAATGCCAGACACTAATGCCATCCATACTCTGTCTCAGAGCCCACTGCCTCCTCCTCCTACTGTAAATGAAGCTGCCACCTGCCCAGTACCTAACTTTAGATGCCAGAAACGAATGCTGTCCACTCTTCGTCTCAGAGCCCACAGCCTCCTCCTCCTGCTGTAAATGATGCTGCTACCTGCCCAGTACCTGACTTTAAATGCCAGACACTAATGCCGTCCATACTCCGTCTCAGAGCCCACCACCTTCTCCTCCTGTTGTAAATGAAGCTGCCACTGCCCAGTACCTGACTTTAGATGCCGGAAACGAATGCCGTCCACAGTTGGTCTCAGAGCCCACCGCCTCCTCCTCCTGCTGTAAATGATTCTGCTACCTGCCCAGTACCTTACTTTAAATGCCAGACACTAATGCCGTCCATACTCTGTCACAGAGCCCACCGCCTCCTCCTCCTGCTGTAAATGATGCTGCTACCTGCCCAGTACCTGACTTTAAATGCCAGACACTAATGCCGTCTATACTCCATCTCAGAGCCCACCCCCTCCTCCTCCTGCAGTAAATGAAGCTGCCACCTGCCCAGTACCTGACTTTAGATGCCAGAAACGAATGCTGTCCACACTTTGTCTCAGAGCCCACCGCCTCCTCCTCCTGCTCTAAATGATGCTGCTACCTGCCCAGTACCTGACTTTAAATGCCAGACACTAATGCCGTCCATACTCCATCTCAGAGCCCACCGCCTCCTCCTCCTACTGTAAATGAAGCTGCCACCTGCCCAGTACCTGACTTTAGATGCCAGAAACGAATGCCATCCACACTTCGTCTCAGAGTCCACAGCCTCCTCCTCCTGCTGTAAATGATTCTGCTACCTGCCCAGTACCTGACTTTAAATGCCAGACACTAATGCCGTCCATACTCCGTCTCAGAGCCCACCGCCTCCTCCTCCTGCTGTAAATGAATCTGCCACCTGCCCAGTACCTAACTTTAGATGCCAGAAACGAATGCTGTCCACACTTCGTCTCAGAGCCCACCGCCTCCTCCTCCTGCTGTAAATGAAGCTGGCACCTGCCCAGTATCTGACCTTAGATGCAAGAAACGAATGCCGTCCACACTTTGTCTCAGAGCCCACAGCCTCCTCCTCCTGCTGTAAATGATGCTGCTACCTGCCCAGTACCTGACTTTAAATGCCAGACACGAATGCCGTCCATACTCCGTCTCAGACCCCACCGCCTCCTCCTTCTGCTGTAAATGAAGCTGCCACCTGCCCAGTACCTGACTTTAAATGCCAGAAATGAATGCTGTCCACTCTTCGTCTCAGAGCCCACCGCCTCCTCCTGCGGTAAATGATGCTGCCGCCTGCCCAGTACCTGACTTTAGATGCCGGAAACTAATGCCGTCCACACTCC
>NC_092871.1:38865586-38870178 GCF_032062135.1 Pyxicephalus adspersus
CCTCCTCCTCCTCTTGTTGTAAATGATGCTGCCACCTGCCCTCACTACCCAACTGTAGATGCCAGATACGAATGCAGTCCACATTTTGTCTCAGAGCCCACCACCTCCTCCTCCTGCTGTAAATGATGGTGCTGCCTGCTCAGTACCTGATTTTAAATGCCAGACACTAATGCCATCCATACTCCGTCTCAGAGCCCACCGCCTGCTCCTCCTGCTGTAAATGAAGCTGCAACCTGCCCAGTACCTGACTTTAGATGCTGGAAACTAATGCCGTCCACACTCCTTCTCACAGCCCACCGCCTCCTCCTCCTGCTGTAAATGATGCTGCCTCATTCCTATTCCTGAAATCGAGGATGAAGATACGGAACATGTTTTTGTTCGTCGAATCATTCAGGAAACTGGTAACGATCGTAGGTGGCGAGTTATAGTTTGGTCTGAACATCTGGATCGAGAAATTACATTCGACGTCGCTGGAGAAAATGTGAGTTCCCAGTCTCGGATTTTCTTTTTTACAGATGAATATGACGACCTTTATATTCAGTCACCAACTCTAATCTTCTTTGTAGAAAATATAGGGGTAGATAGATAGAAAGATCTGCTGGCTGGTTCCCTCCATTGTCAGCCAATACCTCATCCCAATCAGGTAAGTGCTGAATTATTTACTTTATACATTACCCTAATAAGTGGTATCTTTTTGGAATGGTGAGGAAATCAAATTTGCCATATCCAATATTTAGATTTCACTGGGCCCTGCAAAGGTAAATATTAGTTAGTCTGCTTTTGTCAGAGGGAAGGGGGCTGCTCACTTTTGTACTCAATTCTGAAATGACAAATAATTTTCATTCATAATGGATATGTACACTAGTGAGATGCACACATACAGACAAAAAGCATAGAGTAGATAACACATAAATATACACGTATATACACACATCAAAGCACTCCCACAAACCCAATGCACACAAATGCATACACACTTAAGCTACGTACACACTTCCAATTATTATCGTCGGAAAACAAACAACGAACGTTCCTGCACGATATATACAAACGATCGTATAGCACCGATCCTGCACATAGAGGTAACGACACGATCGTTCGTAGATATTGTACACACAATAGATACGATCGTTTAAGCGATAGAGGAACTATGTGCACGACAGGAAAGTTCATCACGCATGCTCTGAACATGGACGATCAACGAACGACCGTACACACGAACGATGTTCAACGATCGTCGCCCAATCCGATCCGCCGGTCCGGTCGTTCGTTTCCAACAATTTTCCTCGTTCGTCGGCGTCGTTGGTTACTTTTTTACGAACGATTTTTTGCCCAATCGATCGTTCGTCGTTCGATTGGAACGATAAAAATTGGAAGTGTGTACGCACCTTTACATCTAAACACAATCTAGTTATTAGATAAGGTCTAATATGAACACACATCCAACATTAGAAGAACGATGACTAGCATCAAGTAGTGTAGCGCAGTGTAGATTAGAGTAGGTCCTGCCCTTAAGAGTCTACCGCGTCGTGGTGGGCAGGCTTGTAATCATTTGTCAGGAAAGGTGTCACAGAATGGGAGACGCAATCAATTCCCGCTAGTTACTTTCATTTTTGGCCAGATGATTAAACCAAAGGACTCTTGATCATGGCTGACACAAAATAGAATATGTTAAAATGTAAACATCCAGCAATAAGCTTCTCAATATAACATTAAAGTAAAAAAAATCACATAAATGAAGTCTTGTTTACTATGTTTTTATTTGTTTTTTTTTTTAATTTGCTATTCTCCAATCAAATATAAATGGCACAGTTTACTGATACTTTGTATTTATTAACCAAGCATTCTAAATCTGTCCATATTTCCACACAAAAAGCGTTTTGCCACCTGCCCACGGCCCAGTACCAGCTCTAGATGCTAGACTAGACTCAAGCTCAATAGGGTCTTTTTGCCCCATTGATTCCTCCAAGCCCGTTCCCTTTCATGTGGTTTCACTACATAGTAGGTACGGATTGGAATCTCCCTTATCCATTCATGTCTCTGTTAGCTACTGCCTCTACACTGTCAATATAGGTGATGGCTTAATATTGCAATGTCCTCCTTGCTCCATCTCAAGGCCCACCACCTCCTCCTCCTAGTATCCAGCTCTAGATGCCAGTTAACAATGCCATCCACACTACTCAGGGCCCATCGCCTATTCTTCTTGCTTTTACTGCTGCTGCCTGCCCACTGTCCAATACCCAGCTCTAGATGCCAGACTAGACTCAAGCTCAATAGGATTTTCTTTCCCCACTGATTCCGCCAACCCCCATTTCCTTTCTTGTGCTTTCACTTGATAGCAGGCCCTGAGACGGCGTGTGGAAGGCATTAGTAACTGGCATCTAGAGCTGGGTGTAGTGCATCTTTAATGATACCCAGAAGTGTGTAATCTGAAATTCATGATTGAATGTAGAAGGCCAAATCTTCTGCTTCATCCATCAGTACCACACTTTATCGTACTGAATTTCTGTGTATGTTACCCCGGAACTGGGACGTGGGACAGCAGTCCCTCTGTATATGTTGGGGGGATGAGATGTGAAACACCGGTATATTTAATGGGAACCGAGAGGTCCTGGATGAAAACATTGAGCCATAAAGTTATTGAGCTCAGCAGACGTCTGGAGACTTCTACACAAAAAGTATGTGGCCGTCCCGGGAGACTCCATTCAAAGATCCGTCAACAAGGGTCTTGTGTAAATACTGCAGAATGATTACTTTCAGACTGAGAAGCAGCTGAAATGATGGAAACTTCCATTGAATATGGTCTCCAGAGATGAGCGATTTGCTTCGATCCGAATTTATTTGCGGCGAATCGTGTTAAAAAACGTCTATTTCCGGCCTGCAGAGAACCTTGATAGTGGTGTAGAACCCTGTTCCTTGCACTAACACATAAGGAGTCTGCTGTGGTAGTGAATTAACACTGTGAGTCAGTTTGACATGCAGATGACAGGCGTCGCTATTAGAATCACCGCACACTTTGGGCAGTCACGGGGCCAAAACTGATCAAATAACTCAAGTATGAACTCAGCTTTACAGTTCCATGTTAGCGTCAAGAAGAAGCGCACTCCTTTTACACCCTTTCAGCTTAATCCACAAAGATGCCTACAGAACCTGTTCTATTAACCGCTTATACAAGTAGAGCCCCTCGACAGAGTGGAGAGGGTGTCAGCACTTAGTTTGTGTTGACGTCACTGATTATTTTGCCCTTCCTCTGATCCATCAGAACAATAACCCACAAAAAACAGATCCTGTCTGTGGAGCATCTGCTTTCACCCGGTCAGCATTGACTCAACAATCCATCAGTATTGCTAATGCCAAAAAAAACAGGAGTGGATCCAAAACAGAGATGACACCTGAATAGAATATTTGTATGTCTTCTGTGTTTTGTACCCAGTCCTGCTTTTGGCTACCAAATCATAAGCCAATTCTGATAGGACCATACAGGCCTTACAGCTGCTACACAGACAGGATCAGTTGTGCGTCTCTTTTTTTCTTCCTTCTGACAGATCAGAAGAAAGGTCAAATAAATAGTGATGTCATCCAGGCCAAAAAGGGAACATAGTGGCCCAGTCATGGAGTGGGGAGGGTGGAAGAACACCACAGAGAAGTCCACAGAGTGACACAATGACATACTGGTGAGGTAGAAGCACCATGAGGAAACCACAGAGTGGCCCAATGAGTCTGGAGGTGGCGGCAGCATCAGGAGGCCACAGAATGGCATAATGACAGAGTGGAGGTGGCGGCAGCATCAGGAGACCACAGAGCACCACAGTGACAGGGTCTGGAGGTGACAGCAGCAGCAGCATCAGGTGGAGGCCACAGAGTGGCACAATGACAGAGTGTGGAGGTGGCAGCAGCATCAAGAGGATACAGAGCCTCTTAATCCTTCCTATTTTTGGGTTAGAAGCAGGAGGTGTCAGAAAATTTACCACAGGGATAACTGGCCACAGAGTGGCACAAGAACATAGTGTGGAGGTGGCGGCAGCATCAGGAGGCCACAGAGTGGCAGAATGACAGAGTCTGGAGGTGGCGGCAGCTTCGGAAGGCCACAGTGTGGCACAAGGACAGAGTGTGCAGTAGCGGCAGCATCAGGAGGCCACAGAGTGGCACAATTACAGAGTCTGGAGGTGGCGGCAGCATCAGTAGGCCACAGAGTGGCACAATGACAGTGTCTGGAGGTGGCAACAGCATCAGTAAGCCACAGAGTGGCACAAGGACATAGTGTGGAGGTGGCGCGAGCATCAGGAGGCCACAAAGTAGCACAAGGACATCGTTTTGAGGTGGCGGCAGCAACAGTAGGCCACAGAGTGGCACAATGACAGTGTCTGGAGGTGGCAACAGCATCAGTAAGCCACAGAGTGGCACAATGACAGAGTGTGGAGGTGGCAGCAGCATCAGGAGACCACAGAGCTGCAGGGTGATATAGTGTGGAGATGGCAGCAGCAGCTTAAGGATACCACGGAGCCACAAGGTGACATAGTGTGGAGATGGCAGCAGTAGCATCAGGAGACCACAGAGCGGCAAGGTGACATAGTGTGGAGATGGCAGCAGCA
>NC_092871.1:38870449-38882879 GCF_032062135.1 Pyxicephalus adspersus
GTGGAGATTGCAGCAACAGTATCAGGAGACCACAGAGCAGCAAGGTGACATAGTTTGGAGATGGCAGCAGCAGCATCAGGAGACCACAGAGCAGCAAGGTGACATAGTGTGGAGATGGCAGCAGCAGCATCAGCAGACCACAGAGCGGCAAGGTGACATATTGTGGAGATGGCAGCAGCAGCATCAGGACACCACAGAGCTGCAAGATGACATAGTGTGGAGATGGCAGCTGCAGCATCAGGAGACCACAGAGCGGCAAGGTGGCATAGTGTGGAGATGGCAGCATCAGGATCAGGAGACCACAGAGCGGCAAGATGACATAGTGTGGAGATGGCAGCAGCAGCATCAGGAGACCACGGAGCGGCAAGATGACATAGTGTGAAGATGGCACCAGCAGCATCAGGAGACCACATAGCAGCAAGGTGACATAGTGTGGAGATGGCACCAGCAGCATCAGGAGACCACAAAGCGGCAAGGTGACTTAGTGTGGAGATGGCAGCAGCAGCATCAGGAGACCTCAAAGTGACCCAGTGACAGAATGGGGTGGTGGGTGCCAATACCAGTACCCGCTGACGAAGGTTGGTGAAAGAAGGAGCACTTGGCATCTGGTGTGTGGCATCAGGCGGGTGGCAGCATCAGAGTAGTAGCTGAGGCAGGTAGCCAGAAGAAACCGGTCTCTTTTGTCAAGGTTTGGGTCAGGCGACATGGATCATCTAATCAGATGCATAAGGCATTGGTGAGTGGAAATCCTGGCTGATCCACGCCTGATTCATATTGACAAAGGTCAGTCTCTCCACATTTTGGGTGGACAGGCGAGTTCTTCTTGGGGTAACTATGGCCCCCGCCGCACTAAACACCCACTCTTAAGCCACACTACTGGCCGGGCAGGACAGCTTTTCCAGGGCAAATTCGGCCAGTTGCGACCACAAATCCAGTTTGGCTGCCCAGTAGTCCAGCAGATCTTCAAAGACAGCTGGCAGGGTGCACTCCAAGTATGCCACTACCTGCTGGTTCAGGTTCTGCCCCATGTCTAGCTGCTGGTTAGTAGTTTCTTCACTATGCAGGTGTAGAAAGCTGCTCATCAGCGACTCTAGACTCAGGCTGCTGCTGATGGAGCTGGTACTGCTCCTGCCACCCCACCCCTCCACAGAAGCCATGGCAGTGGAATGTGAGTGCAGAGGGCCCCCCCCCCCATCAGACCTGCGAGTAGGATAGACGATGGCGCAGATAGGCAAAGGCCAACTGACTACATAGGATGTCTCTGTAGTAGTTCAGTTTATCCTCCCTCTGAGCGGGTGTAAAAAAGGCCCCCATTTTGGGCCGGTAGCGAGGGTCCAACAAAGTGGAAAGCCAGAAGTCATCCCTCTGCTGAATGGTGACTATTCAGGCTGTTACTGAGCAAGCAAGTGAGCATGCAGCGGGCCATTTCTGCAAGCGACTCGAAGGGACTCCCTGCTTCCATCTCCACTGCATACTGCCACGGTGTGTCTGGGTCCTCTGCCTCGTCCTCCTCATCTCCCTTGTGCTCCTCGTGCTGCTCCTGCTCCTCCTCTCCTGTCACCTGAGTAGAAAAACCACCCATTTCGCTATACATTGCCTTTGATCCAATGTCCTCCTCCTTCTCCTCCAGTTCAACCCCCACAGGGCTCATGTGGACGTGAGATCAAGGCGTCACATCTCCAGTCCCCTGACCAGCCAGATTTACCAGCATCTGTTCCAGGACACGGAGCAGTGGAATGACGTTGTTCATCCCATAGTCCTGGCGACTGACAAATAATGTGGCCTCCTCAAAGGGCCTAAGCAAACGGCAGGTGTCACGCACGAGCTGCCACTGGCTGACATCAAAGTTACAAATGGGAGTACTCCTATCCGCTTGGATCATCAAGAATTCATTGATGGCCTTTCTCTGTTCGTATAGTTGGTCCAAACATATGGAGGGTGGAATTCCAACGGGTGGAAACGTCACATATTAGCCTTTGTTGGGGGATGCCGTTCTGCCGCTGCAGCTCAAGGAGGGTGTGCTTTGCAGTGTACGAGTGGCTGAAGTGCATGCAAAGTTTTCAGGCCATTTTTATGATGTCCTGCAGATGGATGGAAGACTTCAGCTTAAAAACCAGATTGAACACGTGTACCATGCAGGGTGCATGGCTCAGACTTTCTTGACACAGCGCAGACACAATGTTCTACCCGTTGTCGGTCACCATGGTTCTGATTTTGAGTTGTCACGGAGAAAGCCATGATTCAATCTCTTGATGAATCACACGGAGCAGTTCCTCCCCTGTGTGACTCCATTCCCCCAAGCAAACCAGGTGCAGAACAGCATGTCACTGCCGTGCCCTGCACATGTGGTATGCTGGAGGGGCACTGTGAATTGTCTCTGCAGTGGAGGCTGAGGACACGGTGGAGGATGAGGAGGCAGAGGCAGACATTGTCGCAGGGCCAGCTGCGTGAGAACGTGGAGGCGGAAGCGGTGTCACCTGGCCAAGTTGCTGGTGTGGCTGTACAGGAATCACATTCAACCAGTGGGCCGTAAAGGACACGTATTGTCCCTGACCGTAGTTACAGCTCCACACGTCGTTGCTGCTGTGCACTTTGGCAGAAACCGACAGGCTCATGACTGGCCCATCTTCTGTTCTACATATTTTTGCAGGGCTGGTACTGCCTTTTTTGCAAAGAAATGATGGCTTGGGACTCTCCACCTCGGCTCAGCACAAGCCATCAGTTCTCTGAAAGGTGCAGAGTCCACCACTTGGAAAGGGACGGACTGCAGCACCAGCAACTTGGACAGGAGTACATTCACCTTCTGTGCCGTTGGATGAGTGCATGCATACTGTTGTCTCTTGGCAATCGCTTTGGTGATCGATAGATGACGGAATGACTGACGAGGAGTAGGAGGAGCAGGAGCATCTGGACCAGCACAACATGGAAATGACATACAGCTCCCTTCGGCTGAGGTGGTGGAGCTTTGACTGCCTGAAAGCCTGTGTGTGCCACTGGGTGATACAGAGGTTACTGCGTCAGTCTGGACCACCACATCAGTGCCACGGTTCTCCCAGGCCACTTTATGGTGACGCTGCATATGTTGATGCAGGACCGTGGTGCCAACATTGGCACCCTGTCCACGCTTCACCTTCTGCCCACAAATTTTACATATGGCCATGTTAACCTCCTCTGGCAGCTTAACAACCGCCGAGTAGGTGATTTTCCCCCCAACACTCCGCACTGACAGACTGCTACTGCTGCTGCCTCCGTGAACCCCTGCACCACTACTTCCCGGGCAGGTAGGCTGCTGCAAAGCAGGTGGTCTACCCCGGGCACGTTTGGCTCCCCACCTCCCACTGCTGCCACCCTGCTGACTATCAGCCATGCTACCACCTTGCTGGCTCAGCTACTGCCTCACGGGCAAGCTGCCACCCTCTTCTGATGATGATGAAGCCCCTTCTGCATCCGGCTCCCAAGTGCGATCGGCTTCATCATCATCATCGTGTCGTGTATGCACATCACTGATGTCCTCCTCAATGCTCTGTGGGTCAGGAGCCTGACCGCTCGCAACACCACTCTCCTCATCACTACTTGCCCGCCTTGCGGAGGAAACGGCAGATGTCTCCTTCAGATCTTGGCTGGGCAGTAGCTGCTGACTGTCCTCTACTAGCTCGTCCCCGCTGTATAGTGGAGCTGAGCCCACACCATACAATACTTCAGTGGCTGAGGGAACAGCAAAGGACAGAGGCAGGTTGAGGACAGGTGAGGGCACAGGGCCTGCTCCCAGGCGATGCTAACTAAGGGTTGTGTCTGACGAACCCAACGACTGTTGGCTGGGGGTGTCTGATGTCACTTGGGATGAAGTGGATGATCGAGTTAACCAATCAAGGACCGCTGGGTTGCTGGTCAAGACATGAGTGCTAGATGACACCGGGAGCTCAGGCCTCTCACTGCAACTCCTGCTGACACACCCCCTTACTCTGCTGCGCCAGAAACATTTAGGCCTCTGCCACTCCTCTGTGCATGGCCTGCCACTTCTCTGTCTGACATACTTTTACTTGAACTAAATAAATTTAAAGCAAATTAAAACACACCTAAAAGCGACAAATATATTTTTATTTTTGTACAGAAATAGGCCACTAAATGCTTTTAGCACAAATAACTGCAACAGTGAACTGCGTATATATTTTTCTTTTTGTACTGAAATACGTCACTAAATGCTTTCACCACATATAACTGCAGAAGTTAACTGAAAATATACTTGTATTTTTGTACTTATTTGTATATATATATATCACGTCAAATATACACATGCGTGTATATTTTTCTGGATATATAAATTGATGGAATGACAGAGCTGTAAAATGGCTATTTGGATCCACAAATAATCTTTCTCTGCACTTGTAAATCCCTTTTCTAGCACTGTCCCTAGCACCTTCTGACGTCTCTCTCTGCACTAAGATGCTGTGAAATGATTCCTCCCTATCCTTTCCCTGCACTTTTAAATCACTTTTCTAGCACTGTCCCTAGCGCCTTCTGACGTCTCTCCCTGCACTATGATTCTGTGAAATTATTCCTCCCTATCCTTTCCCTGCACTTATAAATCATTTTTTTTAACATAATCAGGTTTTTCCTAGCGCCTGCACATGTCTCTCCTGCACTCAGAACGCTGTAGAACTGAGGCTATTTAAAGGGGTGTAACATCACAGGGATGGATGGCTGTTGATTGGCTGCATGCATGACATTATGGGTCATCCCGCCTTCCCAGAGTTCCTTGCCCCATGTCCTCACACCTGTAGCCGCCATTTCAGAAAAAATTGCAATTCGTTTCAGCGAATCGCGAGGAAATTCGCATTCATGGCAAACCAAATTTTTTCTGAAATTCAGATCGAATTCCACTTCGTCAGCTTCGATTCGCTAGTCTGAAATGACCATAGAATGTATATCTGGGCAATCTATCAGATGTAATAAAAAATTGGAACCAAAAGGTAATCAATCCTCGCATGTGATTCATGAACATGCGAAAAAAGGTATACCTCCTCTCCAGTGAATATCTCTGTCTCCAAATATCATTTAGGTAAGTATTTTCTAAAAATTCTCCAAGTTTAGTAGTCTTGGAACACATATTTATCTGGGCCCCTGGTCCACTAGATCTATTTTCCAATTCATTTACAACTAAATTAAAATCTCCACCTACCACCTTATGTTCATTCTGGTCTTGTAATAACCATTGTGTGGCTTTCAGAGGTATTAGGTACATAAAAGTTGTACAAAGATATTTCCTTGTCCGGGAATGAAATAGTAACACACATTGCTCTATCTTCACTATCTTGTTTCATTAATCTTACTTTCCCGACCCATTTTTATGTATTAAAATAACCACACCCCGGCCTATTGGATCTATATACTTCTCCCACCCACAACTTCTTTAACCTCATAAAATCTGCACATCCCAGATAAGTTTCCTGTAATGGTGCTACCTCTGCTTTTAGCCTTTTAAGATGGCGTAGAATCACCATCCTCTTATTAGGTGAACAAAGCCCTTTTACATTCCATGAAACTATTTGCATATTCCATCTTTATCCATATTATTTAGTACTCCAAACATACTAAAACTATAAAACATAATGCAAGACTTTTCTCACAAGTGTGAAGCGCAATTTACATCAATATAAAGTAGAACAAACTCCATTAAACTTTTTCCTTTTTGATACTTCCGGAGAATAGTCCACTAATATTAATATGTGTGCACCTTCTATTTGTAATTGTCCTCTGGAACGAAAAGATTGCATTATATTCATTCTGTCAATATAGTCCAGGTATCTACCAATCACTGGCTTTGCTGATAAATTACTTTATTTTCTAATAGGACCCACTCGATGGGCTCTTTACACTTTGCATACATTAGCAAGTCCCAATAACTTAAGCACTTCCTCAGAACATATTTTATTTAAGTGCTCTGCTTTAAGTGATTCTGGCAAGCCAATCATACGTAAATTATTTCTACACAATCTATTTTCAAGATTCTCTATTTTCCCCAAAAAAGTGGCATTTTGATTTTCCAATATCATTATGTGTGTTTGAGTGGACACCAAATCATCCTCTAAATGTGAAATTCTATCTTCAGCATTGGTAAGACTCTGAGCTTGCACTCCCAACTCTTGTTTCAAAATTTCAATGCCTTTACTCATCCCTGCTTCAACATTTTCTTGTAATCTAGGTTTCAATAATTCCACCACCGCATCTACAATGCTGGAGGGATCACAAGGCTCAGCGGGAACTCGAGAGACTGCTGCAGGGATTGTTCCCTGTGTTGTACACATGTCAGCGGCCATCTTAGATTTCTGGGATCGGGATTTGTCAGCTTTTCCCATTGAACCTCTGTGTGATGCAGCGGAGACCCGATCCAGGTAGCTCTCCATGTGAGAGCAGCTATGCCCATAGACGTCCATGGGTGAGTGTGGGGTATCAAGAGCTCAGAAGCTGCCTTGGAAGCATGGTTTAGCTGGGATGTGCAGGAGCCTCCACTCGTGCTCACCTGCTCATGCAGCGCCAGAACCGGAAGTCTTTTTTTTTTTTTTTTTTTAAATAGACTCAATGGCTGGTTATCTACAAAGGGGACTGAGGTAGACGGGTGCATCACAGCAATTCATGTATGAAAAGCATCTAGAAAAAATATTGAGCCAGTAGGCGGTGTTTCCTGCATTCCTAAAATAGTTACAGAACAGGTTTTGTAAATTGCTTTTCAAAAAGAAAAGTTTTATTTAGTTTTCAAACTGTTGAAACATTTTTTCATGTTTATTGGAACAATTTTTTCTCTTTTTTTGGACAAATTCGAACATGAAACAGATTTGCATTTGTTTAATTTTCTGTCTAAATCCATGCATTTTTATATTTTGTAAATATCATAACGTGCTGTCGCTGCATATTTCAACCTGTGACAATACATTATTTAACTTGTTTCTCTATAAAGAAATTGCAGAGTCCCATTTTGTATTTGTTCTTTAAATATGAGCCTTAGATAACAGTGTTATGGTACAAAATAGCTGTGAAATGCCAAGAATAACCCATGTTTCTTTGTGATAAAAACCAACAAGAAACAAATTTGCACGAGTTGGAAGTCAGTCTGAGCAAAGCACATCGCTGACAAAAGTATTGCCTGTGGTAGATGCTTCATGAAGAATAAAGTCTTAACTAACTATTTAACAAAGACCCGGGCTTGTGCATCCACCTTTATCTCTTTATTCCAGGTGGAAGATGTACTTATCCTTAACAACAGACCTTGGATGTGTACATTCCACAAAACAATTCATGCCATATTACTTTTTAAAAGTAAAAAGCCTTTAGCATCGGGAATACCTTCCAAAGCATGTGATATTAGCCAGAGCCAAACAAGGAAGATGTTTTATTCAAAGCTGAATTATGTTTCCTAAACCTGTGTTTATTATTGTTCCTAACAACAGAAATTCTTGCTTCTTTGTTTTGTTTCTAGCTAAAACCAGACACGAGTGACCTTTAAATGCATCTTAGAATAACATTTGCCTAAATCACAGTCTTGATCTTGTTTTTAGCACATTCTTTTTTATGGCATTTTTTATTTATTCATATTTATTTTCCAAACATTAATACAATAAATGTATAAACTTTCACTGTCTCATTCCTTACAGACTCCAATTTCATAAATTTATAACTAACATCCTAAAAATGCTTGTCAATGACTAACAAAGACTAAGACAAAGACAACATTGCAATACACACTAGGGTAGGTAGGGTGAATTTATTTTTTTACCACACCATTCTTCTTTTTATAAACTTATGAATTAACTTTTTCTATACAATAACCAACATTCCCCTGAGATTTTTGGTACTGCTTCCAATTTTCCTGTGTAAGTAGGAATCTATCTTCCCTACCACATTTTAATCTTTTTAAACCACAAACCTATAGAGGGAGTTTCCAAACTCTTCCAATACAATGGAATACAGGAACAGGGTATGTTTAAACTGTATTTTTTTTGTAAGAGATACTTATATTACAATGTTTGGAGGTTCTCCTGTGCTGGACATTTTCTCAATGATTGCAGCTGTGGCTGCATTCATTGAGAATAGTGTGCGATCCCCAAGGCACTAGAGGTTAATTAACCTCTAATGCCCGGGGATCGCAGAGGACTTCCAGGACTGTGAAATCGAACTTAATATTTTCGCTCGCTCATCCCTACTACTCACTGATGTTTAAAATTTTCCCTTTGGGAGGTCATTACAGTGCAATAAGAAGAACTCTGGATCATTAGGTATATGAAAATCTGCAACTTTTTGAATAATTGATCTCATTTTTCCCAAAAGAGTGTTAGTTTTGAACAAGCCCAATAAAATATGTAGCATTGTTCCTTTCTCTTTACATCTCAAGCATATTTCCAGATTACTATATCACCTTGACAAAATATTATAGCCCAGTTGAACTCTGCTATTTAATATTGCATAATATTGCATCAAAGAAAAATACTATCATATACTTGCACTGCAATAAACCAAACTTTTCCAATCCCCCCCCCCCCCTTAATTTCTTAAATGCTAAATCAACCAATCGTGGTGGAAAGACAGAATTACCTATTATTGGATATAAGGGATATCTAAATGATGACAATTTCAAATTCCTTAAATAAGTGATAGCAGAGTTTCAATGTCGGTCAAATAGTCTGATGGCCTTTCAACTCTGCCTTTTCTTTATTGGAAAGCCAAGGCATTATATTTTATGGATAACTACAAAAAGTTTCCAGGGAGATCCATTGTTTAAATTCCTCATGTTGACTCTCAACATTAAAGAGGCCACATAATACATATAGAAATTGGGAATCGCCAGCCCCCCATTCCTCTTAGGTAAATAAAACATTTTTCTTGCACGCGTTTTTTCCCTCCCCCCAAAAAATAAAAAATTAGACGGTGCAAATAATGAAAAAAAGAGGCTGGGATCTCTATAGGTAGTATTTGAAACAAACATTAAATCTGGGCAGTATATTAATTTGTTCAAATGATATTCTGCCAAACCATTAAAAAGTGCCTTTAGCCCAATTCTCTAAATCCTTCTTCAAAGTGGACAATAATGATACAAAATTTAATTGAAAAACTTGTGCTATGTCCTCTGGAATGTATGTACCAAGATATTTTAACGCTTTCTTTGCTCGCCTAAATGAATGTGAATGCCTTAACCACTCCAATGCTGGTAAATCCTAGGATATGTTTAAAGCTTCTGACTAGTTTATTTTATAATTAGACACAGTGCCATATTCTCTTAGTTCTTTAACCAAACTAGGAAGGGATATAGTTGAATTAGACACCAAAAATATCAAATCATTTACAAACGCAGCTACATTTTGATGGCTTTCCTTCATCTTTATGACCTATATATCTGGGTTTTTCCTGACCCTACATAATAAAGGCCCTAAAGTTAGTACAAAAATCAATGGGGGGAGTGGGCATCCATGTCTTGTTCTATTTGCTATATCAAAAGAGTCAGACATAAATCTATTTACTTTTACTCTAGCTGAGGGACAGCTGTACACCGAAAGAATCCATGATAACATTTTAGATATCAATCCTATATATTTCAAAATAAGTTCTAGGAATGACCAACTGACCCTATCAAATGCTTTCTCAGTGTCAGCTGATATTAATAACGCTGAGCTTTTCTCTCTTTTACCCACCTGCATCCAATGTATAACCCCTTTTGTATTATCTCTTGCTTCATGAGAGGAAACAAGCCCTACTTGGTCAAAGTCAATTTTTTTATTCAACAATGGCTGTGGCCTCTTAGGTGAAAATTTAGTAAATAATTTCATGTCTTGATTCAGTAAAGAAATTGGCCTTTAACTGGAACAAGCTTCAGGGTCCTTCCCTTCTTTAGGTATAACCGTAATAGTTGCCCTCAAAGAATCCTTTGGAAACTGTCCCCCCTCAGCCAAAGTATTTAATGCCTTCATATAAAATGGACCCAAGACATCAAAAAAGTCTTATAATAGACCAGAGTATATCCATCTGGACCTGGCGCTTTACTAAATGGTGTATTTTTAATAGCTTTAGTCAATTCTCCTTTAGATAAGGGTTCTTCTAATATTTTATTATCACATTCCTCCAATTTGGGCATACCTGATCCAACTAAAATATTTATTAATATTCTCCTCAATATATAGCCTAGACCTATTCTTACCTCATGACTTTAAGCTATATAATTCATTATGAATTACTGTCCGGATCACAATGTACAAGATTTTGATATTGCCAAATGTAATGTTATTTGCTAGGAAATTATTATTGAAGGTCATTTATTATGATGAGAGGGTTGAAAATTTTAAACTGAGATTGACAACTAGAGAACAAGGATTCTTACATCACTATGGGAGGAGTCCCATGCTGATAATCAACAAGCAATAAGTAAAAAAAGAATAACATATAGATAAGAAATTTAGAACTAAATCAACTTTCTTTCTCTCTATAAAGTAAAGTAAACACAAAAATACATTCTACAAATTATATTATCCATATAAATAATTTTATGGATCAAAACCAAAAGTCCTTATTTACTTTACAAAAGTATTAAAAAATATTATTAAAGCCCTCTGATAAAGGTGGTAACATAGTCCTTATGAATAGTGATCAATATGAGGAAATGTGTTACCGCATTTTAAGAAATCTGGGATGGTATAGAAGGATTACTTTGGAAGTGATTGATAGATTTTGATTTGGATATTTTTCTATATAATAGATATAGGGTACCAACACACTTTGATTACAGAGGAGACGGGTAAATTCTTAAGAATGGAGTTCCTAATTAAACCTACATTTTACTGCCTACCAAAGACACATAAGAATTTAAAAAATCCCCCAGGTAGACCTAATATATCTGTGGTTAATTCTCTAACCTCCAATGCTAGTGGATTTATTGACCATTTGTTACAGCCACATGTAACGAGCTTGCCGTCTCATGTGAAAGATACTATACACCTATTACAAATATTGGTTGGGATACAACTACTCCCTGATATTTTGTTGGTCACCATTGATGTGGAGTGCCTTATAACTGCATTCCCCATAAAAAGGGAAATGAAGTCATAAAGCGTTGAAAACGCAATGCCGAAAATAATAGTTAAAATTTATTCTTACACACAATTTTTCCATATTTATTGGCTCCCATTACCTCCAGATGGAGGGAGTTGGAATGGGAATGACCTGTGCCCCATTGTTTGCAGATGACTTGAGAGATAGATTGTTAAAGGGAAGGTATACTAAGAACTGTTTGAAAAAGGCATATAAAAGAGCATAAAAGATTCACTTTCAAGTCTTCTATTCGGTAAAAAACAAAGAATAGAAGATAATAAGACTTGTATTATAATGGATTTTCCATTGCAAGCAGAAGCAATTAAAAATGTACTACAAAAACATTGGCATTTCCTTCCTGAGTCCTCAGGATTCATTCTTGAGGAAATATGTTGACAGTAAACCACAGATCACGTATAGAAGGTGTTCCTCCTTACGGGATAAATTACCTAGAATTATCAGGGTATAAACAATGAAGATCTTTGTGAAAATAAACCAAGGGTACTTTTTCTTGTGGTCATTGTAAGCAATGTGAATGTATTCTACCAATTTCAGGAATTCATTGTGCCAAAAGGCAAAGTATTTAAACCTAAACATAATGTTAACTGCAGTTTGGAAAATGGGATTTATCTATTGCAATGCCCTTGTAAGGCATTTCATATAGGGAAATCTAATAGACCCCTAAAAAACAGGTATATGAACATGTGAAAGATATTAGATATGGTAATTTTTTAACGCCAGTTGGATGGCATTTTGCCAGGAATCCTTAATTAAAGGAAAGGAATTACCTTTGTGACTTTGAAAATAGTGCATACTAATACATGGAGAGGGGATTTCAATAAAAAGTTACTGCAAATTGAAACTAAATGGATATATTGTTTAAAGGCTATAAAATACCCAGGACCTAATGGGCCTGATTTAACAACGTGGAAGCTTGACGCGCGTATTTACGCGCTGGTATACGAGGCGTATTTCCGCGAGCCGGCCAGCTGGACTTCGACTTTGATAAATGGGCAATGGTGTCGAGAATACACCAATCAAGGCAAAAAGTTTGCAGCTGCGCGATTAAGGAGGATCTGTTAAGCTGTCAATGGTGAGGTCATAGCAATTAATTAGCGCACACCTGCTCTCTGTTCTGTGCGTATCTACAGTCCTTTACAGGTCAATAAATTCAAGTTACATTACAGATCAATTAATTAATCAATTGATAATGAATGAATGAATTAAATAATTAAGGTCTTTAGTGCTTGATTTATTGGGGTTTCTTCATTTATAGTTAGATTTGTTGTTGATTCATGCATATGTGTTGTGCATGTTTTGGTGTGTTATCGTGCATATATATATATATATATATATATAT
>NC_092871.1:38882975-38895115 GCF_032062135.1 Pyxicephalus adspersus
TTTTCTTTTTCTTTTATTTGTTAATTTCGGGATGTGGCAGGAGCAACTTTGTTGAATTAAATGTGGGAGTTTCCAGGATTGTTTCTTTAAAGTCCCACACTTATGCACAGCTAGTGGAGTGATTGGACTAATATTACATAAAACTATTTGAGCCAGGAGTTTAAAGTGAACCAGGGATATAAAGTGAACTTATGGCTGAAGGATCATTTTCAAATGGAATGAAAGTAAAGAGAAAAAAAAAAAAGAAAGAATTGTTGTGTGCCATACATGTTCATGCTGTTATGCAAGGTAAACAATATATATTTTTAATAAAACGTATACTCGGTATATATGTGAATAAATATGTGTTTAGCATTTTTTTTTTTGGTAGATCATTTTGAGTTAATCATTTTGAAAGTTGCTCGCAAACCAAAAAAGTGTGGGCACTCCTGTACTAAGGGGTTCAGCTGTGTATTGTATGCAAAATGTATTGTTGAATGATGTTACAATCTTATTTAGTGTGAAGCGGACATATTTATCATACCCAAGTATGTTACTGTTAAGGTTACATGATAGCTTGGAAGAGATGACCAGAAAGGAATGCAGGAATGCTGTCAACTCTTCCAAGCTTCAAAACCGGTTGGTGTAGGATAAGAGCATGTGAGATATTTTCATGTTCAAACAACCATTGTGAAAAAACTAAATTTTTTGGGGTGTTTTTGTTTTGTAAAGGAGACCAAGGATGTGAAGGAAAGCTGACAGGCATGTTTTTAAATGTGCGACTTTGTGTTTTGTTTGTGTTTGAAACCAATAAACAAAAAGAAAAATTTTTTTTTTTTTAAATTCTGGCCCCCAACTGAATTTTTTAGAACAAAATAAATATATAAATATGAATATACAAGCTTTAAAATATAAAAACGTTTTTTAAAAAAAAAGATGTACATCATTTTGAACACAAAATTTTTTGGCAGACATCCTCCCAATACAAGCCAATACAGGCTATCCCGTCTACTTCCTGGTGGGTGAGGAAAAAACAAAGAATATATTATACGAAAGAGTTTTTGAAAAACATTTAAGAAAAGTACTGTCCTTGTAAAAACAAAACAAATTAAACTAGAAACTTACCAGAAGGATGTCTGCAATGTTGCCAGGGTGGGGATGGAACCTCCTCAGGGCTGGCTGCCTCCATCGATCTTGAAGTGGCTGTGTATGTGGAAGGAGACAAAAAAATTAGGTAAATACTGAGCGAATGTAATAGTATCATATGCAGCTAGTTCTTAAATTGCACAGTGCTGAAGAATGCAAGTTATAACTCATCAAGTTATGACTGTTTTTCAGTTTACACAAGAAAAACAAGAAAGAAAGCTGATTCCTGGGGCCAAGCTAGGAATGACAATGGAACTAAAGTGATGCAGTTTTTTCTCAATGAAGGTTGTGGGTTTTACAAGGGACAAACTAGTCCTTTGGCTAGTGGCTATTCATACACTCATAATGATACTTATTGGAGCTAACAAACTATATCCTAGTTTTTATTCATAGTCCTAAAGGAATGTTCAAAATACATAAAATTTAGAAATCCTTACATTCAGATGGGGAACTTGTGACCTCTGGAGGAGGTGGTGGCAGGGCCGCTCCAATAGCTGTGGATGAAAAATAAACACCATAAGTAAAAGTGGGTGGGCCGGACTAAAGTAGATGTTTGTAAGTTTAGTCAAGTATAACAGATTAATGCTTACTAACTTCTAACTGATACTTTTGGCCTATGTCCAAAAATTGGGCTTAAACATTTTCCAGTAACGTACAACTGAACAACTCAAAACTCAAGATTAATGACTGGAAGCTACATGAAATCATGGTGGATCTTTGGATTTGTAAGTAAAAATGGTGAAAGTAGTGTGTGAATGTGTTTTACAAAAACATTTTGAGCAAAAGATGATTGGAAGTTTAGCTTACAGGCAATATCCTCGGCCTCGGCCGCATCCTCTCCCTTGTCTTCAGACGCAGGCTTCTCCTCTGCGGGGTGCTCCTCCTCCAAGGTGGGCTCCTCCTCCAGGGGGGTTCCTCCTCCGCAAAGGGCTCCACTGCGATGGGTTTCTCCTCCGAGGTGGACGACCCCCCCCCCCGACAGCAGATGATGCCTCCACAGCAGATGACCCCTCCTCTACGTCCTGTGGGATGGCCAACCGCCTGGATGGGCGCTCTACAATCATCAGCTGGCATGATGGAGAGTTGGCTGTAATAAAACAAAAAAAACACACACAAACATCCAAAATCAATAAGGGTAACAAAATTTAGGAAGTAATAAACAAACAATTCTAAGGGCAGACAATACTACTTTCCACAACCGAATAACATTCTAAAATACCACATCTTAACAAGAGGGGAAGACAAAATGCAATAGTTACCAGACAGGATGTGGTCCCCCACTCCATGGAGGTAATCTGGTTTCCTCCGCTTCAGGTTGCTCCAAACTTGCTGAATTTTGCTCACTGTTGGCTGCGTACCTGCAGGGGTCCATAGCCTGCCTGCAAGCCTCTCCACAGTGTGGCACTTGGCATAAATAGGCGGCTGCTGATCATATCGCCTCATAAGCATTGTCTACAGAAAAAAGTAAACAAAATGTTATTTATTTTTACAATAAACAAACACCTTCTAAACACCCAAAAACATAGATGACTGATTGATTGATTTTCTGGTGCAAATTTACGTTGTTTGCAATTGTGAACTGTTACTAATGTGTGGAGATATGTATGCGTATACTATTACTAAGAATCTTCAGAACTCCACCGCACAAAGCTAAATCATAGCTACATCATTGTAAACAAAATAATTGGGCTCCTAGATGCAAACTATCTTCGTCCTGTTTTAGTTTGAGAGAAGCATAAGTGACAGACATACATACAATCTAGGTGAAAAAAATTTAAGCACAGTTTCTATATGTCTGAAAATGCAGGACATGTGTATTTATTTGGTTGCCACAGGAAAAACAACAAAAAGGGGAGAAATACAAAACACAATATCTATGTGAAACAGTTAAATGATGTGCCTTCCCAAAAATCTGTATTGTGGTCTCATCTATCCAGAGGACATTCTCCCAGAAGGCTTCCACTGTCCTTCGGACAAAGAAAATTTCCAATCTGTCATGATAGCTAGGAGGCTAATTAGTGCTCTTCAAATTATCTACCTAGGATTGAGCTTAGTGAGGTAGAATCATTAGGATTTCTCATAGTCATATATACAAACACACATCTAAATATGTGCATGTACATAGTTGTCAACTGCCAACTTTAGGTGGGTGCAGCACACGGCTGCCATGCCTCCTCTACCGGCTCCTATCCGCAGCACTAATCCATTGAAAGCACAATAGAGAGGCCACTACATTCTCAGCTGTCATCCATGCAGAGGATTTCAGCTGCTGATATAAGCTGGGCAGTGAGAACAGCGCAGCTGGCTGTCCCTCCCCCATTCTATAGCTGTGCTGTGGCTTCTATAATAAAAAATACTTGGGAAAATATATCCACTCTGTGGGCTTGTGTAATGACATCATCAACACAGTGTGATAGCTGTATGTGGGAATGCTGCATGTCAAATTCTGCAGCCTTACAGCTCTGTGTACAAGCACAGAGGACCCTCATAGATAATAGTCCTAAAATATCTCCAAAATCTAAGCCCAACAGATTTCAAGCGTTTGAAGATATGGGGATCCCAATTGAAAACACTATAGAAAATCCTACATTGGGAATGCATTTTCCAATGCAAGTGCGCCTAGGAGTCCTTAATTGAAAAAGTTGACCCCAGGGCCCACTTTCATAGCAAGGAGCAAGTGTCCCCCCCACTTGAACCTACATTTTCTGGTTTATGCACTTCACCATTCCCAATAAATTGAGGTACCTTGAAATCAAGGTGTAAATTTAGGGGTAACACTCCAATTCTCCTTGCTAGGTAGGTTGCCCAGGGGAGCATAAATGAGCCTTTTCGCTTTTGGCCTCCTAGATGCACTTGTTTTTGAAACAGCAAAAACCTACAAGAAATGTGGTTTAGTAGTAGTTAGTAGGATCCTCGGTGTACCCTCAAAGTTTCAAGTTGTTACAAACAAGGGTTTAGGACATATGAAGGATTAAAGATGGTGAGTTGTTAGGCTGATGAATATGAAAAGCAGCCTTAACACACATTTAAATGTGCATACATGCATGATGCATAAACACACATTTAAATGTGCATACATGCATGATGCATAAACACACATTTAAATTATATTATTATTATTATTAATATTATTATTAATAAACAGGATTTATATAGCGCCAACATATTACGCAGCACTGTACACCAAATAGGGATTGCAAATGACAGACTAATACAGACAGTGATACAGGAGGAGAGTACCCTGCCCCAAAGAGCTTACAATCTAGTAGGTGGGAGAATTTCACACACAATAGGATGGGAGATATGTAGTGGTGGGAAGTAGTGGTGGTTTCAAAAAACAGAAAAAGACGGGTAGGCAAGTTTGAAAAAATAGGTTTTGAGCGCTCTTTTAAATGAGCAGAAAGTAGGAGCAAGCCGAATAGGACCGTACCATATACAATATCAGATGAGGGTTGCAGGGGAAAACAATTGCATACACAGGGCTGAGATTTGGCAGAGTGGGAGACGTACCATATACAATATCAGATGAGGGTTGCAGGGGAAAACAATTGCATACACAGTGCTGGGATTTGGCGGAGCGGGAGACGTACCGTATATAATATCAGATGAGGGTTGCAGGGAAAACAATTGCATACACAGTGCTGAGATTTGGCAGAGTGGAGACGTACCTGTAGGATTAGAGAAAAATGAACATTAGTTGCAGGCAGATGAAGATGGTGAATTCATTCAGCATGATGATGATGACATGCATGATGCATAAACACACTTTTAAATGTGCATGCACGGACAAACATTTATGTTTGTGCAACTAAAAAGAACCCCCCCCCAAAAAAAATAAAACAAAGTCACTTACCTGAATAATAAAGCGCAGGTTCCTCTCTGAAAACAATGGGCGTGGCATCTTGATAACGCTGATATGAAACTTCCAGGTTAACTTCCGCCTAATTGAAAACGTGCCTTCACAACCTATTTGCACGCACGCTACGCATTTGCCACTCCTCCTACTGTATGCATATCAATACTCGTACGTAAACAACTGATTTTTTTTAGCGCATACGTACGCGCATACCATGTTTTTTTTATGTTTCTTTTTGAAATTATGGACTAACATGCTGGTTTAGACCTTTCTACAGATTTTAAACTTAACAATTTTTTTTATAATCTGTAAGATCAGGCAAAGGTTAACTACCTGCAAATAGATCACATCATACACCCAAAAATCATTTAACTCCTTCTGAACCTGAAAATATTAGGACATTTACAAATATGCTTATACCTAAGCTGGTATATATGTTTGAGACATTTGAACACATCAGACCTATTTGTATTTATTTGTTGCCAAACCTAATTTTGCTCAGTAAAGACCAGAGTGTATGCATTATTTACAGCAGCTTGGTAGTTAAGCACATAAAGGTGGATTCCTACTTTAACCAGAAGCAATATCATCCAAGAATGTTGTTTAAAGCCAACCCCATGACATCAGAAATCATATAAAGAAATAGGCAATCTTTTCAATTTGAAGCATATTAAGCTTTTTTGGGCATATTGCTATAGAAATAAAGAGCAATAAAAAGACCTTTTTGCTAAATCTTCTTATATTTTGCTTTTATATGTATATATACACACATATAAATGCACACATACATATATGTTCATACATGAGTGCACATGAAGTAAAACAAACACATAAAAGAAAAAAGTTACCCAAAGGAGGATCCTTCTCTGCAATAGTAGCTGGTGCATTTTTCTACAGTTCACCCTTACATAGCGGGTCCGCTTTGGCGCACAGCTATGAGTATCAAACAACTGAGTTTTAATAAATATTTATGCTGTTTTTAGCCGTTTTTAGCCATTCATTAAACTTTCTTTTACATCTAATTATTTTTGCCTTAGTTCTTGCTGTATATAAAGACACTAGGGTGGCTCTAAGGCCTATTAATTTACTTTCAATCGTTTGGTCTATTGATCATTTATGTTCTTTTTCGAAATTTTTAAATCTGGGAAACAATTGACAGAATTCCCTTTTATCTGACCTTTTTCATCCTGGCACCATGTTTAATTACCACTCCCCTTTATCACTACTTTATGAGCTTCCAACACCAGAAGTGGATCACTCTTGGGTGTGTCATTTATTTGATAATAGCTCTGTAGCTCTTTGAGTAAATCCTTCCTTAACACCTCATTCTTTAACCTCCCTAGCGGTTCATTTCTTTCCGGTTTATATGTCTAAAAGCGGTACATTGTTTTTCATGAAAATAACAATAAATTGAATAAATGAAAAAAATCTATATATTAAAAAATTTATTAAAAAAATACATAATATACTCATACTATTATATATACTGTAAAAATAAATGTTCTTGAAAACAATGTACTGCTTTTACACATAAAAATCCAATGTATTGCATTCAATACAGTTATTTTGGTTACCACTAGGGAGGTTAAGAGAGATTTGTTAAAGAGCCAGTTCCAATACGTTGTCTTCACACATTCCATCGACACAAAGCCCCTGATTCATCAATAAAATCCGCGCTCGCTGGAAGCGCGAAAATACGCGCGGCCATCGATCGCGGTTTACCGTGGTCCGGACTCGAGTGTGCGCGTACACTCACCTCACTGCCAGCCGGATTCCTGCATTCACAATAATAAGCAATAGGGAGCGCGAATCTGCCAATTAAGGCTTTTAATACAAGCTCGCCAGTGTAAAGCTGCCGGAGATGCGCGGCTCCGGCCGCGAGCTTTTTCAGTTGCTGAATAGCGCGATCGCGTACGATTTCGGATCGCGAATACGAATGCGCGACTGATAATCCGATTCTGCTTGATGAATCGGGGCAAAGAATGTTTCTGGTGGATGACTTACCGCTCATTAAATCTACTTGCTTATCCCAAAAGTGATCAATACGTGTATTTACCTGATGTGAATTCGAAAAAAAAAGTATAATCCTTAGGTGTAGGATTAAACTCTTGCAACACCTAATAATTGGCAAGAGTCAAGTTCATTCTCTGTGATATTAAAGTGGTCCCTAACATTCTAGCACATTCTTTAAGACATTTTCATCATCTATAAAATCTGCTACAATTTACACATTTTCAGTAACTTTTTATAAGGCTATTTCTTTCACTAAAGAAGCAGAAAAAATAATAAGATCCCACATGATTGCCATATGTATAAAATGTCATAATTTTTTTACCTTTTTTTGTGTTGTAAATTGTTTTTAACAAACCACTTTGATCACATCACGAACATTGGATTCAGACACATCTATTCCTGGATTTGCCCTCCTTTAGGAATCATGTTCTCCACAACTGCTACTACTGTCTTCATGCTGATACCAATGTCTTGTTGTTGGAAAAGAAAACTTTTCCTATGTAGAATGCCAGAAATGCAGTGTTCATGTGCCACCACAAAAAAAGTTTATATACAATTTAAAAAACATTTATTACCAATTAAAGCAACTTTTGCAACAGAAAAATAACAAATAAATAATATTTGCACTTACCTCACCACATCAGAGCTGCCAGTCCAATCTGTGCTAAACCTTCAGTTCTGCTGCCTGTGTGTTCTTCCTTTGCCTAGAAAACAGCCAGTGAGGCTGAAACTCAAAAACATGTATAATAAATTTTGACTCTTCGTTACACTCTTACAGATGCTGAAAGCGTACATTACACTAAATATGTGCACCACACAGTGTGTAAGAAAAAAAGTATCTGATTCTATCAAACATTGCCCCTATTTGGCCCTTTCTGTGTTTTATTCTGATTTATTAATATTTAAACTTTACTTCTCATGGCTCAGTAACCTGTGAATGATTCCAAAATGTTCAGGGTTTTTGATTGAAGTGAATTAATTTTAGGCGGTATGTGCAATAGGCATGAGTTGTAATGCATAATGAGATTTGGGCTGATGAAACTGATGGGGACGATGAGGCTGTTTTACCATCTGTGCTCTGATGACAATAAATTCCTGTTCAAACATTGTATGTGTAGGTTAAGAAGAAAGTTAGAAGATGAAGTATGAAGTAATAAAGAACTGAAAATTACAGCTGAATATTTATTTTCAATCTAAAAGACAATCTAAAGGTCCAATCTAAAGGTGGTGTGTCAGAGGCCTGAATTTTGGGGCTCATGAGTCTCAGGCCTATAATTGATCATCTAAGGACTAGCAAGCTACAAAATGGAACATTAGGGTTTAGATATGCTTTATTGGTTACTAAAATCAAACCAATGTTTAAGCTAACCCATGCCTATAATATAATTATGTTAACACTTTCTATGTAAAGTTTTAATCTAAACCACAATTTGATATGCTGAGAAATGTGAAGTCCAGAAATAAAAATCTAATATGGTGCTACAGAATAAATGCTAATAAGATATTTATTGTACAAATTAAAAAAAAATATTGGTGTAAACTATTGTATTTCCCAGTCTTTTTATTTACTCTTTGAAAGCTAGGTGCAAAAATATGCAAATGTTACTAAAGTGCAGTGAGATGAAAAGTTGTTGCGTAGTTGTTAAGGTATTTAGACAGTATTAAATGGATCTTCTCACAATATTTAATTAGGAAAAAATTATTTCCTATTTATTAACTTGAAACAGTCTTCTGGGAAAAAAAGCTTTTGTTTAATAAGACAGTTTTAGACCACTAGGGCATTCCTTATCTCACAAAAACATACATATGATGTCTCTTGTTTACCTGCAAGATGGATTGTCCTAATGTCTTCTGTTTCTTTTAGGTAATGAAAAGAAACTAATAAAGTGACTAAAGAAATTCTTTATTAAAAGAGTAGTTTTTAGCAGGACTGTTTTAAAGTTTGCTGCTACAGAAATGTATAAATAAATGAAGTGGATCTCAGATAGTCGTTTTCAATCCTGAAAATTGAATTTATTTCCTTTCTTTGCTGTCAAAAGGATGTTCAATGTAATAACAAACTATGAACTTCTAAAATAATTATATTTGCAAATGATTTGTGGAATTATTCAGCAAAATGTTTATACCATACAGATAGAAGCATTGCTTAATAATAAAGAAGATACTGAGAAAACATAAAAATTTGTGTATATTGCATAGCAGTTAATATTTTGTGTACATATTTGTTTTTTTAGTTGCACATAAGCGCATGTTGTTACTTTCTAAAACATCTATTGCCAAAATATTTGTTACAAAATGGAAAAAAATATATTGTGATATCCACCAGTAAAGTGTATCTTTCAAGGTGAAGTAAAAAAATGAAAGTTGAGTGCTGAGTGGTTGACACTTGATCACACAGGAAAATAATTTTAAAACATAATTATTTATCAATCTCAAAAAAAGTATGCAATTCTTAGATCTGAAACTTCCTAAAACATAATTTGCAATTTTTGCATGAGCAGAGGTACATAGCATGCCACATTTATCAAGACATTTGGAGCTTTTTGATTTGGAATCTAATCAGTAAGATGGAAACCAAACCGTTATTATTTATCCACTTTTACATCCCTGATTGCATTTTTTATTTTGCACAGTCTTTTGCTCACAATAATTTCAAGTATTTACATGGATGTGTATCATTCATTTGTCCCCTAAAAAGCAATTTCTGTTTCATGAACAAAGTCTAACTGCATCAAATCAAAATGTAACATTCAAAATTCAAAATATGTCAGTCAGCCAAGTGATTGCTACATGTTTAGTTGGATGAGATGGAAGGGTATAAAACAATAGCACTGTAAAGCATGAGGACAATTTACTTCTAAACTGAACATTCGGGTACAGCTATATTCAATAAGTTAGTGCAGTAACCAATCCATATTTCTCTTTTAATCATTTGATTATGGTAAATAGAAAGCCAGACAACCTACTATTAGTTTACACATTATTAGTTCTACTGTTTTAAAAATAATTTATTGGCCTTTAAAAGTTTCTTAAAATACAAATGAAAAACATTATACTGTTGATATTGGGATAAAACTCACGTGCCACAATGCAAAGAGACATAAAAGATGTATGTTTAAAACTAGAATAGTTTAAATTTAAAACGAAATCAAGTTGAAATGTTTCTAGTTACCGTAACATACATTCAGTAAATAAAAGAGATGGCAAATCAAGAATCTCTGCAATGGATACTTCCAGGGAAATGCAGTTTATGTGACAGATAGCCAAGGGGTACATGTTCTTACTACTACATCTTCAGGTTCCTTCCTAGGGTTCATAAAAGGTAAATGGCCAGATATGTGTGACAGTATAGCACGGTATAATAGGTATGGTTTTTCTTATCTTGTGATATCGCTACACCAATACTATTTTAGGGGGAGTTAGCCACAAGAGTCCCCCACTTATCATACATTTTAATATTCCTACAGCTCCTCTTTCAAGAGAAATTGGGATTCAAAGAACATAGGCGGACATTTATATGTGACAGGGTACCATGGTATGGTAGAAGTCATAAAAGTTTAGTGGGCGGGGGTAGCCACAAGAATCCCCCACTTATTGTACATTTCTCTTCCTCTACTGTTTAAGAGATATTGGGGTTCACAAATGGTAAATGACCAGCTATGTGTGACAGGGTTGCATGTTATGACAGGTAAAGCTTTTTGTATCTTGTGATGGCGCCATAGTGATGACATTTTAGGGGAATAGAGACGGGGGTGGGACAAAAGGCATTTCTTACTGGCTCCTATATTTCCAGCTGCAAATATTACTCTGTTCCAGAAAAATTGACGTTCACAGAATGTAAGTGTCCAGCTATGTGTAACAGGCAGCTCACCAGCCACTCAGTCCCTCACACCGCAGCGCCTGCAGATTTGACTGCAGGTGGCAGTGAGTGGTACTGAGCATCTCCTCCAAGCCAGGGTTCCATGGCATGAGGAAGGGGTAACTGCACCGCAACCTTATGGCCAACTTGAAAGCAGCCAATAAAATTTGTGAAAAGACACCCCAGCACACAGACAATTGGCAGTACCGTAATAGTCATTGCCTTAAGAGTGGCCCCCAGGGGGTCCCCAACATGCAAACTCAATTTGGGGACCCTGGTCTTGAAATAGCCCCACTTAATGTGAAAATATCCCTGATTGTTGTTAGGATTTTATGCTTGTGACCAAGTATCTGGCAACTTGTTATGTGTAGAGGGTTTAAATTTGGTTTAGTATCAGCCCCTAAGATTCCCTGTGTACCCTAAAAAGTTGCTGCTGGGATTCTTTTTATTATTGTTTTTTTATTACTACTATTAATATTATTATTGATAATAAACAGGATTTATATAGCACCAACATATTATGCAGCACTGTACATTAAATAAGGGTTGCAAATGACAGACAGATACAGACAGTGACACAGGAGAAGAGGACCCTGTCCAGAAAAGCTTACAGTCTAGGAGGTGGGAGAAATCTCACACAATAGGAGGAGGAATATCTTACAGTACAAGGTGGACAGGAAGCAGCTACCTCTCCTGGCAGCACAATCTTCTAGAGAAACATAGGAGATGCGTGCGCCCATGCCCAGCAAGAAAAAGAGCAGAGGGGGAATGAGGAGAGGGTCAGATTTGACAGCTCCGTGAGCCATGGGTCAAGCACCTTTGATCTAAAACAAAAGGATGGATTTAACCTCCTGGGCATTACACTGATGTCTAGATTTCTGTACCAAAAGTGGTACAGTTTTTCATGAAATTTTTTTTTTTTAAATTGTAGACCTGTACCTTACAGAAATATGTCCGAACAGGGTTCTAGTAGATATCATGAATATAAAAAAACGTTTGAAACACACAATCAAACAAAAAAAAAGTTACTTTTAATAAAATTAAATAAAAGACACAAAAATCAGCTTAAACAAGAATACATAAATAAATGAAAAATACTGAAAATGTGATAATTCGGCATACTGCATAGTAATATATTTTTCTAAAACACCTGCCTAGTGTCCAACTGTCCAACGTCACATACCTATAGACAAAACCACATAAATATATTTTGTATTTTTTTGTATTGGATTGGATTCAGGACTTTGTATTGAATCCAATACAAAATATTTTAATTTCCCGCTACGA
>NC_092871.1:38895562-38993511 GCF_032062135.1 Pyxicephalus adspersus
ATTTGAATTTCCCGCCCCGCCTCCCGCCCGCACAGACGCATGCAGCGAAGTCACCGGGAAACCCCGGTGATCGTCACTGCACTCGCCGGATGAAGACTGAAGACAGAAGACGTGTCGGGAGGAGCTGCGGGGAGAAGGTGAGTATTTTTTTTTTTAGAGCGACGCTGGAACAGAATAGATCATCACAGCGGGGACCAGGTAAGTGATGGGATTTAACCACCCGACAAAGTTCGGGTTTATCGGTTTTTGCAAAATTTTTAAACCCGAACCAAGGTCGGGTTTAACGGTCGGGTGGTTAAACATACTTTGATAATTTCTAGGTATTAAAAATATTGACTTTTTAAACAATAGTAAAGATTTCTGTTTATTTTTATCCAAAATATAATTGGACAAAACATGTTCAAGAGTGTCCTGATCTCAAAAACTATTGATGATTTTTTACTTAAGGGTTGATCTACTGTATTTGCGCTAATATAAAAGCAGTTGTGGTAACTACAGCTCATACTAAAAGTACACCTGCTGCATCAAACCTGTTGCAAAAGAAAAAGGCGTGGCAAAAAAGGAAAGAGCATAAGGACTGAATGTTATATTTTTGTTGTTTTTTTCACCAAAGCTGTTACAATTTTGGTAACTATATCAAATGCAAAAATACCTGACTTATTGCAATATACATCTTTAACAAAAAAGTAAAAACTGTATCAGTGAATGTTTACTGTTAAAAAAGAAATACATTTATATTTTTTTATCCTTTAATTTATGAGTTATATTGTGATTGCAATTCAATGTTTAGAACTGTGGGCAGAAACCTGTGTGTTTTTTAACAAAATGTGCATTTCAGTGAAAAACTTTTTTTTACAATATAGTTAGCAGTAGGGATGAGCAAGCGAGATTTGTAAGTTCGATCTCACGGTGAATTGGGCCTTTCTCGCTTACCCAACATTTAATTGTGATTCGCCATTCGTGAGGTCGTGTTCTCGCCAAACAAATGAGGGAAAATGCAGGGGCAGAAACGGCAACTATTTCCAGTGGGAATGGCATGGCCGGGAGCGAATCATTTTCTCTCAGGATGCACAGCAAGGCCCAGCAACCCCTTCAGGAGAGATCTGAGCACAGGCATATATACAGGGAAGGAAAGAGGAGTTAGTCACTCCATCTTGTGTTCTGTGTCAGAGAAAGAAGCAGGGAGAGACGTGCATTGTGACAGGGACAGGTTAGGAGTCTTCTTTAAGTCTTGAAATATACAGATTGTACAGTTTTTGATGCTACCGTCTTTCTTTCTAGCAAAAAAGGCAAAAACATTTTTGTTCTATTTTCCAAAAAATACAGATATTTCATTCTGATCCCACTTGCTATGTATCAAAAAAGCCAGAAAAATTTCTGCATTTCTCTCAAAAAAATACAGATATTTCCTTCTGATAAGCTCTTGCTGTCCATCTAAAAAAGGCAGAAAAATTTCTGTATGTCTTTCAAAAAATACAGATATTTTATTCTGATCCCACGTGCTATCTATCAAAAAAGCCATAAAAAATTTTGTACTTCTCTTAAACAAATACAGATATTTCGATCTTCAAATTAGATATCAACATAAAAATGTCCACAAAAGACTCTTGGTCTACATGCTACATAACCCCATCTTGAAAAAAACAAACAATTTTAAAAATCCCAAAGCCCGACTCGTTTCACGGAATTACATAAAAAAAAAGCCCCCCAAAATTCTGTATTTCTAATATTTCATTGTTTGATACCTCTTGCTATTTACCAAAGAAGACTGTTTGGTACAGGTGCATTTTTGCCTGAATAAGTAAAAGATGAGCGGTAGACACAGGGAAAGGTGTGGCGTTGGGCAACCTGCCACATCTGGCAGGGGGCATACTTCCTGGGAGCCTGCCACTGTAGGACAGCAGCAGCAGAAAACTGTTGGAGGCAGCAGCACAAGTTGTCAAACAGGTCTGAGATGTGCGCAGAGCACCAGTACGCTGGTACAGCCACATCATGTGGAGAGGATTGTGGACTGGGTCTCAGGGGTCTCAAGTGCAGCAGGCTCTTCTTCTGCACCAGCAATCAGCACAGCCATGACAGGAGCAAAGACAGGAGTTAGCGTGGCTAATGTGCTTCTACCTCCCTATTACTCTCCCTTGTTGCTTTCCAAACACCTTTAGGATCTGTCATTGCGAATTTCAAAGCAGGAGGCAGACTTTGAGACCCTTGAGGAGTGTGGTCAGCACTTGCTGGGTGAGGGTTCTGCATCAGTAAATGCATTTGCAGAGGTTGGCTTAGATGAAAATGAGGATGATGATGACCATGATGTCATCTGTGAACCACTGATGCGTGTAAGGCTAGCAGCAGTCCTGAAACAGACGTAGAGGACAGGCAACAGCAACAGATTTGGGATGGAAGGGGCCGCAAATCTGTCTCATGTGAGTCCCAAAGAACTCACAGACGAGTAAGCACAAGCAAGGGAACAGTCAGAGATGATGTGAATGTGGGGGAGATGGAACTGGAGCAGAAGCAGGGCACCCAGCAGAGGCAGGCAAAGAAAAAGAGCAGCAGAGGGGTTGCACGCACCTCTCCAGTTTGGTCTTTTTTCACGCTGAAAGCAGATGATGGGTGCATAGCAATGTGCATCCTGTGCCACAGGCAGATTCGCAGAAGACAGGCTGGATCACATTTGGGTACAACATCCCTGCTTTCCCACATGCGCAAGTACTTGAGTTCTCTTGAAGGAGGTTTAACCACGTCATCGCCCCTTCTTCCACCTCCACTGACTCTTTTTCCACCTCCAACTGTCATTGCTACTACATCTCAGGAGGTTGGTGCCAGCCAGACTTCAAGCTGGGAGGAAGTATCAGCTTCTGGCAGCAAGTTTTGTGACATCAGACGATGTTTGTCGTCAAAATATGGGTACTCCAGTGACCCTTTTAGCTCCCCTAGCTCCCAGTCCCTTCAGCCCACTCTACCGGAGTTCTGCGCAAGACATCAGGCTATGGGCCCAACCAACAAAAGAGTCATTGAGCTCAATTCGCGTCTAGCCAAACTATTAGCCCTGCAAGCTAGTGTCTGTGGGGTTGTGGGATATTGCTCTAGGTAGCAGGGATCAAACCAGTCACAACAAGAGGCAGAAACGTTCAAATCAACTGAAATGTCCAGGCTCCCGCCTGCAGGCTTTATTCTCACAGCCATTTAACAAAAACAACAAACAAATAAAGGCCTGGCTGGGCAACTAGCTACTTCACTTTAGCTATGCTATCTCTCTGTCCAACTTGTAAGCCACAGTGGTAAATGTCCATGCAAACGTCTCTATATCACAATAGTTCCACTCACAGTTGAAGTGTTGTTTGCCCACTTGCTTTCCTGGAGCTCTGCCCCTTTCTCCTGCAGCCTGGAACCCACTCTGGCTCCCTTCTCCTGCCAGGAACAGACTCTGGTTCCCTTCACCTCCTGGAACCTTCTTCCTCCCAGCCTCTGACTGCTCACTCCAGCCTCTGACTGCTCACATCTCCAGTCTGGATCCCTCTGGCTCTCTCTCAGCCTGGATTCCTCTGGCTCTCTCTCAGCTTGGCTGATTACTCTTCTGATCACTTTCTTCAGCCTCTTGCTGAGTGCAAGTGCATATATTCCCACATCAGGGTTGGGCCAAGGGACCCACCCTTCACTTCCCTTGACCAGCTCCAGGGCCCTAAAGAACCTGGTTTGTTCCTAAAACCTATTAACCATTGCAATTCTCTTTTCCCTGGAGCCATTTTACCACTTTCCCTGATATTTTAGGGACACTCTGTTACATACCCTCTGTTGGACCCTGTGGAGTTAGACACATTCTTCCAACACAATTAACCCAGGATAGGGCGCCTGCACTCCCCTGAATTCTTTTGCTCTTCCTTTTTGTAGGCTGCCATTGAAGACCTATCTGTATTTCTTTTTCTAGGCCAACAAACAAACACACAAAACAACTTCTTTTTTTAGTGCTCTGGACCAAGTTGTTTCTGGTATCTTTACTACTTGGTTGAACCTTCTTGCTTGGACCGCACTTTCTGCTTTCGTCCAGGTTTCTCCCTTTGTACTTTCAAGCTCTGCATTTTTGAATTGAAGAGTTTTCTCTAGCTGTACAATCTCTTCTGCCCTCTGCTAATGTTCTTGCTCTGGTTCCAAGAAATGTTTCTCCGTGGCCGCCTTCTGTTGTTGTAATTTATCAAGATAATCTAGTGTTCCCTCCAGCTTCTCTTCCAACAGGTGCCTCTCTTTTATCATTTCTTCTTGTATATCCTGCAATTCCTGATGCAGGGAACAGGAAGTCAAGCTCTGCTCATTTATCTGAGATGCTGCGATTTCCAGTTTATGCTCATATTCCTGTTCTTTGCTGGTTAGTTCCAGTCTGAGGTCCTGTATTTGCTCTTGGGAAATTGATAAATAATTCTCCAGGTTTTTATTTTCTCCTTTGAGTTCCTCAACTACAACTTGGGTTTGGTTTAATTCCTCTGCCAAACTTTCATTTTGAGTGGACACCTCTTTATGATTTCCTCAAAAAGAGAGTTCTTTTCTTTAACCCCCCTTCTAATTCTGTCGATTTTTATGCAAAAAGTGATTCTATTTTTTTGCATGGAAATTTTTCTTTATATTGTGGGCCTGTAATTCTTTGGATTAACCCCCGGGTATAATAATTATATTTATTATATTATAATCATAAATTATAATATAATACATAATTATAAATCATATTTATAAAAAATATTGAAATAATAGACCACAACAATGTAATTTATATATAAAAAAACTATTTTATCAAAAAATTTCTCACTGAAATTTTCCAAACAAGGGTCCAATATTATTGATAAATAATATTATAAATTAAATGCAGATTTTAGAAAAAAAAAAATTACATTCTTGGTAGACATCCCGGGTGTGGTAGATTTTGAAGTAGGGTGCTGCACAAAGTCCAACATCACAGTCAGGACAGAAGAACCTGGTTTCTTTGCATTTCTTCCTTCCTCTGTCATCGGTCTTTGAGCAGCAAACCATGCACATCCTTGTAGGTGCTGCCTTTTTCTGAGTTGGTGGGATGTATTCAATGAAGTGACGACCAGTCAGGTGTTCTGGGTTAACAACGGTGGAAGCACAACATTCAGGTCTAATCATACCAACTGATGGTGTTTGGTAGTTCTAGACTATGGATTCGGAAACTTGCAAAATGAAGTCTGAATGATTCACAGGCCTCTGACAATTATTTTTGTACAGAATGTAGGCATTCCATAGGCACTGCTATACTAGATACAGTTGCGACACAATAGCCCTGATCTAGCAATGGCTCAATGAGGGATAGCACTAAAGATGTTGCCAAACCATAATGGCAGTACTGTATTCCAGATGTAGCCAGATGAGGATTCGCACAGCATATAAGTTTTCACGCCAAATTGTGCCCTCTTTGAAGCAATGTACTGCATTCAGTTGAGCCTCCCCTTGTAAGCCATTATACTTTCGTCAATGCTGACATCTCTTTATGGCACATAGGTTTGCTGGAAATTTTGTAGAATCATTTGGGACATTTCCCAACTTTTCTTCAGTTTTGGTTCAGGATGAGTAGTCTCATCAAATTCTTCATTTTTTGCGAAGTGCAGGTACTTCATTATGAGGGAAAAGCGTTATTCTGGCATGACTGTGCCAAAGAATGGAGAGGCAATCATTTTATTCTTGGTCCAGTACCACTTCTGCATGGGTTTGCCTACAACTCCCTCCAGGATCACCAAGCCCAAAAACAGCCAAATGTCACCCTTTGTCACAGGTTCCCACTTTCTGCTTCTTGCAAACCTCAGGTGTGGAGCACCTTGTTGTTGTCCAGTGTCCCTGCATAAAACAAAATAAAAAAGATATTTTAGGATATGTTCTTTTATAGTTTGGTGAAGTTTGCAAGTAATCTGTTAGCAAACACAGAGCAGCATATATGTTTGCATAAAAAAAATTAGCAAAACATTTTAAAAAATTCAAAAAGTTAGCAAACACAGAGCAGCACACGTTTTCATAAAAACAAAAAAATTTAGCAAACAGAGCGGCTTACCCGTTTGTCTCCGCAAAATTTTTTTCGATAACTTCATCGGTCAAAAACAACTTCAGGTATGCCAGGGTGTTCTCGCATTCAGCCTCAATTTTCATCCCAGGTGCGCCGGTGAATTGAAATCTTGGCGGTGCTGCCTGGTATGCATAAAGGTCAACTTTTGCTGTCTGATGACAAATTTCCTGGTGAATCACCATCGCTCGATTCCACAAAGGACTCCAAATCGCTATCTCTGCTTTCAAATTCCTCCAAAACAGCGCTTGCGGCAGCGAGATGCCATGTGGTTTCAAGTAGTGTTGGTCGAATAGCTCACTATTCGATTCGACAGCTATTCGATCGAATAGTGAGAAATTCTCCGGGTGATCAAATGCTGAATTTGAATACCATTGAAGTCAATGGTATAAGGGTCTTTTAAAGGCTGCAAGAGCAATCAGATTGCTCTTGCAGACCTTTACTAGTTGTATGTGTTGTTCGAGAGAGTTTCTCTATCCAAAAACACCTAGTACAGCGCTGCATGAATGGGGACTTGTCCCCATTGATCACCTTTAGGGCCCTGTATTCTTGGATAGAGAATCTCTTTCCAAGAATACATAGCAGAAGCACGGCAACAGCGATTGCTGCTGCAGCGCTGTACTGTGTATTCTTGGATAGAGTTTCTCTATCTAAGAACACAGGGCACCACAGGTGATGAAGTCCCCATTCATCACTTGCAGTGCCTGGACATTTTACTGGACGTGGGAAACTGAACTGCAGATTACCTCTGCAGTTCTATTACAATGTCCAGGCACTACAGGTGATGATTGGGGACAAGTCCCCATTCATCACTCGTAGTGCCTGGACATTGTAGTGGAACTGCAGAGGTCTGCAGTTCAGTTACCCACTGTGACGTCACGTGGGAAACTGAACTGCAGATTACCTCTGCAGTTCCACTACGATCTCTGGGTACTACATCTCACTGCAGTGCAAGTCCCTATTCATCACCTGTAGTGCTCTGTATTCTTGGATAGAGAAACTCTATCTAAGAATACATAGTAGAAGCACAGCACGGCAACAGCGATTGCTGCTGCAGCGCTGTACTATGTATTCTTGGATAGAGTTTCCATGCTGCTGCAGCGCTGTACTATGTATTCTTGGAAAGACTTTCTCTATCTAAGAATACAGGGCACTACAGGTGATGAATGGGGACAAGTCCCCATTCATTACCATGTTTGCGCAGCCGCATAGGGGATGTTGGTTCCTTTCTCCCTATGCCTGCTTGACCTTCACCATGCCGTCCACGCTCTGTCTCAGGGTCCAACCTCCTCCACCTGCTGCTACTGCCGTTTGTCAGTACTCTATTCACTATAATTATACACTTCTGGGTGACATTGATGATGCACTACAACCAGCTCTAGATGCCATTTACCAATGCGGTCCACGCTCTGTCTCAGAGCCCACCACCTCCTCCTCCTGCCGCCTGTCAGTACTCCATTCAAAAATTTGTGTTACAGACTTACAGACTTGTGTTATCGGCATTGACGATACACTACACCCAGCTTGAGATGCCAGTTACTAATACGGTCCCCACTCTGTCTCAGGGCTCACCGCCTCCTCCTCCTGCTGTTACTGCTGCCGCCTGTTAGTGCTCCATTCATTAAAATTGTACACTTCTGGGTGGCATTGACGAAGCACCACACCCAGCTCTCCATGACACTTACAAATGTGGTCTCCCCAGCGATAGCTGACCAGAGGCTAAACATTGCTACTGCTCTCGCTTACCCACACTCTGTCCCTGGTCCTCCATCTTTTTGCCTAATGTCACAGCACTACTTGTCCACAACTTAATGGGTGTCATTCCTAACACATGTCATCCAGGTCATGATGCCAGCTAGCAATTATTATTAACAAACAGGATTTATATTGTGTAAACACATTATGCAGCTATATGAATTAAATAGGGGTGCGTACATTAACCCCCCTAGCGTTCTAATTCTGTAATTTTTTGATGCAAAAAGTGATCCTATTTTTTTTGCATAGAAATTTTTGTTTATATTGTGGGCTTGTAATTCTTAGGATTAACTCCCAGGTATGATAATTATATCCTGCGATCGCCGCTGGACCGCGGGTATCAGGTAAGGGGGACCCCCAAAGGTACCCCGAGTGTGACTCGGGATTACCGCTTTTTGCAATTTTTCCGGCCCCGAGTCACACTCGGGAACACCCCTTAGGGGGTTAAAGTAGAAACGCGTTGTCCTGCTCTTTTGATGGCAGAGACTGTTACTAGTAGGTTGAATTCACTGTTTCTCAATGTCCTAAAGTTTATGCTGCCTTCTGACGCTGTCAATTAACACAAAAATCCTATTTTCCTGCTGTCGCTTTGCCTGCTTGAAACCTTATTGCCACTGTTCTTCTACACTTACCTAGCAAATTTTGTGGTTCTAACATGTATAGGGGTTTTGCTATTAATGTTTAAAGTCATCCAATTGACTTTATTGAAATTCGCGAAACCGAATGCTGAAATTTTCCCACCAGAACCCACCCGAAGTTCAAAGAAGATTTTGCGAGTCTGTCAGAGGCTTTCTTGCTCATCCCTAGTTAGCAGTAAAACCAGTGTGCTTAGTAAGAGGACACTGTTTTTGTTAAATATGTTTCTTAGAGCTGCAAAGCAATTGCATAGTAAAAAAAAAATCAAATAAAAATGCCTTTTAGTTTGTCATTTGAATAGTATGATATATGAGTAATACCCGACCATGTCACCATTTTTCAGAATATAATTAATGTTTCACATTAGTAAAGAATATGAACTTTTTGAATGTTCCATCAGGTTTTCTTCATGTTCTCGAGCATAAATTTATGTAATTTATGAAAACCTTTAATGCATTTTTATTTCTGAATCCCAAATAAAAATAAATATACTCCTGCTTATTGATTATACAGTCTGGATTGAAGAAAATAATTAACTCTCACGTATGTTTTTCAGAGAATTAGATGAAAGGTTTTCTTCTAACAGAGAGTTGTTTTATTCCTGCAAGTACAATATCTGGATTCAAAAAGATAAAATATGTTTGAATTAAAGTTGCGGTTAAAGGAATTTTAATGCTAATTTTAAAGATAACTGATCCTTTACAACTATTAGCTTTTAAAAGCTGTAATCCCTTCCCTACCACCTATTTTACATTTTAGGTTGTGTACCAAATTTATTTAGTCTGGCAGGCTTTCCTAAAATGCTCTGGTCAACCCATGAGCAACCAGAGAAATGTGATAAAATTGTAATACTTATTTTAGTGAATGAGATGATACTTTAACCAAAAAATCAAGGGCAAGCAAAATCTTGGTTTTCTTTTAGATTTCCTTGCATAGGATTTTGTATTCTTTGTAAATTTGATTTTGTCCACATTTGCTAATTTAGTTCAAATAGCCTTTGCAGGGGGATAATTCAGGTTGCTAAGTGAACAGCCTATATTCCTTTAGTAAATAAACGCCAGTATGTACATGTAGATCAAAAACAGATTTATGCAAGGTTTGGCATTCTCTACCAAGCAATTTCTGTCAAAGTTAAAACATAAATGATCATATTCTTGGATCTTACCCAACATAGCTCCTGTACCTACAAAACTTCACGAAGTGTGTGAGTCCTTGTTAATGGAAAAGGTGCTTTGCTGTGCTGAAACTATTTGCCTAAGCAACCACAACCTCATAAGGGCCATAAGCTGCTAAGGGCTCTGCAAACCCAGTATGACATGTAGCTAACCCCACACAAGCTGCAGCGATACAAGATCGTGAGTAAAAATCGGGCCAGCCTTTTGACAGACCTTTTCCTTGGACACTAAACACTCTTACCCTGCCTGATCCTTATAACGATCTTCTTTCTTCATCACCAAGGCTTTCGATATCTGCTAGATAAAGCTAGGAAAGCCCCTTGCATGGTGTAAGTACAGTGGCAAACTCAAACTATTTAAAACATACCAGTTTGTGACATTTCCTTCACAAAAAATATCAGCTGCAGCCACTTTTCCAGCAATATATAATTGTCATGGACTGGTGGATCAAATATTTGCATGTTAGATGCTCTTTACATATGAGGAGTGGATAGAAAGCTAGGATTTGTGTTTCTTTTTAAATCTTTTTTCAATAAAAAAAAAATAATGGTGATTAGTAATTATACAATAATCAGTGACACAATCCTTATTGTCCCACAGCTTGAACAGACATTCTTGGGTGGTGAGGTGATAGATGATGGTCAAAGGAAGATGAAGAAGAGAAGAAAAATGAGAAAGGGAAGAGATGCTGTTTTTCAAACTGAACGCCAGGCTGAGCATTGCCAAACATAGCAGGTAAAGTTGATTTGGCAAAAAAGGGGGATTGTTCTCTGTTGCATGTCTCCAACCCTAAGGCACCTGTGGAGGGAGAGGAGGAGAAAGAGGGGGGTCATAGTCCAGGAGAGGAAGACAGAAGAACAGTTCCTACAAAAACATTTACCCGATTTTGTAAAATTCTCCAGGGCTGATGAAGATACACTATCATTAGTGAACCTGGGTGATCCAACAAACCTGTACTGGATCTGGTCCATGAACAAAAACATTTGCTAACAAATAGAAAGTTACTTTTGGGATATCCATTCCAGGTTTGCTGGATCACCCAGCTTTACTGATAAAAATGTATCTTTTCAAGCTTTGGGAATTTTTAATAAGTCAGGCCTGATGTCTTATATTCAAAGTTTGTTTTTTTTAGGTATTTTTTCAAAAATTATATAAAGGATTTTTAATGCTTTGTAGTTCAGTTCCTCGGACAGGGCATATAGACCTGCAGAATTTTGCAAATCTTTATAACAATTGAGTTATAACACTGGGGTTAAATACCATACCCAACAGTATAGTTGGTTTCACTTTCCTTAGTTTTTTCCTGTTACACTCTGATATTATTAGAGCTTGAAAATAACAATACCAAAATATTTTTCCTAAACTTCAGGTTGCCACCTTGTGTATCCATCCAACATATTTAGATTTTGCATATAATGTAATCTCTTTTCGATTTCAATGTACTTAATAAACTGTGCTTTAGTAAAGAAATTTGTAGAAATAGAACTACATTTTTAATAGTTTCACAGAGTGTTTTATTTTAGAAATACAACATAATCAATTTAATTGTATTTCATGAGCTTTGCTTGCAAATGAGCTTTGCTTAAAACTCTTTATTGTTTAACTCTACTGGGACTGGTCCCAGTTCTGTCCAGTGATCATCTACTGAGGTCATTCATGATTATAGTCCTTATGGGACCATAGTAAGTTGAAATGTGAAATTGCATATATTCATTGGCAAAGAAAGATTTGATTTCCTTATGAATACAGGTATATCTTAAAGATAATACCTTAAATTTATAAAGGCTAAACCAATTCAAGTAATTAAAATTCAAGGGCAAGCTAAGTGAAATTCATTCTCTAGTATAAATATGTTCTTAGCAAGCTCACTGTATAGGTTTCATATCTACAAATGATTTAACTATAAATAGAAGTAATCCACATACTTAGAGAAAGAATTCCAAGGTGTTCATTAATTACACAGGTGCACAGCTTTTTAATTTCAAGAGTAATAAAGCTTAAAGACTATGAAAATTTTACATCCAATTAAGGTGAAACATGTTTCATTAATGTATATCTTGATCTTGAAATTGCAAGAGAAACTGGGAATGTCTTTAAGAGTAATACAACATTGCTATATTGAATTTTAGGCACAGGTTCTGAGGGGTAGAGGGAATGCTGAAGCTATTAGCCAGAACTTATTATTTTAATAAATATTTAACTTTAACCTTAATTATTTTTGTGTAATGTTTGACTGCATAATCATTTCTAAGTGCCCTTTAAATCATGACACCAAATGACTTTTCGTTTCCAATTAATGCTAAAAACTAGCTTTGATCCCTTGACTTTTTTATGGGTTGAATTTATGTTTTCTAGGCTAACATGCATGACAACATAATTCTTCACACTCATTATTATTCACCGTTATTGCTTTAATGAGTAGAATTGCAAGGAAAGTAATGTTACTGTCTTATCTACAGCAAGGACTTTGAAATTATAAATCGAGTTCAGAGAATTATCCTTTTGTTCCTTTTGTTAAATCATGATAAGTTTAGTTTTTCTGCAAAGTTTCACTTTACAGGAAGCGAAAACAAAGCATAATGCATTTTGTTAGTAGAGCAAATGGACAACATATTTACTTGAACATGTTTGTAAGACTGAGGCAATATTCAGACTGGCAGTGACTGCCAAATATGAGCCCAATGGCAAGTGTTCTTTCTATTAGTATTAATTTAACATTTTAATAGGGAAACAATGACAAAAGTCTTCCTGTCTGTCCACAGCATTTATCTCACTCCTTCACTGGAGGAAGGGAAATCCTGTAGGTGTGGGAAGTGACAGATCATTAGCAAGCATTTTTGCTACAGGGTTAGTGACAAAAGCGAAAGGAACTCCCCTGTTGTTGTCTACAGACCTGCCTCCTCTGGTTTACATGTCCTTTATCTCTAGGACCGTTCAAAACAAAAAATACCTAATGTGTAAAGTAATAATGTGATAGGTAATAAATGCTGAGCTCACTGTGAGTCGGAAATGTCCCTATTTTCTGGGTCCCTAAAAGTAGCTCAACCCAAAGCAGGGATGTATAAACTTTTCACCATTCATACATCATGAGTCCTGTACAACATTTTAACGCTTAAATGTTATCTACATGCTTATAGAAAGGATTCCAATGTGTTAATTAATTTAAGACTATAAAATATTAAATCTTGATATTGAAATAGCAAGAGACACTGGGAATGTGGAAATGGTAAGTGTCATAACTTATTGCCTAGTTTCTTTTTGTGTTTCTGTCTAAATATACAGGCAACATTGGAGTGTTGAATGAATATTCACAATCTAGCTTTATACATCTGTCCCTTCCTATATCTCTCTAAAAAGTTGCATCCAATGAAAAACCCACTTGGCTTTTACTGGGTGTCACTTAACTCAATAGTCTGTGTTTGCAAGGTTTTATGACCCCATCCCTGAAAAGGCATCACCTTGCCAGTTTTATTCACAGTGTACTGGTGCAGAAAATGGTGACAAAATGTTGAAAAAACAGAACACTGGCACCATCATGTCATTCATTCACAATGCTTTGGTGCAGAGTGGCACTGACATCATGGCATTAGCTCCATTTGTTACATTAGTAAAGACTACCTAGCCTGAATACCAAGAAAAAATAAAAAAGAAGAATGTTGCCTTACCTAGTGATATGTAAGTATGATAATACAAATTTAAAAGAGAATAGCAGTTATCTGCAGGGGAAGCTCAAAGCCTAAATGAAGACTATAAGCACATATAATTTGAAAAAATGTATATTACTTTTACACAGTATTTTTATAGCACCAACATATTATGCAGCACTTTACAGACCATTATCATGTCACTAGCTGTCCCTCAAAGGGGCTCACAATCTAATGTCCCTTCTATAGTCATATGTCTTTAGTACATTCTATGGTCAATTTTGGGGAGAAGCCAATTATCCTAACTGCATGTTTTTAGAATGTGGGAGGAAACCAGTGAACCCAGAAGAAACATAGGGAGAAACTGCAATCTCCATGCAGATTTGAACCTGGGCAATAGAGCTGCAAAGGCCAATGCGCTAAACTCTGAGCCACCTTGCTGCCCATGAGTGTATGGGTGTTTGTATTTAATTGCTGATTTATTTACCCCATATCCAGGCCTAAATATCATTATAGTGCCTAAGGGATAATCAAGGAATTCCAGGGACTTCAACGAAAGGAACAATATATGGATAGATAAGGTATGGTTCCCCAAAACAGACTTAATTTCCAATAGAGCCCCTAAGGGATGGTAAACAAATCATGAACATATGAATAATATAGATGGAATTAGATTATAGCCCCCTTCCAACCTCTGCTGACATCCAGCACAGTCACTCACACCAGCCACCTGCCTGTGTCTCCAGATCTGTCTGTGTCTCCAGCACAGTCACTCACACCTGTGTCTCCAGCACAGTCACTCACACCGGCCACCTGCCTGTGTCTCCAGATCTGTCTGTGTCTCCAGCACAGTCACTCACACAGGCCACCTGCCAGTGTCTCCAGATCTGTCTGTGGCTCCAGCACAGTCACTCACACAGGCCACCGGCCTGTGTCTCCAGATCTGTCTGTGGCTCTAGCACAGTCACTCACAAAGGCCACCTGCCTGTGTCTCCAGATCTGTCTGTGGCTCCAGCACAGTCACTCACACAGGCCACCTGCCTGTGTCCCCAGATCTGTCTCCAGATATATACACATATATAGTATAGCAAAGATGAGGTTTGCATTTCAAATAATAGTACACATAACTTTAACCACTTTTAACTCAAAATCTGTATTAAATTGCCAAAAACAAAAGTAGTCAATTGATTGGTAATAGTGTATGCTAATTAGATATAATGCTTGTGATAATGGCCATTCCACAACGCCTTATGGCTAATACTCTGGCTTTTGTCAAAAGTATTTTATTTTGCAACTGACCCCAATTTTTTCTATAATGGAGAACATTAATAGAAAATAACATGTCTCCCAACCATTTCATTAGGTTAAAAAACTTTATTGATACAAACCAACATTCTAAGCCCCACCTGGATCCTAGCTTTTATCTAAAATGCTTTATAGGGGGGATCCAGGTAGGATGCTCATGTACTGTTGAAATGAATCAAGTCCATTTAAAGATATTTCTGGTCCCATCAGTCTCATTAGGATATCTGTTGGCATAAAGCCACTCTTTAGTATTGGAAACATAGCACTGAGTACTTTGATGGATCTTTATTATATCAATTGCTTAGCAAACGTAGTAGGAGATAGTTCATGCTAGTGTTTTTTTACTTACTTGACAAGATAACATAATAAATAAACAAAAGTTATATAGTCTGGTAAAACAACAATAAAAAAATATACATTTTTTATTATTTTTATTTTTCAGTACTGATTATTGATGTACTTCCTTAGTTTTGACAAAAGTTATATCAGTTAAAGTGCAATGTAGAAATATATCTAAACAAATATTGTGAGTGATAGAAAGATCATACGAAACAGAAATTCAAACCTGATAGCTACGCATTGGAGTGTCCTAATATAAAAATTAATTCAACAACTAGGAAAAGCTGTCTAAATAAAAGAAACACAAAAGACTGTGTTGCAAGGAAAGATAAAATGCTATACCCCAGGCAGCACACACAGAACAGCCATACAATTGATAATATTGATAAAAATCTTTGCAATCCTTGCACCAAGAGTAGAAATTTGAAATCAAAGACCTTATTAAAAAATTTAAAATGACCGTATTCTGGGACTGATACATATAACAATGTTTGGTCTTCAAAGTCTTTCTGTAATATAAGAAATAAAATGGACAAGGAAGAATTAATCTATGATATTCACATTAGGAACAAAACTAAAGTGAGAACATCATACCATCTCCTAATAGGTACTGTATATATAAAGATAATACAAGAAACCATACCTAAATTTTCAATAATTCATGAATCATTATAATTTGTCTGCCTATTATGCTAAGGATAGTCTTACATATTAGTATGAGGAAATTATCTGATAGTTAAAGTACCTTTTTCACGTCCAAGATACATATAACACATGCACATATTTTACAAGTTTGAGATGGCTTTTAGCAAAACTACCATTGTATTTTCATGCATATATATTGTCAGACTAGAAAAAGATTGATTTAATGTGCAATCTAACTATTGAACTTATGTGTCTTCTGTGGTCTTTGAGACAGTTTGCCTTACTGTCTGGTTAAAAAACAGTTTAATTGTGTCAGAGTAATAAGGCAGTAGTGCAAAAAAATAAATATTGCAACACTCCAAATCTAAACCTATAAATATTAAAAAAAGAATTACAATACAGAATGTGTATAGTGAAAAAAATGCACAAACTAAAACATTTTTAGCAAAACCATAACATAGATTACAATACATTCTGTAAGTCACAGAAGCAAACATTGTTAAAAACACCCACATCCTGAAATATGGATGATGAGTAAATATTTCAAAGTTTTATATGTTCATCATTCACCTGGTAATATTACCAGGTTTTGGTATTGTTGGTTTTATAGGTTTTTGAGGTCCAATGACAAGACTTTCTATAACTACCAGTAGATAATTGTATACCGTGTGATGCTATGTTCTCTCGTCCACTGCTATTGCCCTATACCTTTTCATCATTCGGTCTGATTTTTTAAAGCTTTCCAAGGCTGAAGAGAATATACTCTCATCAGTGAACCTGGATGATCCAACAAACCTGGAATGGATTTCATCAAAGTAATTTGCTAGGATCACACAGGTTCACTAAAGAGAGTATGTCCCTTTCAGCCTTGCTTTAATAAATCAGGCCCATTGTGTCATGGCTTGTGTGTAAAAAAAAAAAAAAAAACAATCCATATTATACCCTGATTGGTCAAAAATGGTCACACACTCTTTAGCTTTGGAATGTCTGTAGCATTGAATACAACATATATTTATAGTGGTATTGTCTCAACTAATGCAATATCATGGCTGCTGCAAAAAGTCCTTTTCAGAACATCACAAATATTCTCAATGGGGATAAGATCTTGATTCTGTGGTTGCCAATCTGAGCTCTATAAAGGATGACATTGCCATCTTGGAATATGGAAGAAAAAAAATCCACTGATGAAAACATCTGGTTATTCAGTATTTTCAGGTAGTCAGCTGACCTAATTTCTGGGCATATAACATTGCTTAACATAGATCTGACTAAATGAAACAACCCCAGATTCCACAGTGCTCAGAACCTCAGTTTTGGCTATAAGTTCACCTTCTAATATGACAATGACCCAAAGTACACAGTGAAGACAACTCTGTTAATGACCTAGAGCGGCCCAGACAGAGCCCTGGCTTGAACAATATGGAACATCTCTGGAGTGACCTGAAAATGGCTGTCCACCAATGGTCCCCATCCTGACTGAGCTTGAGAGGCTTTGCAAAGAGGAATGGCAAAAATCTCCCAATTCAGGAGTGCAAAGCTGGTTGCATCAAAGACTTGAGGCTGTAATTGCTGCCAAAGGCACTTTAACTTAATACTAAGTAAAGGACCTGAATACTTATGTAAATGTGATATTTCAGTTTTTTATTTTTAATACATTTAGTAAATTGTCTAAAATTATGTTTTTTTCTTTGTCATCATGGGGAGTGCAGATTATTGAGAAAAAAAGACTTTTGTAACAACAGGCAACAACATACCAAATATAAAAAAATGAAGGGGTCTTAATATCACCGTATCTTCACTGAAATTAGTAAGTTATGTGTGTTCTCATACTTGGGGTGTTTGCTGTATCTGTGTGTCTACAATTATTATAGGGAACATGGTTCACACTACTGGAACATATTTCTAAGTTAGTAATATGTGTTATATGATTTTTTTTTTTAATAGTTGCTACGTTTGTTTAACCTGGTTTTCTGTAATCAGTTTTTTTACTATGTTTGTGAATTAGTACATAATAATCAAGAACATATAAAAATACAAACCATTAAAATTGTAATTATAATTTTATATTTAGATATTAATTTTTGTATCATGCAATACATTTTTTGTTTAGAAGGAATCATGGTCCATTACATATATTGCAGTAAGTGTAGCGAATATCAAACCTGAATTTTACCTGTTGTTCTGTAAAAAAGGAGACCTGTACTCCAGTCACTTCTTACTTCTTGCTAAAACCACATATTCAACCCCAGTGTTGTAAAAAGAGAAGAAAAAAAAGAGCAGCAATTCAGCCATTTTATCAGGAAATAACATGTTCTTCGTATTTTACATAATCAGTATATAGAACAACTCTGTAGTTACCATAGTTACAAACAGGTAACATGTTTTGATGGAAATTTGCAAGTATAAAATAGTAAATCTAATTGTCACACAAACCATTGTGCAGTTTTATGTATTTTAGAAGTCATCTCTCTATTTCTAAAAAAAAAGTAAGGTTTTTCTTCAAGGATTGTAACTTCTGGTATTTCCATTATATATAACTAGAGAAAAAATTAGTTCAATAATTATGTTCCCTATAAAGTCCTACAATGATTAAATGGTTAAGAAAGCAAAATATAAACATGTACATTTTACCAAATAATACATTAATAAAAATTACAGCTGTATTTTTGCTGAAAATGCTTGAGGAAATTTCAATTTGTAGTTCTAGAAAGTTATATAAACAGAACTTACAACAGAACTTACTTTACATGGCCCCGCTAAAGATTCTTAGAGTAGTGTGCACATACAATCAATGGAGAGGTTGTATAGGGACACTGCTCCAGGCATCCCCAGCAGAGCTTTCGCAATGTTCTGCACCCACATGTGTGCAGAACATGTGAAAATGCTCCGCAAGGGATTCCTAGAGCCATGGCCTCCATCAACCTTTTTATGTATCCCTGTACTCATTCCCGAGGGTGGGATGGTTGAGAACAGGAACCTAAAAAAGGGGCTTTCAGATTCCAAAGTCCTGCTCTAACGCTTATAAAAACCTCCATTGTTTTCAATGGAAACGTTCATAATACGGTGTTAAAACAACTATAAATGTGTGAAAACTGCTATAAACGCCTCCACTGATGTTTTTAAAATGCATATTTTTTTAAGGGGTTTGAAAATTTGGTAATGTCAATTCATCATAATTTGCTTAATTTTTGAGAAATTTCTCCATTCATATATTCCATATACTCCATTCAAATATTATGATTGGTATTGCTAAAACAATTTCACCAAATTTCCCCTTATTATCCCTGATTATGAACCACAAATTCACCTATAGTAAAGCAAAGCAATATGTTTCTAACAAGCGTGTATTGCAAATAGCAACATTACAGGATGCAATAGATTATTTAGATAATTCATTTAGATAAATGTAGAGAACTGGTTCTGTGAATTATTTCTAAAAATAAGGGTAAAATGATAATCCTTAAGTGTTTCCATAAATTATTTCCAACGTGCTGTAATTTAGTACATGCTTTACATGCATATTATTGACCTACTGTAGCAACTAAAGCAGAATGTTCTGAGCATTGGCACAACTGCTTGTATTCCAGGTATGCAGAAAGAGTGAAAATGATGTAGCTTAAACGGGTAAATGTGGTCACCTGAGGAGGGGGTGTCTGTAGATATACCTTTCTGGATTCTATTATTATATATCTAAACCCCAGTAGTAACACATTTCCTGTCCTATAATGACATTGTCCATTCACTGTTTTGATGGAAGAGCATTGTTGTAACCCTAGGCTGCTCACTCCTTACTTGGACTGCAGAACACACTTCCTCCTCTTCCTCATCATTAAATACAGGGGTGGTATTTGCATTTTACACAGGTAAAAGAGTGATTAGACTCCTTGAGATTTCAGGATAGCCTAGGCACTGCACTGTCAGTTCACTAAGGAAAGTCACCAATTAATATTCTTATTACCACAAAACTTATATAAACTTGAATATTGTAGAATTTACCAAAACAATTTGCCAGTAGGTCTCATATAGACATATAGAAAATATATATTTGTTAAAAATAATTGCTAAATATATAAAAAAAAATAGCAGTAGAATATACAAAAATAAGGGAAGCTAAAAAACAATAACAAATAGGCCTGATTTAATAATGCTCTCCAGGAGTGGAGGTCATGGAAGAACCTGAATGTAGCAAACCTGGAATGGATCTGGATTGACCTACTGTAGCAACTGTATGGAAGGCACTGCCAACTAATAGCATTGGCATTGATTGCCCACTTTCTCCTGTTGAAAATAAATAATAAATACAAAGTCTCTCAGCTCCTAATTCCCATAGGTCTTATTGGGGATCTTGGACTGGTTACTAGGTGTGATCTGTAGGATGACCTTTGTTTGATGCCCCCCCCCCCTCCCAGATTAGGACTGGTTAATGTAAGCTTCAGGAATTTATTAGACCTATGGACAATTTAATGGACAAAAGGTCCAGATGGGCCATCACCCCAACCCACCTGTCCAGTTATTCATCCATCTTCTGCTGACTTAGGCTTGATTATTACCCTTAAAGGCCCTACTGGTAATCAGCTTTATTATGGGAACTGTATATGTTCTATTAACTGTTTGTCTATTGTTCCTTTGGATGAAGTACCTGATATTGATTAGGAGGAATCTCCCCAGTTTTTCCAGGTGGCTAGACAAAGAGAAACAGTTACACAATTATTAAATACACCCATTCCTACCCATGTTTTCCTGCATTGTTTACTGATGCTTAACTTAAAACCTAACTATTGGGATAAGGTCTCTAATGCATTTATAACTAAGGGAATACAGGGTACTTTATATCAATATACATATATCTACTGACAATCCTTGTCTAGCAAAACACCCATGATAGTTTATTTTCTCAAGTCTTGGAGAGCTTTGATAAATCAGGGCCAATTTATTTGTGTTTTCCTTTGTTTTCCTGTATTTTGTGTGTTTGTTTTATTTTTTGAAGTGCACAACATGAGTTGTATAAAATCAGCACTTATGCATATACATTTGAATTTATGTGTTCAATATGACTGTTGGTGAGCCTTGATGGTGGTTACCTTTGAAATGTCAATGAAGACAAATCTAACAGGAAGACTCCAGCTGGGGGTTGGAGCTAAGGAACCAGAAGGAAAATATACCACCTCCTTGAACTGGAAGATCAATAGCTGCCATTCCAACCATACCAGTTGTGAGGTATGGGGGTTGTGTATGGAAGTATCTACTTCAAAGACATTACTACATTAATCCTGCCTGGTTTATAAACATCACTGCTTTCTGATTATCTCCAAAGGAGCCTGGACTAGCTGGTCAGACGACTTGCCCTCAGTGCGACAGAGACATCTACTGGAGAATACTGGTGAGTACATGTGAGCAGTGGATTTCTGGAAGTGGGAGGAAACATGAGTAAGGAGTGGATGCATGGGTGTGGCTGAATGTGATAGGGGGTCCTGACTATAATAAAAGGGACAACAGACCCCAATCTCTCTCTCTTCCTGTGGAGTCCAGCCAGGGTACAGGATAAAGAAGATGGGCTCTTTGCGTAACGTATGACTTTACTTTGTCTTTGCAACCATTATTTAGCTTCTCTTAAAGTATTATTGAGTTTTTTTAATTCTATGTTAATAAATATCTTACGATTTAAGATCTATGTATATATTTAAGCTAACAGAGACAAAGTAACAGAGACATACTGTTTCTCTAACATACTGTTCTGCTAAACGGGACATACTGTTCTCAATAAAGGGAATTACATAATGGAAACAGAAATTTTTCTTTCATTGTTGTAAGGAAGCAAAAGTTTTGTAACATTGGATTAAAATAAACACAAAAACAAACCCTCTAGAGCAGCCATTCTCAACCAGGTTTCTGTGAAACCCCAGGGTTTCCCCAAAGTTTGAGGCTTCACTTGAACTATTTAAAACGTATTGCTCCCTGGCTACAAAAGCTACCATCTTAATCTCCCATTTTCCATTCACTTTATTAAACTCAATAAAATTTCACATACATTTTGACAATTGTATATTGTATATACACAAATTTCAATTTATGTCACTTTCCTATTTCAATTTTATTTGTTGCCTATGTTTTTTTGTTTCTCATCATTTCTCACCTTCTCTGCTTGTGGTAACTACTGCTGTTTGTGCAAAGTAAAGAAAAAAACTGTATGTGAATGTATAGTTACACAGTTAGTCTGGATGAAAAAATAAACATGTCAACTACTAGAGAAATAAAAATTCCAGATAGAAACATATGAACAGTTGATCCAAAGAAAGGCAAAAATAAACCCTTATAAAACAAAATTTAATTTTCCTACTAAAAAATCATTGCTTTATAAATAGGCACCAAAGTTTAAGCATTTGTAAACCAGCTGCAAAGCAGATCATTTCTGAATTTCCTATTTAATGTACAGCATTGCGTAATATGTTGGCGCTATATAATCCTGTTTAATATTAATAATAATAATAATAATAATATTTTATTAATAATAATAATAATAATAATAATATTAATAAAAATGAATTGTATCATTTTACTAGATTTAGAATAGGAATTATGTGCTACAATCCCACCTCTATTCTTCTAGATAAAATTAAAATGAAGTCCATATACTGTGATTTCCTTCTAGCCTAGCAGAAGCATTTAAATTTTTAGAAGTAAACTCAGAAAATCTTTAAATATTCTACAAGTATAAAGTTCTGCTTATATATTAAAAATCCCTTATTATTTAACACATCAAACACTATTTTAAAGCTGAAATAAATGTTCATTTGCCATGGTACTGCCATTGTCCCAGAGTAAGTACAGAGCATGCCTGTTAACAACTCAGTGAGCATGATTTATTAAAACTCTCTAAGGCTAGATACACTTTCCTTAGTGAAACTGGGTGATTAAGCAAACCTGGAATTGATCTGGTCCGGGACTGAAAACATTTGCTTACAAAAAGCAAATGACTTTTATGAAATCCATTCCAGCTTTGTTGGATCACCCAGCTTCACTAAAGAAAGTGTATCTAGCCTTGGAGAGTTTTAATAAATCATTTGTGAAAGTGAACTCTGTATATTCTTGTTAATTTCCTATTTGTTTCATTGGGCTGATTTACTAAAGGTTTAGATCATGTACATATAATACAATTTGTGAGGATTTATTTCAATTGTCTGATTTTTTGTTTAATGATGTTATTTGCAAAATTGTAAATTTTTAAAAAAGTCTTTAGTAAAACAGCTTTATGTTTCTGCAAAACTTAGTTTGCTGTTTATGCTAGGCTTGCTAAGAAGAAAGTCCAGCACTGTCATATTTATTATGCAGATGTTTGGATAATTCATTGTCGCAATTGTTCAAACATTCCTAAATTCTTTACGACAACAGCCTTTTGTTTTGTTTTTTGTTTTTTTTTTGTTTTTTTTAGATAAACATCTACCACTTGATGCTAATACTTAGCTTTCAGTTTATGCTGGGCTTCCTAAGATGTAAGTCCAGAACTGCCTTTTCACCTATTTATGGTCATTGTGTAACTAAAAATCCCTACAGGCCCATACTTACCATCTAAGTGACACAGAGGCAATTCCATCTTGTTATTGATTTGGAATTATGTGTTATATGGTCTCCTGCTATTCAGGTCTATTCACAAGGATTTTTTTCTCAATTTTTTCAGCACAACTTTATATCATTCTGTAAAAAAAAAACTGCAGTTGGTAAATACAAAATATTGAAATATTTCCTAATAAATGAAACAAAACAAGATTTAGAATTTTGAACATATCAAAATTAAATCATATGCAGGTATAAGTTGACTTGTATGAGTGTAAAATAAACCTTTAGGTTTTCATATTATAAAACAAGAATTTGATGAAGGTATGTGTTGACTAAACAACGAATAATCTTGTAGTAGATATTTCCATGCTGGATCGAAGATGCACAATATTTTTTGTTTCCTGCTCTGTTGAAACATATCAAGAGGGGATTAGAATGTACAAGTCCTCCAAAGCTGCGTACACAATTTTTATCGTTGGAAATGAACGACGAACGAACGACGAACGACCGATTGGCCAAAAATCGTTTGTAAAAAAGTAACTAACAACGCCGACGAACGAGGATAGTCGTTGGAAATGAATGACCGGACCGGCGGATCGGATTGGACGACGATCGTTGACCATCTATCTTGTGTACGGTCGTTCAGTGATCGTGCATGTTCTGAGCATGCGCGATGAACGAACGTTCGATCGATACAGGCTGTATTGTGTATATGGGTGTGTGTGTATGTGTATATATATATATATATATACTCATATATATACATATATATAAATATATATTTGACTAAACAACGAATAATCTTGTAGTAGATATTTCCATGCTGGATCGAAGATGCACAATATTTTTTGTTTCCTGCTCTGTTGAAACATATCAAGGGGTGTTAGCCACTTGTGTCCCCCTCCCTTTTTAGGCCTAGACGCAGAGGAAAGCAGGAGCAGCAAACTGTTGGAGGCAGCCGCACAAGTTGTCAAACAGGTCTGAGATGTGTGCGGAGCACCAGTGCGCTGGTTGATGTATTGAGAGGGCAGAATACAATCATACAGCCACGTCATGTGGAGAGTATTGTGGACTGGGTCTCAGAGGCCTCAAGTGCAGAAGGCTCTTCAGCTGCAGCAGCAGCTACCGGCACAACTGTGACAGGAGCAAAGACAGGCGTTAGCGTGGCAAATGTGCCTGTACCTCCAGATGACTCTCCCTTGCTGTTTGTTGAACAGCCTGAGGATCTGTCAGTGCGAATTTCAGAACAGGAAGCAGACTTTGATACCCTTGGAGACTCTGGTCAGCACTTGCTGGGCGAGGGTTCTGGATGAGTGGCTGCATTTGCAGAGGTTGGCTTGGATGAAAATGAGGATGATGATGACTGTGATGTCACCTGGGAACCACTGGTGCATGTTAGGGCTATCAGCAGTCCTGAAACAGACGCAGAGGAAAGGCAGCAACAGCAGCAACAGACTGGGGACGGAAGGGGTAGCCAATCTGCCTCATGTGAGTCCCAAAGAGGAGCCAGAGGAGTGGGAACAAGCAGGGGAACAGTCAGAGACGATGTGACCTCTGTGGGGGAGATGGAGCTGCAGCAGCAAAAGCTAGCCATCCCCCATCCCTTGGTCAGCTTGGTGCATTGATGCAGCGGGTTCCTTAGTACAGCAACACAACTGAGATATTTGACCAGTGATCAGTGGCTGCAGATGGAGACGCTGTGCAAGGTACTGGTCCCCTTTAAGCAGGCCACAAGCGTTGTGAGTCGGGAGCGGTCAGGCTGGAACGACATCATACCTATCATCTTTTTGCTTGATAATACCCTGTGTGGCCTGATGGAAAGTGGCAATGGGAGAGGGGGGAAGAAATGGGGGAGGAGGATGAGGGTGAAAATACACTCCATAGCACACAGCCAGCATCAGGAGGAGCAAGAAGGGACACTGGCCAGCATCAGGGGTTTCAAGAGGAGGAGGAGGAGGAAGATGAATATGATGATGAGGGGGACCATGTTGGGGCTGCTGGACAGGACCCATCCAACCCACATTTGTGCCCCAGGCATTGTGCGGGCGATGGAACAACAGGAACCGCCGCAGCTTGAAGAGGAGGTGAGTGATGAGGAGGAAGATGTTTTGGCGCCTACTGAGGGACAGGAAGAGAATGAGCCCAGGGAACCCCTCTTTCATTTGTGTGTCCACATTTTGCGATGCCTACGGAGGGACCCACGCATCAAAAAATGGGATGATTACTGGCTGGCCACCCTTTTGGACCACCACTACAAAGACAAAATGTCACAGTTTCTACCCAACCTGGCACAAGAGAAAGAAAAGGTGGCCCGCCTGAGCAGAATACTATTTTCTCCTGTAGCGGCAGCAGCAGCAGTAGTGGCAGCAGGCCGCACACATCCAAAAGTCTAGGCCTAGGCAGGGAGGATTTTCTAGATGCCTGGCGAAAAATGATGCGGCTACCTCAAAGTGACAAAGTGATTATCTCGATAACCATCGAGAACGGAAGAACCACATGGGGCACGATTACTGCTCTTTTCTGGCTGGTGATGGTGTTGACGGCAGCAGTTATGAGGAGGATGCCTGTCCTGACAGTAGTGACGATATTCATTTTTCGATCAACAGGCTTGAAATCTGCCCCCAGTTTGCACAGTATGCCATCACGCTTCTTTCGTGTCTGGCATTCAGTGTTCTGTCCAAAAGAACCTTCAGTGCCGTTGGCGGTGTGGTCACGAACAACCGATCATGACTGTCGCTAGAAAATGTCAATCGCCTCACCTTTATGAAAATGAACGAAAGGTGGGTTACTAACAACTATCATATCCATTGCAGATGTCACTGACTGACAGAAGGACTCACTGGCCAACCAAGATGCTTCTGTGAACCCACACTGCTCCTGTGTCTGTGGCTGTGGCTGGCTATCACCAAACACCCTGTCAGCTGAGCCTGCCTCGGTTGAATTTTTCCGCTAGTTATCGCAATCTCCATTGTGCCAGCTAGCAAGATACTTTTCATTTCTGCTGCTTCCGGGAGGCCAACAAACTGCAGATGAAAACCCCCAGTACTGTAGTATTGTAAGATTGAGGGTTGGCATTCATGTCATCCACTTCATGATGCAAACTAACAATAACGTCTACCTTCCTATCGCTTCCGGCACCACAGACCACAGCAACAGTGCTGGCGCAACAAAAAATCTTGGTCTGGCCCTCCTACGTTTAATCACAAATTTCGGATATTTTTATTATACACTTCTGGGTGGCATTGACAATGGACTACACCCAGCTCTAGATGTCAGTTACCAATACGGTCCACGCTCCGTCTCAGAGCCCACCGCGTCCTCCTGCTGCTGCTGCCAGTCAGTACTCCATTCAGTAAAATTGTACACTTCTAGGTGGCATTGATAATGCACTACACCCAGCTCTAGATTCCAGTTACCAATGTGGTCCACGCTCCATCTCAAGGCCCACTGCCTCCTCCTGTTGCTGTTGCTGCTGCTACCACCTGTCAGTACTCCATTCTCAACAATTGTACACTTCTGGGTGGCATTGACGATGCACTACACCCAGCTCTAGATTCCAGTTACCAATGTGGTCCACACTCCATCCCAGCGCCCACCACCTCCTCCTGCTGCTGCTGCCGCCTGTCAGTACTCCATTCACTAAAATTGTACACTTCTGGGTGGCATTGATGATGCACTACACCCAGATCTAGATACCAGTTACCAATGCGGTCCACGCTCCATCTAAGGGCCCACCATCTCCTCCTGCTGCTGCTGCCACCTGTCAGTACTCCATTCACTAAAATTTTACACTTCTGGGTGGCATTCATGATGCACTACACCCAGCTCTAGATGTCAGTTACCAATGCGGTCCCTGTTCCTTCTCAGGGCCCACTGCCTCCTCCTCCTGCTGTTGCTGCTGACGCCTGTCAGTGCTCCATTCACAAAAATTGTATTACACATTTCTGTGTGACATTGGCGATGCACTACACCCAGCTCTAGATGGGCCACCCTTTTGGATCACCGCTATGAAAACAAAATGTCACAGTTCCTACCCAACCTGGCACAAGAGAAAGAAAAGGTGGCCCGCCTGAGCAGAATACTTTGCAACTGGCTGTGGGAGGCGTTCCGTGCACCACATTCTACACAGGGAGCTCAGGCGGACACTGCCTCCATCGTATTCTCCGTGTTCACCCAGCTCTAGATGCCAGTTGTGTAGAGGATAGACGCAGGGAGAGACTTGTAGTGTGACAGGGACAGTGTAGGAGCCTTCTTAGTTCATTGTTAGCTGCATAGTTCAGTGTTTTATAGGGCATTTTCTTTTACATGCACTACTAGCTAGTTGATTTTGTGAAATTGTCAGTAATCAGCACATTTAGTGCAAGTTATATTGTGTGTATTACACTCTTTGGTGCTGTTCACTGACTCCACATGCACTGAAGGTACAATTGTGGTTGCTGCTACTTGTAGTACCACATATAGCTAGTCAGTTTTGGTAAATTGTCAGCAGTTAGCACATTTAGTGTATCTATATATATCTATATCACAATCTATATTGTGTATTCGTAAAGACACTGTTAGTCATCTTTTTTTCACACTGTACATTCACTAAAGCTAAATAAAATTAATTGCAGTTCCTATTTACCAAAAAAGACCATTTGGTACAGTTAAATTTTTGTGGTACTGTAAAATAAATACAGATGTTTTAGTGTTTGATACCTGTTCCTATTTACTCATGAAACAAAGACCTTTGGTACAGTGAATATTCTGGCCTACTTTAAAATAAATACAGATTTTTTTTTAACTACATTAGCAATTTATAAGAAAATGGACAAACGTACAGTATTGTACAATGATACATTTGGAGCAAATGTATCATTTACAACAGACTGAACATGCTGAAACCCAAAAAAAGAGTAGAGGCACATTGAGTTGCTTTGTGCTTAATTTTCCCAATATATAAATGTACTAATAAAAAAAAAACAACAAATAAACTCTAACCAAGACTTTCTGAAGTATTTAAGCAGACATACAACTGTATCATTATTAGAGTAGTCCTCTTACTTTCAAATATTAATTATTTGTTATGAATCCCACCAGTAGACTGATCGATGAGAGAACCAAATATTATATTGTTCTGTGGTTCTCAAAACAAAGAGGAGAAAGTGTGTATGTGCTAGGGCATCCTAGGAATGACCTATTTAGAGATCATGGCTTTGTTTTCTCTTATCTCTCAAAGAATCCATGGCTGGTAACATCATATTCTTTTAAAGCCTTTTCTCTTCCCTTTTACTGTAGGACACAAAACTGCTGAAGTTCTTTGGGTAGTTAAAAGCATAGGTTCTCAGCACAGCTAAAGCATCTGCTTTTGCTAGGCGAGGAGCATTAAGATAGCTCTCAGCTACCAATGTAAAGTCAGCAAGCATGCAATCCAACATAGCTTGACGCAAATCTAGGAGATGCGATACTTCCAGAGCCAACACTTTCAGCAGACAATGGATGGTGGGAACACATATTAGGATTTTGCTCCATCAATGTTTGTTTGATGTTCAAGAAATGTACTTGTGCAGACGGCAAATTTAGATACTGAGTCAAACATTCTGTCACAGTAGATGTTCATTGGGAAAGAAAGCCACCAGTCTCCATGGAAAACAAGTACACATCACCCACCTGTGTATCAAAAACATTATTCAAAAACACACCATATTGGTGGGACAAAATATCTCCCAGCCAATGACAGTTGTGGGTTACCTTTGGGATGCCTTTGTCTTCAACCATCACTTGGAGACCATTTTTAAAGACCCCTGGTCCCATGGTGAGGATGTCAAAGAGGTAAACATGATTTCTTGTACCCACCTGCAGCCAACACCGTTTCTCATAGTGACATATGTTCAGGTCAGAAGCTCCCAAGCTCAAGACCTTTTGGTGCTGGAGATGCAGAATCTTTCTTCTATTGTCTCTTTTTCAACCTCTTGGTCTTTTGAGTCTTCTACTTGTTTCACATTTATGACATTTTGCCCAAAAAACAGCCTTGCTCCTCCCACAGCTTCACCAGTCTTCAAATCCTTGACTTTAATCAGGGGAACAGTGTGATCTGCATGAACACCAATTTTGATAGTCTTCCTAATAATACAGCTCAAAAAAAAGTTTACCAGAAGTGGACTCCATATAGAAATGGTAATGAAATTAATGAAAATGTCAGCCTTCTGCAGCTTCTGCTGTGTGAGTTAGGTGGGATTGCAAACATCGGGGAGCCCCTATACAGATATTTTAGTGTTTGATAGCTGTTCTTATTTACCAAAGAAGACCTTTTGGTACAGTGAAATTTCTGTCCTACTATAAAATAAATACAGATATTTTCGTGTTTGATACCTGTTCCTATTTAACAAAAAAGACGCTTTGGTACAGTTAAATTTATGACAATGGATTACACCCAGATCTAGATGCCAATTACCAATGTGGTCGCCACTCCTTCTCAGGGCCCACCGCCTCCTCATCCTGCTGTTGCTGCTGACGTTCAGTACTCCATTCACTAAAATTGTATTACATACTTCTGGGTGGCATTGTCGATGCACTACACCCAGCTCTAGATGCCAGTTACCAATGCAGTCCACACTCCATCTCAGGGCCCACCACCTCCTGCTGCTTCTGCTGCCTCCTGTCAGTACTTCATTTACAAAAATTGTTTCACACTTGTGGGTGGCCTTGAAGATGCACTACACCCAGCTCTCCATGACACTTACCAATGCGGTCTCCTTGGCGATAGCTGACCAGAGACCAAACACTGCTACTGCTCTCGCTAGCCCACACTCTGTCTCTGGTCCTCCATTCTATTGCCTAATGTCACCGCGCTACTTTTCCACAACTTTATGGGTGGCATTCATAACACATGTCATCCAGGTCATGATGCCAGCTAGCAGTGTGGTCTCCTGCTGTTTTGGCGGCAGAGACTGCTGCTAGTGGGTTCACATGTAGCGCCACCCTTTCTCAATATCTTAATGTTTATGCTTCTTTCTGTACGCTGTTCATCACACAAAAATCCTTATTGCCTGCTGTCACTTTACCTGCCATTTTCTGGAAAACCACAGGTCTGTTGGAATTTTTGTATTTTTCCCTTGTTGGCACTGTTCTCCTACACATACCTAGCAAATTTGGTGATTCTAACATATATAGGGGCTTTGCTATTAATGTTTAAATTTGTAATTCGCCAAATCAGTTTGCCGAAATTTCGCTGACCCATCGAAGTTCGAGAAAATTTTATCGAGACAGAGGCCTTCTCGCTCATTCCTAGTTCACACCTTTTTGCTATTTAAGTCACCCCGGGGGGTCCATATTTGTATAATAAATTTCGGGCCACTAGACACACCTTATTTTAAAACAGCAACCCTCATGTTCAATTTTTACTATTTTTTAAAATTATGACCTCCATATTTTGAAAGGTGGGAAAATATAATTTGAAGGGGAGATAAACTTTGTGGTACTGTTAGTTATTAGGATCCCCTGTGTATCCTGAAAATTTTCGGTCGGTAGGACATACTGTTTATGAGATATGGAGGTTTGTACTGAGAAAGATGTAAGGCTGCAGTACATGACATGCAGCATTCTTACAAAAACACAGCTGTGAAACTTTCCTGATGATGACGTCACTGTACGCACCAATTTTTACAATCCAATTTGTACATGCCCCCTGTTAGATTTATTTAAAAAACAGATTTTTTCATTAGAACCCTGGAAGGGAAATCACCCCCCTCCACAGTGTCTACTGGAGGAAGGGGATCCCCCATCAAGGATCTGTCAGCGGCCAAAGGGAGTCACAAGAAGGAGGCTGAAGAGCTGCATGCAGCTCCAGAGCCACGGGTTGCTGACCTCTGATCTAGGGTAACATTGCTACTTCTAGCATCCACCAGTATCTATAAATACAGTATAGCATATGACCATATACATATACCATACAGTATAGCATATGACTGTTGTTAGTCTTACACAAGACATGGAATAATAACAGGACCATCATGGAAAAATTTAAGGAAATGAAAAAATGAATAGGAAACACATTTATTATAAAAAACACATATGGTCACTGGTAAGTTGCAGCATGTTACTTTTTTGGTTTTGGGTTAATATCTCTTACATACACTTCAATCATTTATATATTCTATTTTTATGTTTTAAACATTGTATGAGGGTAAAGCTAAGCCAATTTAACACACACATTTACATATTGGCTAGGATCAGACATTTACAGCCCTGTGGGTGCCTAACGCCTTTGCCAGGTCCTTGCAAGCAGTTGATTTTGTACTTGTACACTACATATGTATATATGCCTGGAGCAAACCATGGGGAGTGGGCAGCATATAAGTGATGCATTGGCTCACCCTCTTTACACATCCGAGCCCTGGCCACCCTCTTCATGCCTCTGGAAATGATGGAGACACACTCAGCTAAATCCTGCAGCATATATATATATATATCTGATTTGTAAAGTAAACTTTGTAAAGTAAAATTTGTAAGGTAAAGTTGGCTGCAGTGGGGCACACTCCTGCTTTGGGAAGTTTGAGGAGTTTGTCTTCATTGGTTTCTTTTGTAAATACTGTGAGGTTTAGCATCAAATGGCAGGCTGTCAATAAGGCAACTCCAGGCGCCAGCGTCTTTTTAGGGCCTTGTATTTTTCCCTTGTTGCCACTGTTCCTCTACACATACCTAGCAAATTTGGTGGTTCTAACATATATAGGGGCTTTGCTTTTAATGTTAAAGTTGGAATTCGCCAAATCGGTTTCCCGAAATTTTGCGGACCCATCAAAGTTCGAGGAAATTTTCGTGAGACAGGGGCCTTCTTGCTCATTCCTAGTTCGCACCTCCTTGCTATGTAAGTTGCCCCGGGGGGGTCCATAATTTGTATGTTTACTTTCGGGCTTCTAGACACACTTCGGGCTTCTAGACATACTCTGCTCAAGCCCGTGGGGCTGAGCACAGCTAGTGAGCATTGAATAAACACTAGACAGGGCATCTGCATTTCCCTGCTATGTTTAACTACAAATAAAAGTTTTGTAGGGAGAGGAAGCAATTGGTGACCCTTGCATGTTTCTCTCTATTCTGTGCTATCCATTTCAGTGGCACATGGTCGGTGATTAACCTGAACTGCCTTCCCAATGGATAATTTCTAAGGCTCTCCAGCATACAGTTGATAGCCAGGCATTCCTATTCCACAATGGCATGCCTGTAAAAGGACCACCCCTATGCTTCTGAGGTGTCTGTCTGCACCAAAACTTCTTTCTAAAAGTTAGGAGCAGTCAGAACTGGGCATTCACACACCACAGTTCTTTCCACCTCTTGGGACCAAGTATTTGCTCCTGTTTCCTGCCCTTTCAGGAGGACCATGAGTGGGGTTGCTAGGGTGGACAAACTTCCGATAATACCCCACAATCCCAAGGAAGGCTCTCACCTGTTTCTAACCCTTGGTGAGATCAAAGGCGGTAATACCTTGCTGGTCCATGCTTCTCTATCAGCTCATCTACGCTGGGCATGGGATAAGCATCAAATTTGGAATCTCATGTAGCTTTCAAAAATGCTCCCATCTGGTTTTGGGAGGAGGTCAAAGGGACTGGACCACTTATATTATATCCAAATAAATCCAGCTCTAGCATTTTTTTTAATCTCTTCAGAAACTGCCTGACATCGAGCCTCAGGGATCTGGAAAGGTTTAACATAAACTTTAACCCCTGGCCAGTCTGAGAATATTACCGGTTTCTGATCCTGAACTCTTTCCTCCTGCTTCTGGCTTTTAAAGAGGGCCTCAGCTTTTACCTCTGGCACGTCTGAGGTCTATACCACTAGAACTCTGGATTGGATAGACAGGGCCTCTCAATCCTTCCAAAGCTTAATAAGGTTTACATTGTAAATCTGCTCTTTTTTGCTCTTTGTTTGTTAGGCTGGTAAACCCTATAGTTGACCTCCCCCACTTGCTCTATGATTACATGGGGCAACCTTGTGCAAATGTGGTAAACTCCACTTGTGGTTAAAATCTTATTAGCCACCCCCCAAAAAATTTTACAAGTAGAAGATTTTTTGGAGAAAAGACCATTGGTTTAAAGTGGCTTCTAAATAAAAATGTATTTGGGTACTGCAACATGAAATTTACATACAGAAATACATAAGAATAGTCAGTTACCAACTCCCAATAAATGTCATGTGGTTAGGGTATCATAATATACAGCAAAATCACTAATTCAATGTAAATTAGAAAACATTTGAATACATCAGTTGTTTAACCTCTGGTAGCCCGACGCATTTCGCCTTTTGGCTTCTTCAGGGGGTATAAACTAATAATGACAAATTGTTATAAGCAAAAAGAGCAGAAAGAAAAATATTTACATTTGGTCATTACAAGATATATCACCAATAAATATGTATGTATAGGTGTAAAAAGAATCAATTATATAGATATATAGTATATAGTATATATATAGTATATAGTATATAATTGTCATACATAGTACAAACTAGTTTTTAGCATACATTGATAAATAATAATACATGATGTATAAATGTAAATAATTCAACACATAGTATTAACCACCTGAGCGATAACCCCGACCTTGGTTCGGGGTTAAAATAATTACAATTATCGATAACCTCGAACTTTTCTCACTGTATGAAAATACAGTGAGAAAAGTTCGGGTTTATCGATCACTTACCTGGTCCCGCTGCGATCCAGCGTCGTCCTCCAGCGTCGATCCCCAGCGTCGTCCTCCAGCGTCGGGTGCCCTCTCCGGGAAGAAGAAGCCGGCCGGCTTCTTCTCCCTCTGAAGCGTGTACGTCAGCGCGTATGACGTCGGCAATTCAAATTGAAAGTCATTCAAACACATTTTGTATTGGATTGAATACAAACTCCTTTATCCAATCCAATACAAAATAATTCAAAATAAATACAAAGTATGTAATTGGTAAATTCAAACTCTCATTTTGTATTGGATTGGATACAGGAGTTTGTATCCAATCCAATACATGTGTTTCAAACATTTTTTATATTCGTGATATCTACTAGACCCTTGTTCGGACATATTTCTGTAAGTTACAGGTCTACAATTTAAAAAACAAAATTTCATGAAAAACAGTGTAACGCTTTTGGAACAGAAATCTAGACATCAGTGTAACACCCAGTTGGTTAATAAAGAGGTCATTAAATGTTAGTAGTACATAAAGTGTTTTGAGCATGCTTATGGTTGGATGATACAAATACAATAAATATTGACCCTAGAGATTCTGCTCTTTTTAACAAAGTATTTCTTGTAAGTATGTGCTGTAACAATACTAGAATAAAATCATTTTGTTTTGCGGAACGCTGAACTACCTCCAGTCCCTTTGTGTGGGGGATACTGGAGCAAAGTGCTTCAAAATCAATTCCAACCAATATTGCATCTTTAGGTAAATCTAGTCCATCAATGACTTTAAGGAGTTCTGGGGTATTCTTTAAAAAAGAGGGCAGGACTTCCGGTTCCAGGGCCTCATTGAATAGACGCGCAGTACAGACAGGCTCCCATTCACCCGTGCATATTTTGACTATTTTTAGCCTACTTCACACTGCATGATCCAGGGTGTCACACCCGCACAGCGCTGACATACCACATGGGGAAATTCTTGGAGAAGACGCTGCCAGATCGCTCCCAGTCACCGCCACTTCAGAAGGGGAACAGACACACCACGCTATCCAAGATGACCACTCATCCTCCTTTACATCATCAGAAGGCTCTACCCACGTCTGCAGAACATGTGAGTTCTCCTGCATCTGATCACACTCTGATCGCAGATGCAGTAGCAGTAATGCTCAAACCCACCATCCAATAGGCCATAGACTCTGCAATGAGCAGGGGGATTCAATTGATTAGGCAGGGCATTAGAGAGCATTCCCAACATTTACACAATGCTGAGGACAGGATCTCCTCAGTGGAGGATGATCTCCTGCAAGCAAGGGGAACCATTGTAGTGATGAGCCAGAAGATAGCTAGTCTGTCAGAAAAAATTGATGATATTGAAAACAATAATCAGAGGAATATTGTGGGGCTCCCTGAAAAATACTCTCCAGGGCAGCTCATGGAACTATGCTCCACCACTATACTAGCACAACTGGAAATCAAAAAAACATGTCCAGTGGAAAGGATCTATCGCCTAGGCCAACAGACAAAGAAAAAGACAGCAAATTTCCTAGGCCCATTAACAAGGTTTCGCTTGGCTCATCCCGCCACACTGCATTTTGTAAATTTTCAGGGAGCACACCACATATTTACCGACCATAAAAAGGCAGAATCCTTTCTGGGGGACTAGCTATTTGCTCTGGACCAGCCACAAGATGAGATCAAGGCGGCACTGGGTCTGGAGCCCGCCAGGCCACCTAAATTGCCAGGGTCACCCCATTCAACCTCATCCACCGATTCAACGCACAGGACGGACCATACAGCTAAGACGCCACGCATTCACAAAGCAAAAAATTAAGAAAAAAATAAGGCAAAGACCAGATAATTTTTGTTCCATTACAGAAGAAAATATTGTTTTAATAAAGTACAGGCGTGAAGTATTATTTGTTCAGCAATCCTTTACTCACAGGGTGTTTATACCAAATTGTTTACCTACAATGAAACAGTTTTTTATGACGTCCATGAGAAAAAAAGGAAGTCCACTAAAAGGACAGTTTTCTTTATGTTTTTCTTTTTCTCTATTACCCTTATACAATCCCTACTTGTTGGTTTTTTCAGTTTTTTTCTGATCTTGAAATCCAAAAACACGTTGCTTCTGTGCAGTGTTATCTAATGACAATTCAAGTCACACATGGAGGATATCCCTGTCAATTTTCTGGGGACAGTATCCATGTTGGGACCCTGCTATTCCCTCTGACTAACTTGGACAATATGGGTGAGATGTTTCAGCACTCCTTGCAAATGATTGAAATCAGGTTCATGCTGTTCATGTATTTATTAATGCTATGGTTCAGTTAATATCTTGGAATGTCAAGGGACTTATGTCCCCCAATAAGAGGATGTCTGTCCTGAGACATTTAAAAATGTCTGGGGGCAGACATAGCATTATTACATAAAACGCATCTAACACTGCCAAATTTTGATAGGATGAGAAAGCTGTGGAATGGCAAGGTGATAGGCTCTCCAGCAGTGAGAAAGAAAGCAGGAGTACTAATTCTATTACATATAAACTTGCGCTATAAGGTGGTTCATACTGAAACTGACACAGCAGGAAGAATTGTACAAAAATTAATTTTAAATTTCCAGGTACAGAGGTATCTCTATATAACATATAGGCACAGAGCTCCCCTACTATATTTTTTCAAGAAGTTGCCGGATGGCTCCTTCGAGAACCTATGGCTCATAAAGTTGTTGAGGGGGACTTCAACACTGTTATGCATAAAAAAATGAAGATAGGATTAGGGGGCAAGCACCAGTGGAGGCACACCTCCTTTCCAACCAACTACCTTACTGTCTGCATTTGCACAATCTACCCAGCTACATGATTGCTAGAGATACTGCTTCCCTACTGAAAAGCAATACACGTTTTACTCGCATGTACGCTCTTCCTAGTCCAGAATTGATTATCTGTTTTGCTCAGAATCCCTTTTAACTTTGGTAAAAAAACATAGAAATTTGGACCATAGCACTATCTGATCATGCACCTATTGTGATGCCTTTAAAGGAAGTACAACCTAAGGGAGACTCCTGGTTGTGGAAATGTCCCTCCTATTTTGGGCAGTGATCAGGCAAAACTGAAATCAGCGTGGTATACTTACACGGCCACCAACTCGGTGCATAAAGATAGCCCTATTTTGTTCTGGGAAGTGGGGAAGGCATACATGAAAGGTATGATTATTTCATACGTGGCCTTCAGAAAAAAGCAGACCAGGGTGGCATATATAGAAGCCTTGTAAACTGTGTTCCATACGCATGGTGTTTTTCTAGCCGACCCCTCTCCACCCCATAAGCAATCCTGGCTGACAACCAAAGCTAATTTTGATGCCTGGGTGGCAAAACAGGAACTGTTCAAAAAATAATATATGGACCTGCGACACAAATTTGGCAATAAGGCGGGGGAATTACTAGCGAAGCTTACTCGCTCTTATTGTAGTCCAACCTTTATTTCAACCCTGTACGATAGCTCAGGGAAACTTGAGAAGGAACCTAAGGGTATCAACAAGATCTTGAAAATGTTCTATAAGAATCTTTACAAGGGCCAAGTGTTACAACCAAGTGCAGAAACTGACTATTTTGAAAGAGTACAACTGCCCACCCTTACGGCCGAACAGTCTCTCAATGCTGATGTTACAGAAGGGGAACTAAAAGGAGCCATATCTTCTCTAGGGAATGGTAAGGCCCCTGGCCCAGATGGACTGACATCCAAATACTATAAAGTGCTCAAGGAGGATATTACAGAGGATTTAGGAAATGTTTATAAGACAATGTGGCACACAGGGACATACCTCCCCTCGGGGAGAGAGGTGTATATCAATTTTTTACCAAAACCTGGCAAGGATCCCCAACAGCCAGCATCCTATCGCCCAATCTCACTAATAAACTTGGACGCCAATTCGCTCTCCAATTCGCTCGCTCACATTACCTACCGAGTATTATATCCCCTATGCAAGTGGGATTTGTCAAGGGGAGATCTGCAATAACTAATATACGCAGAGTGCTCACAGTCCTGGAATATGCCAAATGTCATCCTAATCTAGACCTAGCTATAATAAGCATCGACGCTGAAAAGGCGTTTGATAACGTACACATTCTGTGGTTAGTCAAAGTGCTGAACAAAATAGGTATACGAGGACCGTACTATAATTTATTAGCGGCCATGTACTCTGACCCCCAGGCCCGGATAAACACCCCTGGTTTCCTATCACGCACCATATAACTAGGTCAAGACACGTTCGCCACTAGGCAAATCACCTACCTCTCAATACAAACTAAACTATCCACCACTGTTCCAAAACAAGCATAGAGAACTAAGACTGTGGGAGAATTTGCCATTGTCATTGTAGGGGTGGTGCCATCTTGTTAAAATGGTATCTTTTCCACGTTTATTATATCCGCTACAAACCATGCCGGTTCAATTAAAACATGCCGATATAAAAGCTTTAAATAAATTCTTCTCACAATTTTTAAGGCTTTATAACTTAGCTTGCAATATTCGCCATGTCCCAGACTGGATAAAAGATACTTTGTATTATTCCAATACACAACTGCAAAAAGCATTGGTTTACCCTTGGCACTTAATAGCACTATTACACAGTAAAATATCTCAACTTCCACAAGAACACAACATACTGGTTAGGGATATGGTACTTACTTGGAGAGAACTCATCATAGGCGATATCTTCTCATCAGATCTTCCAAGACCAGTCACATTGTGGGTTTTAGTATGGCACTGTCACGGTCCCTTCCGTGACTGAAGTTTGGGGATCTGTCAGACAAGCTGCATGTGAGGTTATCTGACAGTCTCTTTGTTTTTACTTGTTTCTGTGTTGTTGTTTGTAATGACCACTCCCCTTGTATCAGGTGCAGCTGGTGGTCATTACTGCTCCTCCATTTAGATTTATATGTAGTGCCTTGGCGTAAGCTGAATTATGCTAAATATTTGAGCTTGTTAACAAATAGGTAATTGCTTGGGAGGACTTGGAAAAAAGGAATGAATGCTATATTTGATATAAGATTTTTTCAAAGTCCCATATCACTAAAATTGGCATTGTCCCCTTTTTCGCAATTATAGGTGTATTCATCTAAATCAGGGTTGCCCACACTTTTTTGGCTTGCGAGCTACTTTTAAAATGACCAAGTCAAATGATCTACCAACAATAAAAATGCTAAACATATATTTATTTATATATATACTGAGTATGACACAGAAGTGACTGAAGCTAATGAGAATTAAATAGCAGAATATTGCACAGACATACACACAGCACTACAAGACTATAGTGACAGGAAAGCTACAGTTCACTTGTCATAGGAGAATGATGTCCTGCACAAGAAAAAGAACTTCTAATATGCACAAAGGTATCTCGGTAAATAAACCCTGACCCCGAGTCTGAACTGACTTGGCCATCCAGCACTGCTCACCTGAGACCATCCCGCCCTTTCTGCCTCCCTCCCCACTTTCCAAAGGTATACAAGCCCTGGATGCATTGTTCCTGGTGTTGTCTGACAAAAGACATCCCCAGCATCCCTATAGATGTACAGCAGGACTGCTGGTAAACAGCAGGGAGGAGTAAGGCAGGGCTCTGTGATCGATTTGTGTTGCCTTTGCGATCAACCAGTAGAACGTGATCGATGTGTTGGGCACCCCTGATCTAAATGGTTAAAATAGTTGAATTCGTTTGGTTTGGTTGAATTGCATGAATTGCAAGACCCTGCATAGCTGCCACTTTTCCTTTGTACCCCGGGCCTAATCTCTAGGGGGATCACATAATCATGGAACTGACTATTCTACCTTAAATTGTAAGTTAGACTTTGATACAAAAAATAATTTTGTTTGTGGGTTAAAATTTTGGTCACACAGATATCAATTTACAGTGTGTATATGTTATTGCTCTCCTATCTTCTCCTCTTGATGAAGTGGACTGTTTCCATGAAACGCATTGAGGAACGAATAAAGATCAATTAGGTATATAGAGAGATGTATGTATATGATTTAAAATGATTTTAATATGTATGTACAATTGATGTGGTATGTCAATCGATAAATGTTTTAACCAATCAGAAAATTGATTTTTAGCCTCTTATAGTCCCTATTTTTTGATAAATAAAATAAGCATAGTTAGTACATCTCCTCCTATCAAATCAGTAGCACCACATGTTGCTTTCACAGATTTTCATAACTGCATCTTGCCATTAGTTTTAATGAAAACAGAACACACAAAAAAGTGTAATTCCACATTTTCCAAAAAATATGTATATTCGGTCCTTCCCTTTCCCCTCCTTCCCTTTCTTTCCCATATATGTCTGTCTTGTCTGGTTATTATTCTACACTTTGAAGTGCCTTTTCTTGGTGTTTAGATAGATACTCCATTGTAAGAAGGAATGTCTAATATCGGACCCCACCAGGGTTTGTTTACATGTGTTTTTTTTCTTACCATGCAGAATTTTCAGATTCTATACTATTTGTCATGTATCACTCTTCGATATACAAGTCTTTTTGGCTCCACTAGGCAGGTGAAGGATATGCTATGTGTTATTTAGGAATATTTATCTGCATAAATATGGAAATTATATCCCCTATCAGTGCATATAGATATTCAATTAAAGAAGGTTCATGCACAAATAATAGCCAGTCATTCAAACAGTTTAATTAAGAAAACAAGGTAAGACAAAGTACACAGCAATATTGTCAGATATTTAAAACACAGGAACTTCAATCAATGTTACATATATCACATGGACATAAAGTTATTAGTAGTAACCCCTGTAATAATCTAGATATATATATATATATATATATATATATATATACCTCTATATACATATCTATTTATATATTCATAAACAATCTTGAGGTGCAACATATGTACATGGTTTGTTTGTTTGCACTGTTGTTTCTATGTGTCATGTTCGTTGTTTATCTATTTTGTGAAAAAACTCAATAAAAATTTATTGAAAGAAAAAAACCTAGTCAGGTATAAATATGATTTGTGTTGTCTATAGCCCCCACTTTCCTATTTTTAATAAACTAGTTGGTTCCCTCTTGTGGTCTAGATGATTTTCTCTTTGTCACCTAAATAGCTGACCTTTTTTGATACTGAAGGTGCTCCTGCAGTCATCAACATTGCATTCAGAAAGGTGTCATTTTTTTCAGCTCCCTGAAATACACCAGCTGTGTTTCTCAGATTAATATTGCAGCACAGTGAAAGAATCACATTGCCCTTAAAGACAGCCAATTCAGAACTGAAAGCACAGATCTACAAAGACAAGCTTTAAGCGCATTAGGATGTGCAGTAACATTTTGACTGTTCTTCATGTACATAGAGTTTCAGCACCCATTCCCACTATGACTGTGTGCTGCATTTTTGAAACTGCAGAATGTCGACAATTGAGCTGTGTTTTGAATTAGACCATGCTAGGAGTTTGAAAACACAGAAATCTATGGTAGTGCAGTGCTATGTGTTGCCATGCTTTGCAGAGCGCTTGGGATGCCAATAGGATTTAAACACATGTGATGTGAATGGCCATGTGCTGTTATTGCAGCATGCTAGTGGGAACAGGCCACAACCATTATAATTGGTTTTCCCATGATAAAATGCACCAAGCCCTCTCAGTTGACCACAAAAGTTGCTTATCAGGTTGGTGAATTGAGAGGGTTTAGCTCTGTCCTATCAATACATATGCAATAACTTTTAGGACAGATTACATATATTCTGCCTGATTGACTTTTCTGTTACTGGTGGCTGGCCAGCTGGGATGGCATCTATAGACTTACAACTGTCATCACATTTGGTCAACAAAGTTATATTAGGCAAATATCATCTTATGTCTGAAAGTACCATAACAGCAACAGAGGTATACTTACAACAAAAATTTCCTTTTCATGTGTATTTATGCTGTGACCTTACTGCCTAGATAGGTTATTCCTGCCCTACAATATAGGTTACCATATATGCTAAAATAAAGGCTTTTCGAAACATGGTTAGACCTCATAGAATAAACATTTTAAGGTACCTACCTATTGTTTTAAAGTGTTTTGTTTTCCTTTTTTTTTATTGTTCAGCTTTTTTCCCCACAAGTGATGCTGTTCTTGATCTTCATTAAAATAATTGCAGACAAAATACTGCTGACAAAAATGTCATTTTAATGTCATAAATGTATTTATGAGATAGTATTTGCTAGTGCCAGATCAGGACAAATATCAATCTATGTTTTGGGTAAAGTAGTGTAAGGAGGATTTTTTTTTAATATTTCTCTAAAAGGAAAAAGCACATTTGTCAGTCTTAAATTATTACGTATTGGCTGTTTGTTGCTAAACCACTGCATAAATCAAGATAGAAAATTCTGTAAATAGTGTTTCCAAAGTAAAGTCAATGAGGGCAGTCAGGTTATTGGGAAACCATACCCATGAAAATATGTTTGGCTTAATTATCTTTTTAAAATGTTCTGTTTCTTCTGGCAACAATTTCTGTGCCTAGTTGATGTTTTCCAATATGTGTTATCAAAGTCATCACAGCTGCTAAACTTTAAACATAATTCCTATAGGCAGTTGTCTGCTCATCCAGTGTCTCAAAGCCATAGCTATTTCCTTCAATACATTCTCTAAGGATCACAGAAAACTGTAGATCAGAATAATTTTTTTAATAAAGCGTACCTAGCATCAAATAGGTTTATCATATAAATAATGCATGCTAAGTAATGTGTAAATGTAACACTTATAGATTTTTATTGCTTACTGTCACACTAACCTCGTCCTCACTAAAGTACAGGCACCTCTCTCCTTCGTATGCCGGCAGGTCTGAGTCCAGGTGTGCCTGCTCTTCCAAATTGAATAAGTATTGCCCCTCCCAGCAGCCAATCAGAGAAAAGCCTCTAAATCACCCTTGGCTATTGCAATGTGTCTCCATTGGGCCAAGATCCCTATCTCTGTTGAGCATTTCCTATATACCCGTTGGCTCATTCAGTGCATCCCCTGTCCTGCTCCTGTGTTAACCCCTTGTTGTCCAGTCTGTTGGTTCCCAGCCAACTTCCTTGTACTGTTCCAGTGTTCCTCTCCATCTGTGATTTTCCCTGTGTCACTTATGCCACCTATTGCTTCCAGTGTCTCCTGTGTTCCTGCGTTTGTGGTTGCCCCTGTGTCACTGGTGTCTATTTCCTGGATCCCTGGTATTTGACCCCTAGCTTGTGACCTGACCTTTCTTGCTTGCTGCCTGCCTCGACCCCGGCCTTCCTTGACAATTCTTCTGCTTAGTAATTTGGTACCTTTTATCATCCTGCCCACCTTGGTTTGCCCAGGGACCGCAACTTGGCAGTAACCAGCAGCGCAACATCCTCAGCACTGGAGGCTCTGGAGAAGTCTTGGTTTATGCTTAGACTCTGCACCTTGGCCCTTCTCAGGGCTTACACCACTTCCGTGCAAGCCATTACACTCCCTAGTGGCCCTGTCTCCCCAAGCGTGACACTTACATAAACCATTTGGTGGCACGGCCCAGAACTGAATCTGGCCCCCCACTCCATCTGCACAGGGTTTTGTATGGGTTTCCTCCAGGCATTACAATTTTCTTCTACTTTACTATCTGTAAATTAGTTTTATGCTATCTATGTGAATATGGTACGGATATTCAAGTGTGAGCCCTTCTAAAAGACAGTAACATGGAATAAAAAAATGATGGATCCACTCTTGCTCAGACAATTTAGACAGTATACTTTTTTGATTTAGATTCTGGCTCAGAAACAATGCATTCTTTTAAATCCTTGCACTGTTCTTAGCTTGTTAATAAGAGATTCTGCACAGCTCCCAGTGGTTGGCACCTCCTTTCTCTCGGTCACTTGTACCATGGTGTTTGTTCTTAAAGAACCAGCAGATGCACATGTGACAGCTGGTGGAAGTAAGAAGTACGGAACCATTCCTTTCCTTCACTATGGCGTTGCTGTAAGTTTTGTAGCGTCTTCTCCAATGACTGGTTCACTTAGCATGAGGAAGTGCTAACTGCACCACAAATTGTTAGCTAGTGTGCATATTGCCTCAGTGCCTGCCAAAGATCAGTCTCTGCTGCAGCCTTTTACTATGTTACTTGCTGCAAAGTTTCAATGCATCATTCTGATTACTCAGGGGTAGAACACCAAGCAAAAGCTGATGGGATTCCATGATCCCTATTCAAAATCACTCAGTCGGTTTAATGATAAAAGCTAGACATTTTTTATAACAAGAGTGATAATGTTACTGTATATTGAATATTTTTAGGAATAATTTTATTGTAAACATGTAGTTACTAAAAGGCCAACTCTGTACTGTATTTAATGACTTAACAATACTCAACCAACACAAATTCTAATAATCTAAATTCCTGAGTCTAAGAAGGAGGCTTTTTTTTGTAAAAGGAATTTTATTTTGTGTGTCAATTTAAAAAAAAATCATAAGCAATGTTTATTTCATATGAAAACTGGATCTGGATCCTAGGGATGACCTCTAAAATATATGGGGATTTGTTAGCTTTGGCAGCAAATAAAATATGGCATAGTCTTTTAAGGGATTACACACAGGGAAATGTGCATGTATTGCAGAGATGAACAGCATTTTTTTGTCCTGACATAAATTTTAAGGATTTTTAAAACCCCGATATGATCTTGATTATGATGATTATCCTGGATCACTTTCAACTATAATGTACTGAAATAAATTCTAGTACAGCGTGTACAGTAGAAATGTTCTTGAAATCAAATGTGTTCTACAGTATTTGATAAAAAAAAAATAAAAAAAGAGCATATTATTGTTTAAACTTCCAGATTTACACAATAGATTTATATTGGGATAGGAGGAACAGAAGTGAAAAAGCACCAAGGGCTATATCCTTGTGCACAAATATATAAAATCAACTGTAAATTGTACCTAAAACAAATTATATAATCACTTGATTTAAACCTGGCTGATAAAATGTTCATACACACAAAAAAATGACAGTTACCAATGCACTGTTAGTAAAATTACATACAGTTTTATATTTCAAATACCTTATTTCACATATGGATTTTATTCCTAATCACATGTATAACAGAGAATAAGATAAGTAACCCCAATAAATTGCTTTTTAGAAATATTTCATTAGATGTATGTTCCTACAGTTTATATGATTATTCCATGCATTTCAACAGGAAGCAAAGCTTGTGCATGTCAAGGAAATGTGGCTGCAATATATATGTGTTGTAGCCAGGTAACAGCCTTCCTTGCTTTAAGGTTTATTCTGCTTTTTTTGGCACATAGTTCTAGTTCAGAAAAATGAGACTGCCTCATGTGTTACATTTTTGATATCTACCCACACATTTCAGTAACATTCAATTTGGGAATAGCAAAGGTCATTCAAAAACCTTAATCTTTAGTTTTTTGAAGTAGTGCATAGTTTTATTTTTAGGCTTGTTTTTGATCATTATCCTGTTGAAAAATCTAGGTTCTTCTCAGTGTCAGCCTCTTCACTGAATATGGGACAAGAGCCTTTAGGATTTGTCGATACTTGGCAGAATTCTTTCTTTACCGTAAAAATACCTCCTGCAAAAATAGTTGGAGCATGACTCCAAACATATTATATTAACCCAATATTTAATAGGTGGAAATTAATTCCTAGAATATTTTTTTTCTTTTTTCTGTGTATACCAAATATGTATTTCTTAGATAGTCATGACAGTAGAGAGTGCCGCGAACAGGGGTATGGCTGGAAATTCATGGGCCCATGGCAACATTTAGGTAATCTAATACCCCAAAGAATCTCACACAAAAAAAACATTAAAACACAATTGCCATCTCAGTATTAGCTAAATAATGTTTAGGGGATAATTCCTAATAGTGCTGGATAAAGTATCTCTTGGTATGTTTTTCTTTTTTTCTTTCTGATACTTCAAAATGAATGCACTTATTGATGTCCTCAGTCCATACTAAGGCATTTTTCTGCACATGGGCAATATGCTGCAAGTGGACAAGTGATTTTATGACAAATAGTTTTATTAGAAGCTTTACATACAGTAAACAGTGTGACAAGGTGTCACAATGCTTAATTGGAAAGGCATTTATATTGCACCTAGGTTCAGGCATTGTGTGTGTTAAAAGCTCTTTGTAAAACTGGAAAACCAGTTTAGGGTCCTGGAGCTGGTCAGAGAAGAGATGGGAGGGTCCCTGATCACCCTGTCAATGTCTGGATTCTTCCTGCTTGTTTAGCCTGACCACATGTGTATTATTTAGAGGCTTAGTGTGCTGAGAGCCTTGTATCCAGTTGGTAGCTGGAGGAGGCAGAGGAAAGAGCTCCACAAAGACAGTTGCCAAAGAAATTTCCCAGAGACTGAGTTGCCCATTTATAGTCATGAACTTTGATTTGTATTTTCTTTATTTAGACTAGATAAAGGTGCTCAGCGGGGGCCACAGCTGATGTTATTTTCCTGTTTTCTTTATTTTAGGTAATTTACTAATAAAGAACAGGTAGATGTCTTGAAGTTTGCACTCCAATCCCTTGCCTGCTTTTTATGTCGCTGCCCTGTGAATCACATAGGCTGCTCACAATAGTTTTTCAAAACTGTAATAGACTCCCCTATTAAGGGCAAGTAGAAAATTTGCCAAATGGTGCCTATAAGCAACTGCATAAACAGATTGATATTGGTAAATACCCTGATAGTTAATTACCTTGTTGGGTTTATTGATAGTCCACTGATTAACTGTAGACAACAGGCAATGCATTGTTGTTGAGGGCATAGTCCATGATCTCTGAGTATTGATTAAGTTATTTAAAGTTACAAGCTGAATTTGGGAACAACATATTACTACTGACATACTATACTATACATGGCATTTTGTATTTAGGTACAGCATGAATAATAATTACTGTTTACCTAAATCAATCAACAAAGTCAATATACATGTACCATGCCATGTATTTATATAAATATATAATACATGTAATCTCTGCTGGCTTCAGGTTCAGGCCCCATATTCACAAAAATGTATACTGCAAGGAGATAGAATGATCCACGCTTTCACTTCTTATACTGTATACATTGGAAAGATGTAAGCACCTACAACCATGACATTTGTGTAACCAATGTAAGTTCTGGAAACAATAATATATTATTAACAACCTGATTTTGTAGTGCAAATCATCGGAATCTTCCTCCGATAGGAGGTATGTACAGATAACTGGCAGTACACACAGAACATGTGTTACAAGGAATAATTACAAAGATTTGCAATAAGTATGTTGTCAGTATATTGAGTGACCATAGTCACATGAGGGCAGGTAGTGTGTTACAGTGTGCGACACAACCATATAAATATATAATGGGGGAAAAAAACAAATGAAATCAATAGAGAGTAGTCTACTCTAAAGAGTAATACAATACATTTTTTTCTTGGGTTTAGACACTTTTTAGTGATCAATGTATTCTGTCTTCTGCAGTGGAAGATCTCCTAAATGTATTTGTATTGCTTTTCTAAATCTATTAGTAGCAACTAAAACTCATAACTGACACTGGTAAGTACACCACTGGAGCGTAAAATCTAGTTTCCAAAAACATTGAATAAGGAACCCATACATGCAAACATAACATAACCAATTATAAGTGGTGGCAAAGCCATTAATAAATATATGTAGTCATGAGAAAATGAAAGTAGGTCCTCTTAAATTCTTTTTTTATAGCAGGATATAATAATAATAATAATAATAAAAAGTCCTTGGCAGGTCTTGAATGAGGTAATTAAACCACATGACAAATTACACAGTGTAATTATTATTTTATTTATTTAACAAAGACTAGGTCAAAATGCAGAAGCAGTGTGTGAAAAGTTGAGCCTTACCACTTTCATAGGAATTATGAGGCTAAGTAACAGCCAGGTGCTGCTAATTCAGTGCAGTTGATCCAGACAAATAAAATCATGTATGAGTGCAAAAATAAAACAAGCTACCAAACCGCTTTTGAAGGCTTCTGTCATTCAATTGCACATACCAAAGGACAAATATCTATCATATATGAAGCCCTAGCTTCCCCGACCACAAAACCAAAATATGTGTTCGTGGGAGGCCAACTTGGATATTTCCTGGGATCTGGAGGAATAGAGTGATGTTGCCCATTCTTTGTCCAATATCACTCAATTCTGCACTAGTGGAGGGTAACTACAAAGTGCTAATGAGGTTGTATTTGGTTCCTGACCATCTATCCTAATATCACGCCTCCTCTACCCCATTATGTTTTAGAAGCAGGGGTGTCAAACTCAAATGCACAGTGGGCCAAAATTAAAAGCTTATTATTGAGGAAAAATTTCCTTCTCATTAGATATAAAACCTTTTCATATGGAAACAAAGAGGTTTTGCTTCACATTCAATCTGGAACAAGCCTATAATAGAGAAAGAGGCATAAGATTTCTTCTTTTATATAAGAAAAAGTCTTATGCCTCTTTCTCCATTTGTAGCCTTCTGAGTTAAATTTCAATGTTTTTGCACAGGCTAACAATAATATTAACAATTTTGTTTTATGAAATGCCAACCATTCAAGTCCATGCCTTGGAGTAGCAAGGAAAAGTACAGCTGAGGGGGAATGCTGGAAATGCCAGACGCGGCCAATGCGGGGCTGGAACTCCCTCTTCTATAAAATAAGGCCGCTACTTAAATTCCCGGCTTTACTTGCATCTATAAAACAGTCCAATGCAGGGCCATGCATAGGCAGAGAGTCCGCTGGTCTATAGATTTGCAAAAATCAAATACAGCATGCCAGCAAAAACACATTTTTAATGTCACATATTAATTGTCAACCACTGTGCAGGGGAGATGCAGATAGCATCCTAGATAGAATGTTGCTGTTGTAACTTGCAGTCATTCAATTGACCATGAACTATTCTGAATACCAAAGTATTCTAATGTGAAGGACAGCTAAAGCTTGGTGGATAATGGGCCAATAACAGAACAATGATCCCAAGCACACCAGCAAATCTACAACAGAATCAGGGTGTTGCAATGGCCCTTCAAAGTCAAGGCCTCAACCCAAAAGAGAGCTGTGAGTAAATGAGTACCTGATTAAGCTCATTGAGGTTAGCAATTTTTTGAGTGACTGATAAAATCATACAGAAAACTCCTACTTTACTTTAATGCTGCTAAAGCTACTGAAAACTACAAGATACTGAATTTTGGAGTGTGTTTAGTTTTTCACACATGATTTCTCCATTTTGAATTAAAAGAAAAAAGACAAGGAAAAGATTATTATGTTTTACACCTCACAATAGATTTATGGTGAACCTGCTAAGGACCAGATGATTTTTTTTAGGTAAAGGCTTACAATTGAAAGAGTGATCATGTCTCCATCTCTATATATACATAAAACAACTTATACTTTCAGACATTGATAGTTGACATTACTAATGGCAAGAGTTTTTATATCTAATTTAATATGACATTTTTATGTATTTCTAACAATATTTGCATGGTCTTTGTATACAAAAATTACACTAAAGAATAATTAAAAAAAAAATCTATCCAGTTATCTCTATTATATGCTCTAAATTTATATATTAAAATGTTTTTCAATTGTATGCTTTCTTTTTTCAGCAAGTGTATCAATAACAAAACAAAATGAAAAAAATCTTGTCAGTAAAATCACACCATTGTGCCAACAAAATCTTTCTTGTTGGTTTTGCTGCCATTTGCTTTAGTGGCTTGCAGTAAATTATTTATCTCTATCTATAAATCTGGGAATCAGACATTCCCTCAAATGTTCCCTGGTACATGTGTTTCAATGGCAGAAACTGATTCCCACCAGTCCCTATTTTATAAATAGTGCCCTGACAATCAGTTATATGTGTATTAATGTGACAAAATATCATGACTGTGGAAGGTAAGATCTTTGGCTGGCCTGATCTCCACCTACCTCCTTTTAAAAGCCCAACTCAATAAAGACACCTGCAGGTATGGTACAAAATGGCCTCATGGTCATTTATACCAACTTCTTTACACATTCTAACATTGTTGACCATTAATTTAACCCATTTAAACATACCATTTCTCTAACTCCCGTATCCACACAATCAGGTTGCATATTCTCAAGAGCATTAACTCCTTCACAACCATCAACCAGGGATCTGTACCTCTCATTGAGAACTTATCAATAATGCAACTATCCCCAACCAACACACCGCCCATTTGCTGACAAATTTTAGGAGACCCCCATACCATGGATGGCTCTCAAGACCATAGCATCAACTTCTCTATGCACGTCACCTTGAGGACCTCAACCGCTTGCAAAATATCTTCTTCTCTTGTGACTAGAGTTCTGACCTCACCCCAATTTCCCACTTTCACTTATTCTCCATCCATTATGCATCACTTATTCTCCATCCATTATTTACTTTATCCACCTATTCCTGCCTTCACCTCACTTTGAGCTTTCCACACCCCTGTAACCCTTTCCTGGCCAGCTCAGCCTTTCCACCCAGTCATGCTGGCCCTACACCTAGCTCCCTCCTGTCCGAAGCTCCAGGCCTTTCTTTCCCTTTCCTTTCCTCTGCTTTTACTTTCAATCTTTTTCCTTTTTTGGGTATGCAGTTAGTCACAGACTGAACTAGAACACTTCTGAAAGGGAGTCATTTTCCAACATTTGCAAAAGCTCTTGCTTGTTTGCAACCTTACTTCTATACTGCTGAGTTCATAACCAGTGCTTCAGCCTGCCATGTTTTTGCAAGAACTAAAACATATGTATATACTTTCCTGTATACTTAGCAGTATGGGCTTGTTCAGACCCACAATAAAAAAAACGTATGACCAGGTATTTTTAACGCATATATATGCCTCTTTTTTCAGGAAGTTGAACTGGGATGGGGAAAGGGAATTTAAACACTGCTGTTTGCTTTTTGTACAGACAGACATGCTGGTTACTTGTTCCCAGAGCTCTGTGTGGTTGGAGTACTTTTGGATTTTTCCTGCATTTTGGTGGTAGCAAGATGGATCAATTTAGGAAAGTGTGGATTGAGCTGGAACTTCTGAAGATGTTAGATGATAGCACAGGTTGGAGGTAAGGAAGTTGACTGGGCTGGGAAAACATTGGTGAATTTTGGGTCAAGGATGGGACAGGAGGTAAAATATCCGTCATGGTATATGTCAATTCATGCCCACCTAAATTGCTACTGTTCCAATGTGAAGAACTGGATTGAACTCTATTTTTATGGAAGTAATCCCCCCCCCCAGACCTTTCTCTTCCTGTCTATATGTTGTTTTTTTTTTGTTTAATCCTTCTCTGTGTCAGGTCATGATAATGATATTATAGTGTTTTTTTTTCCATGAATACCATTGTTTTAAAAAATAGAGGAATATCACAAAAAAAATAAATCTTTTTGTGTTAAAATTTTTTTTAGGATGTCTCTGTTAACAGAATAATAAAAAAAAATACAGAACCATATTAATCCTGTACATATATTCCTATTGTCTTGATGTCAATCATTGCCTGATCTACTGTCTTTATTTATTGTCTTTATTCTTCAAAAAAGCATTTCTTCCTAAACATTTTAAATAAAAAAAAAATTATATTAAAAATATCCCTGAGTTTACAGTCATGGGGGAACTTTGTTCAGTTTAGTGGCAAAAAATACAAACTGCATTGGGGGCCCTTAATGAAAAATGGCCCTTGGGGTTTGGCTATGCTGATCACAGAGTGAGGGCACAATTTCTGTGAATTTATCTCTCTTCTGTTTAGCTTTGGCAGTGTGCATGAGCTGTCTTGTTCTCCTGAGCAACCATGGAGTGCTTGAACTTTGGATCTCCTGTGTTGATGATGGGGTGGCTATTGGATCCCAGGAAAATTTGCGCTGCTTGGATGTCCCACCTCCTGGTGCTTCTGCTTCACAGCCAGTCCACATTGGAACTTGTGCTTGTCTTGTAAACCAAGACAAAAAAATTTGAATAAAAAAAAAAACCCTCCAAAAACAAAAAAGTATTAGTACATATTTAATTGAAAAAAAACAAAACCCTGGCTGAAACATAAGAAATTTCAACCTAGAAAACATTTTGACACATTGTAATTAGATGGCGCTTGGCAGGATTGGGTATTGGGGAGACCATGGACATTCTTCTTGTAGGCTGAAACAGAGATCCCTTGGGCTTTTCCATTTTTTTTTCTTAATTTGTTTCACTGCAACAATAAAAAAATCAGGATTTTTTGTACATTTTATTGATAAAATACAAATGCTTTGGATATATATGTAAACATAAAAATAGTGCCATAATATATTGTTAAATACGGACAAATAATAACAATGCTAAAATAAATAAGTAAATAGGATTTATTGTTGCCAAAAAAGCCTGCATCTCCACCTGGCTGCTTTTTCAGTCCTGGCCTACTAATACACCTGGTTACCTTCTCTTCCTCATCTGGCCTACCAATCCACCTAGCTTCTATTTGTTCTTCATCTGGCCTACCAATGCACCTGACTACCTTTCTAACATGTAACCTACCAATGCACCTGGCTGCTCTTTGTTCCTCATCTGGATTACCATTGCACAGCGCTGCCTCATCTAAACTACCAATGAACCTGGCAGTGCTTTGTTATTCATCTGGACTACCAATGCACCTAGGTGCTTTTCTAATCTTGTCTGGTCTGCCAGTGTAACTGGAGTATCCTTTCTTCTTCATCTGCCCTACCAATGCACCTGCCAGCTCCTATTTTCTTCATCTGGCCTACCAATACATTTGGGTACCAACGCATGTGACCTATTAATGAACCTGGCTGTCTCAACCTTATCTGGACTACCAATGCATCTGGGTGCTTTTCTAACCTCAAATTGGCTTCCAGTTCACCTGGCTACACTTTGTTCCTCATCTGGTCTACCAATACACCTGGCTGCGTTTCTAACCATATCTCAGCAACCAATGCAGCATTGAAATTTTTTTTTTTGTCTACCCTTTTAGGTAAAGGGAAAATTCTGCGTTTAGGTACACTTTAAGGAAGCTGCGTGGAGTGTCTCCATTATTCGGTAATACTGCTGCCACCTACTGACCAATAAATGGACTCATTTTGTCCAATTTAATTTGTTTTTTTACAAGTGCTGTTAAATGTTTTCAATTGCTTATATTACTGCTGGTCTGAACAAGTCCCTAAGCAGATTTTTTCAAAAAAGACATCTTTTAGTGTGTCCATGGAGACAATACATTTTAGGAATATGCACTCAAGATGACAAAATACAGTTCCAAAATTGGAGAACACAGATGTTAGGACAGGTTCACACCTGTCTCTACATCAAGGTAAGCCCATACTGCTCCTTACATCCGACACCTTGCCAGCCTCTCCGGCGCTCAACAGCAGCCCTAGATCCTAAAGCAGTGTCTGTATATTTGACAGCTGGTGGGGCTATGGGGATGCTGCAGGGGGATGCTACATGTAACGCCTTCTCAAAAGGCAGAGGTTCCTGGCATGAGGAAGCAGTAAATGCACTGCAACCTCAAGGCTTGTGTAAATATAGCTTTAATGTGTAAGTTGTAATTTTGTATACACTGTATATTATATATTACATTTTGGCTTTTCTTCCATCACTTTGCAAAAAGGGGCCTGTGCCCCATTTGCCAACATTGGCACATTTTCACTAAAAGGTAATCCTACAAAATCCCATTAACCTGGACATAAAACGGTCATTAATTCACTTAGCAATATATAAATATATATAACCATTAGGTATTGTAATACATATCCCTGTGGAAATAGTTTGATGTATAATTGATGATGTAGGGCTGTACAGAAAATATGTATTGATATACAGCATGTAAAGATGATAATATCACTACTATATTAGTCTAAGGCTATAAAAATGCAAGCAAACAAGTACTTAACTGCCTCCCTTGTTAAGAATTAGACCTCTAGAGGTTAAAAATATACAGTATATTCATTACCCTCTTTCCCAGATAGCTGTTCATTATTCTGTCAAGGATATATCTTTAAACTATAAACAACAGCTCAGAATTGTATTCTGTGCTTTTTATGTTTACTAGGTTACTATTGTTAAGGAAGAGTTAAAATTATCATTAAAGCTATAAGTTCAATCAAAGCCAAATTAAGCTTTTACAGCGGTGACCTTAGTGTAGGTTAAAACCTATTAGATTCATTCGGCTAAATGAAGATTATAGTTAAAGAACTGTTGTGTGTGCGTGTTTTGTTTTTTTTTATTAATTGAGTTTTAAAAATCTTAATCTTTAAGAATGGATAAACCCTTGCCGCTTACAAACTGCTAAAATATGCAGCTGAACCCAGCATATGCTCACTTAACTACATTTAGATTACATATAGCAGTGTTGGGAAAAAAACAAAAAAAAACAAGACTATGGATGGAGGGTGCAGAAGGATGATAAACTGACAGTAATAATTCATTCAATAGAATTCAATATGTCAGTAAATCCTGACTGCTTTATTCTAAGGACAATCATTTAACACTGTTGTCTCCAGTTTTTTTTTTAAATAAATAAAACTTGTGTTTTTAATTTATACTTTTTTACCTAATTTTTTTAAAGAAAACTCCATTTCTGATATTTGTATTTTTATAACATGTTTTACTTTATTTTTCTTTTAAAAAATGCATATATATATATATATATATATATTAGCAGTTTGTAAACAGCAAGGGTTTAAACCATTCCTAAACATTAAGATATATAAACATCTGTTCCTGAGTTTACTTTTTATATATAACCCGTGTTTCTGATTTTTAATTTATCAATTTTAATACAATCTGTTTTTTTTGTGAAACATGTTTCTGATGTTACTTTTTTGTTTTTATAAAATAAATATATTAATTACAAAATATACTAAATATATAAATGTATGTGTGTGTGTATATGATGATAATAATGATTGTGAATATGAATTGTATGATACTGTCCATGTTTTCCGTGCACCTTGACACTATCGCAGGGCGAGCAGATCCTGTACATAACAGGAGAGAATAGGTTTCTGTGTCCTGCTATGCTGAGATGTAGTGAGCAGTCTCTCCCCCTGGCTCAGTCCATAGTTGCAGTTGTACTCCATCCTATCCTCCTTTTTCTCCTCCTTCTCCTGCTGTCTCTGCCTCTGTGTTAGCACTAGTAGCAGCATTGAGAGAAGAGCTGGATGCTGCCTGCTCAGAGCCTGGCCAGCTCCATGAACATCTGATGGCAGCTTCCAATAGTCCGACAGACTTGGTGATGTGCTGAAGGCAATGTGCAATGATCTCACCCCTGTAGGCAGCCGGCGTGGTACAGTCCTTAGAAGCTGTGTCTGCGCCTGGGATGTGTACGCCTGCTTTTAGTATCGGAGCGTTTAGCAGAAAGGAGTGCTGCTCCCTGGAGGAGATGATCCTTTACTGACTCCCCTTTCCTAACATATTTACACCTAAAACTCTGTCATTGTCATCCCTGCTGCCTTCTCATACGAACAATTCAAGGTGGATTTATTGCCTGCTTGATGTGCAAAGAAGCGGTCAGGCAAGGGCAACACTGCTAGGCTATGGCAAGACCTGTTCAGAGCCAAGGAAATCAGCCTGGGGAATCGGGGATGCTGAAAGTTCCCTCTCAATAGGTAGGTGTCTGCTGTGTCTGTAAAACAAGAGTGATTGCAGGTGGACTGGATTGGGATGCATGGGCACATGTATGCACGTAAGGGTAACATACTCTGCTACTCTTCAATGAAAGATGCTGAGATGGCTTGGAAATGGAGCATTCATCTGCTGGTTCGGTGATGTCTGGTGGTGCTGGTGGTGCAGCTGATGCTGGATGTGCACTGGGTGGATTCAGCACTCTAACAAGTGGACAGCTCAATACACTGATACATTTGGGATTCTCATATGGAAAATCTTAGCAGCCAGAAAGGAACAGCCGTGTTCACGAAATATTATCATTATGATTAAATAATATTATTGTTACCATCCCTATTGTTATTACTTAGGATGCATGTTTACAAACATGCCATATAAAGCGGGTGCATGGCATGTTTATATAGCTACATATTTCATATATATTAGAAAAAAATTGTAAGTGATCCACTAACACAACAGCAGCTCCCCTCTTTTCTCCTTATTGTATATGTGTAATTCTGTTACCTTGTAGCTTTGTTGTTTTCCACTACATTTTGAGTTTAGTTAAATTGTTTCTCATGCCTAAACCTTGTTTCCTATAAGTCTGCCAGCAAAGTGTTAATTTGTTGATCTACTATTTATTAGTGTATGGCAAAGTGTTTGGTTAACAAGAACACATTGTTAGGTTGCACAAACAAAAGTTATTGGAAGAAAGATCTTCCACGGTGAAAGGCAAATGGTCCTAGAAATCTCAGCATGTGTAGGTAACAGTCAAATCACATCCAATCAAACTGTCAGTGTTTATGGCACAATGACAGAGTTTTAGAAATTGCCATTGCTGCCATAGACAGGGGGCTGACCCTAACAAGGGCGTAAGGAGGGATGGTATGCGGTGTTCTGTTTTTTTAAGAAGATTGTGTAAACAACATAATTTACAGAGAAAGGGCAAAGCAGATGTGTTTACCACTTTCAGTACATTGCAGGCCAAAACTACACAGTATGTGACATTGCATTGACAAGAATATCCCAGAAGAGCAGAATATCCCTAAGCTTACAACTGACAAAACACCTACCCTTGCATATTGCATATAGTCTATTTCCTTTTTTTGTTGTATTTTGTCACTTTTAGTCATATTGTCCATATGCCTTTGCACTCTTTCATTCGTTTTTATTCACAGCTGCCCATTGATTGATCCTAAATATAGTGTGTGCGTGTATGTGTACAGTGTAGTTGGTCGTAATCATGGTTTAGAGCAAGAGCACTTACAGCTATGTATTTATAGTGACTTGCTAAGGCAGTGGTCCCTTCCTCCAGCAATTACTGCAAATACATACTGTGTACCCAATGGAAGACTTGGACTCTCATCCTGTATCCCTGTGATTATTTTAGTATAGCTGTCCTTGTGATAGTGGAAATGCCCCAGCGTCTGCATGTGCTTCAGCAGTCCTAGTTAATCCTTTGAACGCCAATGCGCTGAACAATCTCTGTCTCTACTTATTTACTGTAGATCTACTTTATTTATCTGTAGATCTTGTACGGTGTATTCTTCATGCAAAATATACATTATAATATACATACAGAATAATTTACTGACATAAGTAATAATCGTCATCACACTAATTTGAAAGCCAAATATCATGCCCCCCCACAAGATGTTATTTCATGCAGTGATATAATCTTCCTGCTGTGTGTGATGGGAGATACTGAAAATATCTTTCCTTTTTAGTCATAATCTTGAAAAAAAAGCAGTTTATGGACAAACATAGAAGGTCTGGTTATTTCAGACATATAGCCCATTTGTCCCGGAAGAATTTAATTTGGCTTTTCAGATTTAAAGTGCTGTCTATACATATAATTCCTTGTATATATGTATATGTATTTTTGTTGGTTTGCCCCAGCTGTGAGCCCTGAAGAGGTTAACTATTTCCTCCCCCACCAAATGGATTATTGCCCTGAAAAGTCCCTGAATACGCAACACTCTTTCTGCTTTAATCAAAATTTCGTTCAGACATTAGTAGTCTGAAAAAAGTAAATCATTCACATGTAGGCTAGGTTATTAGCAGTTTGTTCTTTTTCTAGCTTTCTGTAATATCCAGAAGTGGTTAATGTCATGTGTAAAACCTGCTGTTATAAACCTATAAAGTAGGTTTAGCTGTATTTGTGGTATATTTTAGTAATATATATATATTCTCATAAATGATTTTAGTAAATGAGAGTACCATATCAACAACTCACCATCTCAAATGTTGTTAACACTCTTTTCAAATATGTGCTTTTTAGAAGACTATTTAGTCTTGGAATAACAGTGACAGTATACAAACTGCAGTAACCAATAGTTTACACTAAAATCTAACATCCTCAAATAATGAGCACAAATGGGACAGAGAGATAAGAGCTTGTTGCTATGCGTTATTGCAATTTTCATATCACAGTGGCTGTTTTTGCTACCTTAAGTAATTGTGGGTATGTTTTAAATTGCTATCAGGAGTATAAGATATAGTTTATTTAAATCCTAAGCTTTCTCCATATCATGTATTACCAATACTGTAGAGTTTTGAACATATCTCATTGCAGAATCTTGTAAATATTTGGACACTCTTTTTACTTTTTTACACTCTTTACTTTTTTACACTCTTTACACTCACACTTTTTACCTAATTGTTCTTTGACACTAGATAATTATCCAAGGAATGGCTTCCAAAGTCTAAAGCTACGTACACACTTCCAATTATTATCGTTGGAAAATGAACGACGAACGATCCTGCACGATATCTACGAATGATCGTATAGCACCGATCCTGCACATAGAGATAACGACACGATCGTTCGTAGATATTGTACACACAATAGATACGATCGTTTGAGCGATAGAGGAACTATGTGCACGACAGGAAAGTGAACGAACGTTCGTTCATTACGCATGCTCAGATCATGGACGATCAACGAACGACCGTACACACGAACGATGTTTAACGATCGTCGTCCAATCCGATCCGCCGGTCCGGTCGTTCGTTTCCAACGACTTTCCTCGTTCGTTGGCGTCGTTGGTTACTTTTTTTACGAACGATTTTTGCCCAATCGATCGTTCGTCGTTCGATTTGAACGATAAAAATTGGAAGTGTGTACGCACCTTTAGAGTTGATAATAAATTAGAATACCTTTTTTAACTATTGTAATTGGCTCTTAAATTCACGGCCGATCAGCTGATCATCTGTATTGATATGTACTCTTTTTTAAATGGAAATGGATAAATGCAAAAGTGTAATCACAAAAAATTTATGAGATATGTTTTTATTCTATTACTAAGTGGTTTAGTGTATAGTCAGGGATTATTGTCAGAAATTTGCCTTCTGAATCTAGTAACATTTTGACTCATCAATGTGTGAATCTCTGTAGCCCAATTCACTGGCAATGGTTTGTCAGTTTGCTGATTGGTATAATTTGATAAACAGAAAATGATTGCTTGTTGTGGGTTACTACACTTTGTTCATTATACCTGTTGTCTGCACTGCATGATTAAATTATCCTCCATGCGTTCCTGGTTACCTAAACTCTGTCATGATTCATCGAAAACTTTGCATGCACTTACAAATGATTGACATATTGCCTGATCCATATAAACTCCATAATGACATTCCATATAGCTTAGTTATGTGCTACGACAAGTACTGTCATTATAAGTATAATTACGCAATGGGATTCTTTTCAATTAATAATGAACATGAATTTAAAAAAAAAAAACTTTTCAAGATATACCAAACCAGCATACTTGGTAATCATTAAAGGTGGTCCATTTCCAAATTAGCAGTAATGAAAATTGTTCATATATATATTACCACTACAGAACCATAGGCTGCAGTGCAGACACAAGCTACTGCATCTTCTCATGGAGCAACAGAGTGAAAGTGACAGACTGCTGTGAAAAGAATACACCATTCAATCACTGGGCTTAGTTGCATTGGATTTGATGCAACATTACCGTGACTTTCTGCAGCATAATAAAGCAGAAAAATGGTGTGATGCAGAGCCAGAAAAAAAAAACATTAAACTATGTAATTTCAAAGAAGCAACAGGCAATAGAATTTGTATAAGTATATAATACATATATATATGTATTATGTATATGTAGTATATACAAAACAAACAATCTAAATACTAATTTGTTATTATTACTATATAAAGTAATATATATATTCTGTTTAGGGTCAGCCCACCAAAGAGAATACTATTTTGTAGTTGCAACCTGATGGTCTTAGTCAAATTTAGTCTATTAGTCTATTTTTTCCAGCAAAAGTTGCCTGCCACAACTCATAAGGCATTTTCTGTCCACCTGGGAGTTTAAGGGGTTCTTTTCCATTTCTGTGAGATTCCCCAAAATATAAAATAAACCACAAATCCATCAGAGATATTGGGACCTCCTCCTTGGAAATGAATATTTTTGACTTCACTACTTGCACCACTAATGTTAAGATTAGAGCCGTCCGATTCCTAATATTGTTTAGACATTGACTAGATATTTGGCTAAAGAAGTAATTATCAATCTCGGTGTTATTTGCAAATGGGTTTTAAACATCTGACCATGTGCAGAGGAATTAGAATTTTTTTTTGTCATTGCACATGATTGAATGTTTACAGTAAACACAATTCACTTCTCCGTGGTTAAGGATAGTTCCTTTTTCTTTAAAACCCCTTCTCCCAATATCACTATGACTGACAGCTCAAACACAGGAGTAGGGAGAAATAGGCCATAACCAACACCTGTTTAACGTGGATAGGTTAAGCCTCAAGTGACATATCAAATATATAAGTATATCCTTAAGTTTAAACAGCATGGTGAGACTTATTACTTTAAGATCCATGACCGAATGTGTCACTAACTGAATTGGAGGCTTTCTTCATACAACACTACATACATACAACTAAGATATTGTTTAATAAGAACCAATTTATGATCAAAGTATGCCTATACATAACCTTATTGGTCACGTATGCATGATGGTTAAAAAATGAGTCCAGAAAAATTTTTTTTTGTTGTTGGCATAAAGAATATAAGTATTATATATATTATGTTATGTAGTGTGGGTACTGATTGTCAGAGTTCTTTTTGAAATAGTATTAGCACACACACAGGTTTGGCATATTTGTGAAAATAAGCACAACATTATGTCAAAATAGTTTAAATCTGTTTGCAGAACATGTTATAAAGTAGGAGTGTTTTATATTTAGAATTTGTGTTTTTTTGCAAGATGGACATACTTGTGAACAGAATAGATCTGACAAAGCCTTGATTTTCTGGTGCACTAACAGAAAATAGAATCCAATGTGTGGAGTTTTACAGAGTATATCACAATGTCAAAATAATCTGGTTGCAAAGCATAAGTTTGCAAAGTGACAATGTGAAAGGCAGCCCACACATGTCAAGTGGGATGCCTTCTTTCAGTTGTCCTGAAAGAGAAACTGATTATCTAAATTTGTACTGAATGCAAAATTGATATTTTTTTTATAAGGGGGGAGCTAGGCTATGGTTTGAAGCAAGCTGCAGTTAGAGCTGCTGTGTGTCTGAAAGAATGCATTAAATGCTTTGAAAGAAAATGGCTGGGGGTGTATTGCTTATGTATTAGACTATTAGACAAAAAGACTAACTTGCTTAAAGAAGAAGCATGGCCTCCTATTTAAAAAAATGTGCTGAAGCATGTAATTATAAATAGACCTGCATTTTTTCCCCCTGCAAAAACCCACAAATACCTACACATGTTGATCCTACCATTGAAGCCCACCTAATGCAGCATCCTGTGACAGTGTGGCAACAAAGCTGCATTGCTTCTGGATTCAGAACAGAATGGCCACTGTCACATGAGCTGTGCATGTTTGCACTACATTGGGATTAAACAAATGAGTCGTGGGATATGGAAATCAGCATTACTGAATCACTTACCAGTAGCTAGTCTCTAAGCATCTGGTGAAACCTAGCCCTGCCTTTGGCATTCTAGATTGACGCAGAATTTATTGTTGAAACCCATGTGAGCTGTAGTGTCTGGGGGGTAGTATGTGAGACACAAATGAGGAATCATTTGGCTTAGTCTGGGAAAAAGGTATCGAGCTAAGTTTTTTTTGTTTGTTTTCTTTATGAGTCTTTTGAATCTCAAAGTAACTTGATTTAGTACATATTTACACTGTTATACAGGAGTCCTTAGTACTTAAAATGCAAATGTAACAAAGCAAAATATGTGTGGTTTATTTGTAATGAAAAATGTAAGTACTTCAACTACAGTTTGGACCTTACATCCGAAACTGACCTTATAGCCACCTAATACTGTGTTGCCTAAATAACTTTAAGCTAAAAACTGAGGTAATGCTTTTCACTGTGGTCCCAGTTTAGGTTCCCTGAATTCCCTCTTCTTCAGCTCCTCTTAGATTTCTGTCCCATTAACCTAGGTATTAGGAAGGAAGCTCAAGGTCAGGGGTGAGTATTTGAATTATATTTTTTTGCTTTTAAATGATTTAGGAAACATAGAAAGCCCACAATTCTGATGCATTGTACATTGCAGAAAAGATGTACTGAGTTGAAGTGTTCAATACATACAACATGATGAAGAAAGTACAAGATAGATTGCAAAGAAGAAGACATGTATGTTTCCTTTTATAAATCCCTGTGTTCCTTCTAGTATTTTACAATAATTATAAAGGTTTATATTATTATATGATATACACTCACTAGAAATGTAATGAATAACAGATGTTTAAAGGCTTGATAGCACAAATATCTTATTAGCCAAACACATTTCAGAAATTCCATTAGGATGCAGACATTGTGAAGACGACCTGGTAAAGTTCAAACTGAGCATCAAAATTGAGAACAAAGGTGAGTAAAGTGATTGTGGATGTGGCATTATGGTTGGTGCTAGATGGACTGGTATTTCAGAAAATACTGATATGCTGGGATTTTCACACTCAACCATCTCTAGGGTTTACAAAGAATGCCCAGATGAAAAGGGAAATATCCAGTGAGGGGCAGTTTTTTGGCTCAAATTCCTTGTTATAAGCAGAGAACAGGGGACTGATTCCAGGTGAAAGAAGGGCAACAGTAACTCAAATAACTACTGGTCACTTTTGAGGTGTGAGAAGAGCATCTCCACATTGAAACCTAAAGCAGATGGGCTACAGCAGCAGGAAACCATACTGGGTACCACTACTCTCACTTAATAACAGGCACCTGAGGCTACAGTTCACAGAAGCTTTGCAAAATTGGACAAGAAAAGACAGTAAAAATGTTTCTAGGTCTGATTAATCTCAATTTTTGTGGCAACATGATTATATGTTATTTATGTTTTACACCAGTTACATAACTCCCAACCACAGGACTGTATGGTCTATAGGGATAGAGGCAACTCAATTAGACTATGGTACACAGATTCTTTTGTTTAGGACAAATTAGAGGAAGGAAATGAAAGTCAAAAATGTTTTCATTTATCTTCTCATTGAAGAGATCTATAATTTTTTTCTTGTTAAAAAAATCTGGGAGAAACCCTATGAATATTTTAAATGGTGATAGTAACATAGAAAAAGGGAATAGTATAGGCAGAACTGACCAAAATTATTGTAACATAAAAGTATTGACTAAAAGGAGAAATATTTAGCAGATTAAAGAGAGCTTTACTAACCCAAAAGTTCACATTTTTGGGATGAAACCCAGATGGAAAGGTGAGTGTGCTAGCCAGTTTAGCCAGTGTGCCACCCAGTGGGGTTAGTTTTTGACCTAGTAAATTTAATAAACTTTGGTTATGGGCAGGTCCAAACAGTTATTGTTAAGCACAGTCTTTGTTAAGTCTTTACTTATACAAATTCACATAATGAAATATTACCTGACAGGTAGGTAGGTAAGTTCCATTATTTATAGAAGAAGTGAAGATAATTTTATTAGCTATGAAAACAGAAAAGCATAAATTTGGATTATTAAATGTTTTGTACATATTCTCATTATATACATGTAGTCATATTGTTGTATGTCTTAAGGCCAACTTCACACATAAATCACAACCTTATGATCTCAATCTCTGGGTCTAATATGTACTACTTTATAGGCATATAGTGCACAGTAACCAACACATGCATTTTATTGCTCTAATTTCAGATAGTATGTGCCAGGTTAGCTGCATTGCTGGACACTCAGGTTACACTTAATGTGTTAATATGCATGCTCCCAAGTATAAAAATAGGACCAGTGCCAGGAACAAACCACCAAGTAAAAATTCCATAATTTAAAGCTACACGTCCGACCTGGGTTCTGCTTCATTGCTACAGGTACTGATTTACGTTATCTGACTTTCTTACGTTGGAATGTTTCCTGATTACATGGTTCTATAGATTATACGATTCAGCAAGTATCCAGCATTACTTATTCAAAGCCTTACTATTTATCCTTGAAAAAAACTCTAATTTACTGAAGTTTACTAAACCAGAATTATGACAAGGTACCTGGGTATCAAATCGACAACTGAACATTAGAAAAAGAACAATCTTTTTCAGGGGTAACACAGGCAATAATGCTGTTCTGAACTGCATAGCAATATATCCAAGATCAACTATCATTATTCATATTGTTTTAAGCTATTGAAAGCTAGTAACCTTTAAACCTTTTGGAGTTCTTCAAAGTGGGTAAAAAAAAAAATAACTGGATTATTTTCCAGTGACATTTTTTTTTTTGACATCGCCAATTTAACGCTGGTGTTATTAAGACACTTCTACTTCCAAAAAAAGTGAAACACTAATTATTTCTCTAGAGATGAAAACGAAGGAATCATTTCTAGTTTTGAGAATCTGAACTTTTAAGGTTCTTATTAATATGCCAGTGGTCTATGTACATTTCACATAATTTGATTTAGCAAAAAAAGTACTTCAATTTGCATAACATAACAGATAACTTTAGACACTTTTTAGCGTGTAGCCCAATAAACAGCAAGTTCAGCAACATGACAGGAAATGATCAGGACAGGAAAAACTGTCACATGCTGTACAGAGTTCCATTCTGTGCACACTGGCAACATATGTGGTCCTCAATTTTAGTTTGTATTGAAATTTTAATCAGCTTGAGTCTTGTAGTGTGTTGAGCATCTTAATCTTACAAATATAGGAGCAATAGTTAGTGTTGAACTCCACTCCACTTGTGTTAATGTGTATTTATACATATGCTTATTCCGTAAGACACAGGATATTTTACAAACTCTGGTAACCCATAGACCAATAAGTTTTGATTTCACTACATAAAATTAGAATGAGTACAGTATGATACCATGGCTATTGGTATTAGACTTTTTGTACTGCTTTATTTATAAACACCCTTTCCCTTCCTACAATACTGTTATGTCTTGAAAATTACCTTTCTTGCATTAGAGCAGTGTTTTTCAACCAGGGTTTCACCAGCGGTTGCTAGGGGGTTGCTTGAGCAATGATCAATTTGTGCCTCTCAGGTCAGTTTAATTGACACAATGATATTTTTGGCTATCTGTAAGGGTGACATTCTTTCCACTGACCAGCAATGTCAATTTCAAGGGTTCCTACATACTAAAGAGGTTAAGAAACACTGATTTAGATTAACATGTTATTTACTAGTTAGTCTGCATTTGCAACAGCTCAGATTGTACTCGGAGTTATTTACTGGAACCTTTGCAGAATCCTTCAATTTAATTACCTACACATGTACAAAATGTAGTTGAAAGCATGTATTTTTTTTGAAACTATGGCTATGCTTAGGCCAGACAAAGAATTCTGCATAACATTGGGACATTGCATAACATTTGGATTACCAATCTCTTCTCTTGGTGGGTGGCAACCCACAAGCACAAAAAGAGTGGAGGCACACGCGCAGTCCTTCATCTGGGTTTTTTTCCTCCACAATGATACTTTACAAATTATTTAGTTGTAATATATATACTATAGCTGCCTCCAAATTAAAAATATTCCTAATAAGCAACAACTGGTGCACTTTAAATATAAAAACAACATTTGTTTAAAAGTTATTTGTAAACTATTACTACGCCTGCAGGATCAATTTTACTGCTTGTGATGGCTCACAGCTTTTTTTTACCTTTATCAAAGCATTTCACTAGTTTCAACATGCAGTTATAGTGATAAAATATAGATAAAAGGTGCTGCAATTGTAAGCTTTGACAGGTTTGTCAGCAATCCAAAAAATGGAAAAATGTATATAAACACAGTCATTCCTTTTTTAGTATGGTATGTATATAGTAGTTCATTCATTACTTACATAAATTCTCCGGTCCACTTTATTACCTGTCAGTCAGCTAAGCTAGAGTTTCAATCCACCAATAGTTACCCTGGGGAGCCATGCAGACAATATGACTGACAGATCCCTGTCCTCCAGCATTTCCTGCTGTGTTTTTTCCAGTGAATAGCCTAAAACCCCTCATCAAACCATTTTCTAATAGTGCTGCAGAAACATGCAATATCTTCGTTCTCCAATAAACAGCAGCCAATGTTGACAAAAAGCTACTGAGTACACTAGACTAAAGCACATTATTTGATTAAAGAAAATTTGAGAAAGAAATCATTATAATGTTTTAAGAATGAAATCAATGAAATGTTTATTAAATTCTTTGTGCAACATTTCTACTACTGATTAAAACAAATTATCTAAAGTGTAATTAAGTATGAAAACCAACCAAAGTAGATTAGCTAGTTTCAAATTAATTTAAAGTTGTAATTTTGTTAATCACATCACAAACTGTCAAGTGATGTTTTAATATTTTTTGTTACTGTACCAAAGAAGAAAACAGAATTTACCTATATTAAATGATAGCTGCTTTCTAGATTAATGTATGCAGAATGCATTATTAAGTTAGTACAGACCTTTACTAATATACAATACTATTATACAAATGCTACTATTAATGTTCAATGTATTTAATTACCTTAATAAATTAAAATCTTTCAGTAGATGTACAGGTGTTGCAATAAAAGACATGAAATCTTTTGTTTCAGTGCATATGGCAAACTCTTACCTTTAAATTATTTAGACACACACGCACACGAGCACACACACACACACACACAATCATTTTCCTTCTCTTGATTGCTAATCCAATCAAATTAGCACTCCCTGGAGACTTTTTTTATTTAGGTCCTCTTTAAATACTCCTAAGGATCTTTGGATGTTAAAGGCTTATTGAGCTCTTGTGTGAATACTAAATATCATGGATCTATAAACACTTACCATTACCTCTTTTTTCCTATAAAACTAAATTTGTAGGCCTACATCACCAGCAATTTTATACAGCATACTTAAATGGGTGTTATTTTTTTTTTAAATCAAACTGCTAATCTTTAATTTACAGATATGTCTGGTATCCACTATCATATTTGATAATTCAAATGTGATAAATATTTCTTATTAGAACATTTATGTTCAATAGACCTCTGATTGTTTTTAAAGCTTCTGTCTATTTTCCTGTCCTTGTGTCCTCATTGTTACAGCTGCAAGTGATTTTAAAGTATTTTCTTTTTGATAGAAATTCCCAGAACAACCAGTAGGTGGCCATAATGTATGAAATTCCAACAGTATATATAACAATCACATTTTCAGTGTGCTTATAAACTTGTTTTTTCAGTGCAATTCTACAGAAAAGTATGTTTGTCCTGATTTTAGTTATTTCAAAATGATCTGTTCCTTCTCAAAACACTTGAAGATTATGTTAGTAATGGTAAAGCACAACATCCTATTTATTTAATCACAGTCAATAAAAAGTATTGAAAGAAACAAGCTACTTCCTTCTTAGGACCAGATGCTATTAATCAGCTGAAAATATAAATACAATTGAGTTCACGATTGTTTATTGGCTCATTTTAATGTAAGTGATGAAGTGCACTCCATATCTCAGAACATACTTGAATGTAAGTGTAAATTAGTTTTCTTTTTCTTTTTATACTATTGCATAAACAGGGAATAAACCACTAACAATGAATGTACCACATACAAATCAAGACTGAGGCTGCTCAAGTCATTGTTCACTCTAGATATCACACAAGAAATTACTGCATCCCACACCTTACATACCATCTTCATACCTACCATGTGTGAAACAAATAAGAATTTCATCCTCAGCTTGTTAGTTTAATTTATACACACAGAAAACTAGGAAGGGTTGATGTATAGGGAGTATAGGGAAAGCAGCAGTTGAATTAATTTTATATATGTAGCTTTTGATAATCATAGCTTGCTGCAGATTCACATTGAAAGGTTCCACTGAAAGCATTTAAAGCAGACATATCAAAAGTTTTACTTTATATAAATGCCTTTAAAAAAATGAAAAGCCCCTCCCCTTATGTCTTTACTGCTACTAAATCTTTACCACCATGAAGACTGATATCGGGCATGTGCAGAAGGGACTTTTCTGTCTTTCTTTTTTTTTTTTACCAAAACAGCATATACCCTTACCCTATTTTGCGCCTGAGCAGCAGAAGAAGGAAGACCGATGAAGATGGCCGCCCCAGGATCTGCGCAGGTAAGTGTCATTTTTTAATTTTACTTTAGTTCTTTTAAATACATGCCCTGTGTTAGTCAGTATTATATACTCAAGAGAACTGACTTATTTGTCAAATCCTATATAAGATTTTACCTTGCTGCCAACATCCCTAATTTCACCTAGAATCAAACAATATAAAAACATATTGGGGCTTTTAAGGGAGCACATAAAGAACAAAAAATGCATAAAAACATTTTATTAGTATATTATTCTTTTTAAAATAAAACAAAATACAAATTAAAAAAGATTTTCAAATCCTGATATGTATGTTCAGTATACAACTGAACAAAACAAGTTACACTGAATTGTACAACACACAGTAGCCTGTAGCAAAAAGTTTGATAACAATCTTAATTCTGATGCGTTTCACATATTAAATCTGCTTCATCAGAGAGTAATTGTAAATATATATTGATATATATATATATGTGAAAAACAGTATACTGAAACAATATACAGGAGAAACAATGAATATTCTATATATATATATATATATATATATATATATATATATATATATAATATATTATATTACATTATCACCAAACATTGTTTATGAAAAACGACAAACATACCACAATAATGGATTGGTGCAAGTTAGGACTGGCTAGGAGATGATACATGAGCATGGAGGACTGCCATGGCAGGACAGATGACAACCGGACACGGACATAAAACCGTGGAAAACCCCTCAAGTCTGAAGGATTTGGAAGTTGTATGTTTAATACCAAAAGAATACTTCTCCAAATCAGGAGCATAAACCTACTGAAAAGTGTATGAACAGAAAAATATATGGTAATATAATCACAAAATAATACATCTAGTGGAATATATAGTATTTATAATGTGCTTGGGCAGGGACAAGAAGAATATCACAACCAAAATTTAAATTTGTATAATAATGTTGTATATAAAATAAAGTGTGTCAAGCAACATGAAAACTATATCTAAATATTTCAACAACAGTAATGATGCTAAATACTCTATCCCTTCTGTCCCAGCTTGGTACTTACAGATTTGGATAGATGGATTGAAGTATAAGCTTCCAAAAAAAGTAGTACAAAGGGGGGTATCTCCATGGAGGTCCGGGAGCCAGTCCAGCCAGCCACTACAGCCCACAAAAACCCTGTGCTGTGAACTTTGAACAATTTTTCAGTCTGACAGATTTTTTAGATTACTGCTACCATATTGTCTCATGCACATCATAGAGAATATAAACCAGGCTAACATTTAGGTATGCACACAAAAGACACCTTATCCGTTCCTGTTATATTGTGGGTCGCTGATGTTTGCAAATGTCAGCTGCCAGAGGGTGGTTAGGGGAATCTGGCTTAATTTGCATGGCAGTAAAAATGCTATTGAGTGTGCCTAGATTGCATGTTCTGGAGAAAGTGGGATTGTGAATAAAACTGGAAAAGATATGGTATGGTGTATGGAGTTACAGAATCCTATGATTGTCACATGGGGTTAAAGGAAGTCAGTAAAAAGAGAATCACAAGAGCCAGCGACTATGCCAGGAACAGATGGTGACGCAAACAAGGCAAGGAGCTTTGCACATCTCAGCACAGACAGAATGCCAAAAAAAAAAAAAAACAGCCATGCAATTTGGATAGCACTATGCTAGATATGCTAGATAACAGCAATATTCTGAAAATGGAGAAAATCTGCAGCATTTTGGAACTAACAACATTATACACTATAAGTAAAATATACGTTCAGATAGAGAAAAGTAAACATTTTTACTGTAATTCCACTTTAACACCTTCTAGTGCGTGCTGTTGAGTGAAACTCTAACTTTGCCTAGTTCTGGCAAAGAAAAAGTTGACTTTATTTAGGCTTTTATAGGATGTATGCAAATATTCTTTGATTATACCGCAAACATTTTTTATTCATTATTGTAGTCCAAGCAACATGTCTTTGTTTAAAAGTAATTTCAATGTTCTTTGCAGATGAAAGTCCATTGTATTTGGTTTATTTCTGGTTAATGATATTAATCACAGCACAATTGCATAATAGGTATGCATGAACAAAGAAGGAGCTTACCCATAAAGGGTTTATGTTCTGAGTGCACTGGAAATACAATGACCAGTATAATAATCCACACAACATTTTGCTGCCAAGTAGCTGCACAGACAGCTTTGCAATACTGGGATATTAACTAGATTAGGTTTAACAGGCCTGGAAACACAGGAAGCATCATATGCGTAACAGAAGCAAGCCTTCTGGGCAAGACAGAAACTGTCAGTGGATCAGCAATAGCCAAAAATCACCGCTGAACTGCCAGGCTGCAGTAGCAACAATCAGGATGCTTTGTGAAATGGCATGACCCTAACCATTCAGAAATCGGATGTAAAGCCAATTCTGAACAGGCAGCTGTCCATGGTACTGCAGGTGTTAGGTTAAAATTGTTCCTGACAGGTGTCCAATGTGTAGCAGACACACCATGCCTTTATTTTCTAGCATCATTATGTGTTTCTTCTCTTTATTATTATGCTTTAATTTTAAGTCTTACTGGCTGAGCTGCTGCTATATGATTTTGCCAGTGAATATGACTGCATATAGGATTTCAATGTAAGAAAATAGAATAATTTAAATGATCCAGCAACTTTAAAATACCTGGTAACACAGTATAAGATTTTTTTCTGTGCCACCTTTTCTATGTATGTTTATATGATTGTATGATAATACTTTGTGTTTTTATTTGTTCAATTGCAAAAAAACAGTTAGCATAACAAGCAATTATTATTATTATTATTATTATTATTATTATTAAACAGGATTTATATAGCGCCAACATATTACGCAGCGCTGTACATTTTCCAATTCCTGTGTCAATTCCCTGGATTAATTCCTAATGCACTTATAATTTGGGCACTTGAGATTTGGGCACGTGACCAGGGTCCCAACGTGACCTTGCCTGTTGTTTAAATACAAGTGCTTTTGGGTTCTGATTATGGATGGACAATTATAATAGAATGATACACAGATGCAAAGAAAGATGGATCTTGGGTATTCACTGCAAACTTAATTTACTTCAAAATTGTTTACATATATATGTGTATATATATATATGTGTGTATATATATATATATATATATATATATATATATATATATATAGCCTCATTGCTATGACCTGCAGGTTTTCTGTATAACAAAATTTTAGGAACAACATTCAAAAGCATTTGTGTTAAAGAACAATGCCTAAGGAAAAATTGTCCTTTAATATTTCTCTTGCCCCCTGAATGCAGGCGCCTGGACTTATACTTACCTTCAGCTCCAGTCAAGCAATGTTACGTTGGAACAAAAAAGAGAAAAAACTCATAAGGGATTTTAATGGTACATACCTTTTTGATACATACTAGAGATGAGCAAATTTCTCAAAAATTCGATTCGGCCGGTTTGACGAATTTTTCGAAAAGCTTTGCTTCGATCCGAATTTATTTGTGGCAAATCACGTTAAAAAACGTCTATTTCCGGCCTGCAGAGAGCCAGAGAGTCACTATTAGAATCACTGCACACTTCACTTATTTGGACAGTCATGGGGCCAAAACCGATCAAATAACTCAAGTATGAACTCAGCCTTACAGGTCCATGTTAGTGTCAAGAAGAAGCGCACTCCCACGAAATATCCCACAAAAAACAGATCCTGTCTGTGGAGCATATGCCTTCACTCGGTCAGCATTTGCTCAATAATCCATCAGTATTGCTAATGCCAAAAAAAACAGGAGTAGAGCCAAAACAGAGATGACACGTAAATGGAATATTTGCATGTCTTCTGTGTTTTGTACCCACTCCTGCTTTTGGCTACCAAATCAAAAGCCAATTCTGATGGCACCATACAGGCCTTACAGCTGCTACACAGACAGGATCCGTTGTGCGTCTCTTTTTTCCTTCCTTCTGACAGATCAGAAGAAGGGTCAAATAAATAGTGATGTCATCCAGGCCAAAAAGGCAAAATAGTGGCCCAGTCATGGCATGGGGAGGATGGGAGAACAGCATGAGAAGATCACAGAGTGGCACAATGACATAGTGGTGAGGTGGAAGCAGCAGGAGTAGGCCACAGAGTGGCCCAATGACAGAGTCTGGAGGTGGCGGAAGCATCAGGAGGCCACAGAATGACACAATGACAGTGTTGAGGTGGCAGCAGCATGAGGAAGCCACAGAGTGGCACAATGACAGAGTGTGGAGTTGGCGACAGCATCAGGAGGCCACAGAGTGGCACAATGAGAGTGTGGAGTTGGCGACAGCATGAGTAGGCCACAGAGTGGCACAATGAGAGAGCCTGAAGGTGGCGACAGCATCAGGAGGCCACAGAGTAGCACAATGACATAGTGTGGAGGTGGCAGCAGAACGAGTAGGCCACAGAGTGGCACAATGACATAGTGTGGAGGTGGCAGCAGCAGCAGCATCAGGCGAAGACCACAGAGTGGCACAATGAGATAGTGTGGAGATGGCTGCAGCATCAGGAGGCCACCGAGTGGCACAATGACATAGTGTGCAGGTTGTGGCAGCATCAGGAGGCCACAGAGTGGCACAATGACAGAGTGTGGAGGTGGGGGCAGCAGCAGAATCAGACGGAGGCCCCAAAGTGGCACAATGACAGAGTGTGGAGGTGGCAGCAGAATCAGGAGGCCACAGAAAGGGCTCAATGACCGAATGTGTAGGTGGCAGGAGCATGAGTAGGCCACAGAGTGGTACAATGACGGAGTCTGGATTTGGCGACAGCATCAGGAGGCTACAGAGTGGCACAATGACAAAGTCTGGAGGTGGTGGCAGCAGCAGCATCAGGAGGAAGCCTCAGAGTGGCACAATGATAGAGTCTGGAGGTGGCGGCAGCAGCAGCATCAGGAGGATACCACAGAGTGGCAAAGTGACATAGTGTGGAGATGGCAGCAGCAGCATGAGGAGACCACAGAATGGCAAAGTGACATAGTGTGGAGATGGCAGCAGCATCAGAAGACCACAGAGTGGCAAGGTGACATAGTGTGGAGATGGCAGCAGCAGCATCAGGAGATAGGTGGCAATACCAGTACCCGGTGAAGAAGGTGGGTGAAAGAAGGAGCACTTGGCATCTGATGTGTGGCATCAGGCGGGTGGCAGCATCAGAGTAGTAGCAGGTGGCCAGAAGAAACAGGTCTCTTTTGTCAAGGTTTGGGTGAGGCGGCATGGATCATCTAATCAGATGCATCAGGCATTGGTGGGTGGAAATCCTTGCAGATCCTTGCCTGATTCATCATGACAAAGGTCAGTCTCTCCACATTTTGGGTGGACAGGTGAGTTCTTCTTGGGGTAACTTTGGCCCCCGCCACACTAAACACTCGCTCTGATGCCACACTACTGGCCGGGCAGGACAGCTTTTTCAGGGCAAACTCGTCCAGTTGCGGCCACAAATCCAGTTTGGCTGCCCAGTAGTCCAGCGGATCTTCAATGAAGGCTGGCAGGGTGCACTCCAAGTATGCCACCACCTGCTGGTTCAGGTTCTGCTCTATGTCCAGCTACTGGTGAGTAGTTTCTTCACAATGCGGGTGAAGAAAGCTGCTCATCAGTGACTCAGGCTGCTGCTGATGGAGCTGGTACTGCTCCTGCCACCACACCCCTCCCCAGCAGCCATGGCAGTGGAACGTAAGTGCAGAGGGCCCCCCAGGTCAGACCTGCAGGAGGATGGACGATGGCGCAGATAGGCAGCGGCCAACTGACTACATAGGATGTCTCTGTAGTTCAGTTTGTCCTTCCTCTCAGCAGGTGTAAAAAAGGCCCCCATTTTGGACCGGTAGCGAGGGTCCCACAAGGTGGAGAACCAGAAGTCATCCCTCTGCCGAAAAGTGACAATTTGGCTGTCACTACGCAAGCAAGTGAGCATGCAGCGTGCCATTTGTGCAAGTGACTCGGAGGGACTCCCTGCCTCCATTTCCATTGCATACTGCCAAGGTGTGTTTGGGTCCTCTGCCTCATCTTCCTCATCTCCTTCTTGCTCCTCTGGCTGCTCCTGCTCCTCCTCTCCTGTCACCTGAGTAGAAAAACCAACCATTTCGCTATACATTGCCTGTGCTCCAATGTCCTCCTCCTCCTCCTCCTCCTTCTCCAGTTCAGCCCCCACAGTTCAGCCCTCACATGGCATGTGGCCATGAGATCTAGGCGTCAAGTCTCCTGTCCCCTGACTAGCCAGATTTACCAGCATCTGTTCCAGGACATGAAGCAGTGGAATGATGTTGTTCATCCCGTAGTCCTGGCGACTGACAAATAACGTGGCCTCCCCAAAGGGCCTGAGCAAACGTCAGGTGTCACGCAAGAGCTGCCACTTGCTGACATCGAAGGTACACATAGGAGTACTCCTATCCACTTGGATCATCAAGAAATCGTTGATGGCCTTTCTCTGTTTTTATAGTCGGTCCAACATATGGAGGGTGGAAATCCAACGGGTGGAAACGTCTCAAATCGGCCGATGTTGGGGGATGCCGTTCTGCCGCTGCAGCTCAAGGTGGGTGTGCTTTGTGGTGTACAAGTGGCTGAAGTGCATGCAAAGTTTCCTGGCCATTTTTATGATGTCCTGCAGATGGGTGGAAGACTTTAGGAACCACTTGACATTCAGATTGAACACGTGTGCCATGCAGGGTGCATGGCTCATCCTTCCTTGACGCAGTGCCGACACCATGTTCTTCCTGTTGTCGCGGAGAAAGCCAGGATTGGATTTCTTGATGAATCACACGGAGCAGTTTCCCCCCTGTGTGACTCTGTTCGCCCAGGCAAACCAGGTGCAGAATAGCGTGACACCGCCGTGCCCTGCACATGTGGTATGCTGGGCGGGAACCGGGAATTGTCTCTGCTGTGGAGGCTGAGGACACGGTGGAGGATGAGGAGGCAGAGGCGGACGTTGTCGCGGGACCAGCAGCGTGAGAACGTGGAGGCGGAAGCAGTGTCACCTGGCCATGTTGCTGGTGTGGCTGTGCAGGAACCACATTCACCCAGTGGGCCGTAAAGAACATGTATTGTCCCTGACTGTAGGTACAACTCACTAACTGACAGGCTCAAGGACTGGCCCACCTTCTTTTCTACATATTTGTGCAGGGCTGGTACTGCACCAATGACGGCTTGGGACTCTCCACCTCGGCTCTGCACAAGCCATCAGTTCCCTGAAAGGTGCCGAGTCCACCACTTGGAAAGGGAACACTTGGAAACTGCAGTACCAGCAACTTGGACAGGGGCACATTCAGCTTCTGCGCCGTTGGATGAGTGCACGCACACTGTTGTCTCTTGGCAATCGCTTCGGTGATCGATTGCTGATGGAATGACTGACGAGGAGTAGGAGGAGTAGGAGGAGGAGGACCAGAAGCATCTGGACCAGCAGAAGATGGAAATGACATAGAGCTCCCTTCAGCTGGGGTGGTGGAGCCTTGACTGCCTGAAACCCGGTGCGTGTCCTGCATATGTTGACGCAGGGTCGTGGTGCCAACATTGGCACCCTGGCCACGCTTCACCTTCTGCCCACATATTCTACATATGGCCATGTTAACCTTCTCCGGCGGCTTAACAAAAAACTGCCACACCACCGAGTAGGGGATTTTCCCCTCAACACTCTGCACTGACTGCTACCGCCGCTGCCTCCGTGAACCCCTGCACCACTACTTCCCGGACAGGTAGGCTGCTGCGAAGCAGGTGGTCTACCCCAGGCACCTTTGGCTCCCGACCTCCCACTGCTGCCACCCTGCTGACTCCCAGCTATGCTACCACCTTGCTGGCTCAGCCGCCACCTCACGGGCAAGCTGCCACCCTCTTCTCCTGATGATGATGAAGCCCCTTCTTCACCCAGCTCCCAAGTGCGATCGGCTTCATCATCATCGAGTAGTGTCTGCACGTCACTGATGTCCTCCTCAATGGTCTCTGGGTCAGGAGCCTGACCGCTCACAACACCACCTCCCATGCCACTCTCCTCATCACTACTTGCCCGCCTTGCGGAGGAAGCGGCAGATGTCTCCTTCAGATCTTGGCTGGGCAGTAGCTGCTGACTGTCCTCTACTAGCTCGTCCCCGCTGTATAGTGGAGCTGAGCCCACACCATACAATACTTCTGTGGCTGAGGGAACAGCAAAGGACAGAGGCAGGTTGAGGACAGGTGAGGGCACAGGGCCTGCTCCCAGGCGATGCCAACTAAGGGTTGTGTCTGACGAACCCACCGACTGTTTGCTGGGGGTGTCTGATGTCACTTGGGATGAAGTGGATGACCGAGTTAACCAATCAAGGACCGCTGGGTTGCTGGTCAAGACATAAGTGCTAGATGACACCAGGAGCTCAGGACTCTCGCTGTGACTCCTGCTGACACTCCCCCTTACTCTGCTGAGACCTCTGTCTGCGCCAGAACCATTTAGGCCTCTGCCACTCCTCTGTGCATGGCCTGGCACTTCTCTGTCTGACATACTTTTAGCTGAACTAAATTAAAGGCAAATTAAAACACCCCTAAAAGTGACGAATATATTTTTCTTTTTGTACAGAAATAGGCCACTAAACGCTTTTACCACAAATAATTGCAACAGTGAACTGTGTATATATTTATCTTTTTGTGCTCAAGTACATCACTAAACGCTTTCACCACATATACCTGCAGAAGTGAACTGAGAATATATTTTTCTTTTGTGCTGAAATAGGCCACTAAATGCTTTCACCACAAATAACTGCAGAAGTGAACTGAGAATATATTTTTCTTTTTGTACTGAAATAGGCCACTAAACGCTTTCACCACAAATAACTGCAGAAGTGAACTGAGAATATATTTTTCTTTTTGTACTGAAATAGGCCACTAAACGCTTTCACCACATATAACTGCAGAAGTAAAATGGGTATATATTTTTCTTTTTCCACAGATATAAGGCACTAAAGGCTTTTCAACATAGCACTTGCACCCCAATAACAAGAACAATTTTCTGGAATGACAGAGCTGTATAATGGCTGTTTGGATCCCCAAATAATCCTTCCCTGCACTTGTAAATCTCTTTTCTAGCACTGTCCCTAGCGATTTCTGACGTCTCTCCCTGCACTAAGATGCTGTGAAATGATTCCTCCCTATCCTTTCCCTGCACTTATAAATCGTTTTTTCAGTTTTTTTTTCTCACAACCAGGTTTTTGCTATCACTCTCCCTAGCACCTGCAGACGTCTCTCTGTTAAGGCGATTTCCTATTGATCCCAGACCAATATTTCCCTCTCTATCATGACCTCTGTTTTCAACGCATTGGGAGCAGTGAATAACACACACGCAGCTTAAGCATATAGTTATATCACGTCTCAAAACTTTATTATCACATCGCAGTTTATATAGTCAAACAACAAGGTGGAAGACACTTAGTAGTTAGTCAATAACAAGAAACTTAATTACCAACTTCGATGAGCAAGATGTTTCAAGGTAAGGATGGAGCAAATATTGACCTACTGATAAGGAGGATATAACTAGTTTCAACACAACTCAATTATCTGCAAAATATAGCAAAAAACACAAAAACAACTTAAATTCAAAACTCAGCAAAATTTTATTCCTTACACTCTCCCTGCACTTAGATCGCTGTAAAATGTCTTAATCAAAGATGGCTGAGGCTATTTATAGGGCTGTGAAATCACAGGGCTGGCTGGCTGCTGATTGGCTGCATGCATGGCATTATGGGTCATCCTGCCTTCCCAGAGTTCCTTGCCCCCACACGTGTAGCCGCCATTTTAGGAAAAATTGCGATTCGTTACCAAGAAGCGCAAGGAAATTCGCATTCGTTGTGAATCAAATTTTTCTTGAAATTCGGATTGAATTCCATGTCAGCTTCGATTCGCTCATCTCTAATACATACCAATAAAATTCCTTATTTGTTTTCCCTCTTTTTGTATGTAAAATTATGGGATGTGGTACTTCCTGCTAGGCCCCTATTCACATGGCATTATATGTTCGGTCTTACTTTGGACATAGGCAGCTCCCTTTCATTGTGCCTATAGTCAGTTCTTTCCTAAGGGAAAATCTGTGCTTCAATCAAGCACTGGAAGCCACCATAAGTATGGATACCTTAAAAAAATAATGGAACACATAAGCAAGATAATGAAAAGGTGTCTGGTATCTAGGGATGAGTGAGAATGCCTCTGACATTCTTGTGTAAATTTCTTCGAACTTCTGATGGGTCCACCCATTGGAAGATCGAGGAAATCATTACAGGAGGAGTACCGCGGCTGCAATGCAGTCGTGGGAATCCTCGTGTGCGTGATCCCCGGGCACTAGAAGTTAAATGAGGGCTTGCCCTGCAGGTATCATTTTAACAGTTGTTTTCTGTAGAATAAAGAGGACAGCTTGTCATTGCAAACTGGAAGAGGGTCTTGTGGTAGCGGTAACCATCTCCCACCCCCACAGTGTTGAGGAGGTTTTGACACTAGCCCGGCCCTGATGGAGCCACCTGAGAATATGTGTGGCACCAGGTAGCACTGATGTATTATATTATTGTTTAACAACTATCATTGTATTCAAATATGATTCACATAGAGATCTGCTTCAGTAACTAACACAGTTTTATGTTGCTTTGGTAACTAATACTTTCTCAATGTGTAAGACAGAGTATTAAGACTGCAGATGACTGTTTTATAATATTTATTGTTCTAAGTTGGACATATTTGGACATATATTTGTTACATTTTACTAAGCATTAAAAGGGAAATTTTTTATTTTCAAAATAATGCATGTACAGTAGATCCCTCAAGAAGCTAATCAGTACAGTAGTGACATTGTTGTGCAGAATCTCCTAAACATAGCACTGTGGGGAAGGATGTTTGTGTCTATAGATTTTTGTTAATGACCATGTACTTATACAAAATAAAGCAGTATACTCAAGACATTGAATGTATTGTTTTGCAGGCAATACCTGCGACAAGAGAGGGCTTCCCAGAAAACAAACAGCAATAAAGAACATTCTTTCTTTTAGTCTATATTGTAAAGAATAATTAATTGATACTTGTCCAGGGGGATATAAAAATAAAAGGTTTGCTAGTTAGTATTGTTGTCTTAAAAAGCATGTGTTCTTGGAAGCCGATAAGCATGGCATGATCATTTGCCATTTTACCATTGTGTTTGGTTCATTGTTTGATATTGGCATATTAAGTCAACTAGTCAACAAATCATCTCCGCGAATTACAAAAAAGGTGTTCTAGCATATCCAAAAAAGCTTTAAAAAGCTTTTTTTTCAATAAAATATTTAAATAAGCAAGCTAGAATTATCATCATCAGGAATTTGCACTGGAAGTGCAGTCAATTTTTTCTAATCTGTGTGCATAAAAATTGAAAAACATAAAATGTGCTTTTTTTCTCTCATTAAGAATGAGACTGAAATATACTAAAAAAGAAAACTGGATGGCCTGTAAAAGCCTCCAACATTCAACACTTCATGTGATGTCAGATGTCTGTGTCCCTAACCATGATTCATTCCTTGACCTCCTTTATTCATGTAGGAGTTGAAAGTATGTAGTTTTTCTCAAATTGTTCTTAGTTTTGTTTGAGATCTGTTTGGTTAAGGTCAAAACTCCAGATACAGAATATCAAATCCAAACCAAAGTTTACCTGGCATTCTGCTTGGTAGTCAACTAATATGAGCACTGTAACTGTTCTTGCTGTGTCTGATTTTGCAGACGCGAGATGGGGTGATGTAGCTTGCTGTAAAAAGCAAAAAAAGAGTGCTGATCTTACTGAGCATGCGTGAGATCAACATCTCTTTCCCCTCAGTGAAGGAAAATACCATCTTTGCTCAGAAAGAGCAGCCAAAAGCCTCCCAGGATGCATAACGTTGGTATCCTGAGAGGCCCTGCGCTCCCATTCAGTCTTGATTGCCTCAGCGATCAAGATGGGGGGGGGGGGGGGGGGGGGGGGGGGTGCTTCATTCTTTTTTTTAGGTGTTGCAGTTAGAAAAAAACAAAACATATTTTTACTTTTATATAAAAGGGTTGTCTGCCCCCTTATGTAAAGTAAGAATTTGAGTCTACCGGTAGGTATGCTTTAAGTTGACATTTCTCAATGGAGTGTTCCTTCTAAATGCACAGCTTGATGGCCATAGAAAATAATATTTGTTCTTCCAACCTCTTTCCTTTTTACAAAAAAAGAAACAACTATCTTTGATACTGTAGTTGTATAACAAACTGACGTGTACTCCGAATGTTTCCAATAAAAAGCCACTTGTATTTTAGGTTTAGCTTTCCTCTAATCTCAGCTGAGGTAACGTCCTTCAGTGCTCATAGCCCCTGTCACACAGCATCATGTACAGGAAACAGCAGGATATGTAAGAGTCTCTTTTTACAGGATTAGCTATTGAGCCTCTTTTCCTAGCAATAGAAATTTGAGCGGCACCCCTTGACTTTTGATCTAACCTATGGTCCAGCTTACTTTTCATTAAATCAGTATGATGACAAACCCCAAAAGCTTGGTTAGAAAAGCTTTTTTTTTGCTGGACTGGCAACAAAATAATAATTTATAGAATCAGATACTGGACAACATGTACAAAAATATTTACAACACAATACATGGTATTAATTTAGTCAATACTATTGAGCCGAGAACAAAAAAACATTTAATGATTTTGCAATATAAATGCAGACAATGCTGATATTTAGGTTATTGTTGAAAGCCAGTAGACGGAGTCTCCCATGAGCCTTTTGCAAATGTGATAGTGAGCTCTTCTTAACAGAATTACCAAATGGAGAAGCACCGTTACAGTTGGTCACGTTGGATGTTTCATTCTTTTGAACAAGAATTCTGGGTAATCTAAGTTTCATATTTACTTTTAACCCATTTTTAGCTTCATTTTGTAATAAAATAGCTATAGTTGCAACAGGCATGCAGGTATAGAAAACACGTACTGAAAACATATTGTTGGGTTTCCCTACAGACATAGTCAACCTTGGAATTTAACCTAATTAACATTTTGCAAATATGTGTTTATTGGCATGGAGTAATTATCCTGTGAAGTCTGACCACTTGTTTTAAGAAACGTTAACCATACCTTCCTGATACAATCCCATAACACAATGGCAAATACTTAAAAAACATATTAGCATGCTTGCTCATTTAGCAGATTTACTAATACCACAAGTTCATTTTGAAGTGACTAGAACACACAGCCAATCAAAATCTTTTTGGACAGACCAACACACATTTTTGCACTCATGCATTACAATGATGGGTTAGTCTAGGGTGGAAGACCAAGTTTTGGGAGTGGTAGGGTGATTATGTAAGGGCAACTGCTTTAAAGGTGTTCTACCACTTTATAGATTTGGTTTACATAAAACAACTTTCAAAAAATGTTAAAAGGTTTAGAAATGTTTAAAAAAACACCAATATGTGGAATAAAAGGTGGTATATTGCGCAACGTTTTTTTATACCATACAGCTGAGCTTCTGACAGTATACCTATAAAAGAACTACCTGGTGCCATGATTTCTAGCATCCAAGGTGAAAATGCCAAAGTGTGCACTGCATCATCTCAGAACATACGAAGCTCTCGGAATCAGGAAAGTTAAGTGCCTTCCTGACTTAAATAGGCAGAAGTGCAATTGTCTATCCTCAATCAAAAATGAGAACCAGAGATGCAGGTCAACTCATCCAAAGACTCAGCTCCTCACCATTCAATCAACTGTCTATGCCACGAACAAAAACACACAATAGTGGGTATTTTAGAGCCAATTAGAAACCAGTGTAAACCAATAAAACCTTTATTCAAGTACAAAGTAGCAACAATGATAGTAGCAGTTGCATAATTTTTGTATACATATAACGTCCAATCTTCTGTGTAGACACCAACAAGAGTGGTGTTAAATCAGTCAACACGTTTCGCGGCAAATGTAACCGCTTCCTCAGCACAAGTCAGGAGATCTACAATATATGGACACATATTCGACTCTTTAAAAAAATAAATAAAACATATAGTAATTTGTATACATATCTTTCAGTTCAACAAAGAACCATAGTTGTAACAATTATTACCTACAACTATGAAAATGCTCATGATTGTCCATACAGCTTTCCGCACATGATGTAAAAAAAGCAATGGAAGGCAGCAAGGAACACAGGTGGCTCCATAAAAATCCTATCAAATTCCTGGATAATTTAGAAAAGACAGATTTTTATCAAATGAATAATTAATTTATTGTAGGGGCTAATATGTTTATTTCTATTTCCAATAGGATTTTTAAAGTATGCATGTAAGAAGCCTGTTCAAAGACAAGGAAAATGTTTGTATAAATATTTTGCTGTCAATTAGCCAGTTCCAAAGACATAAAAAGACATTATTCTCATATTAGCATTATCAGCAAAGCCTACCTTCTATTATTAATTACAGTGTATCAGAGGTATAGTTCCAAGTCTCACATAGGAAGAGAAGCCACGTATGTTCAGATATCAGCCATGGCTGTTAAATAAGGATGCTCCATGTGGGAAATGCCAGGTGTGTCTATATTAGGCAAGTCACCTTCAAAAACCACTAATCATACCCATCACTCAAGGAGCAAGTTAGCTTGCATCTGCAGGACTGAGGTCTGCCCACCCCTCCGAGTTTATTAACCCCATGCTAGATGATCAGACAAGCAGGAGCATCTTTGCATATAGGTACTTTGATTAGATAATTCACATTGTTATAAGTTATCTATGTCAGAGGATAGATTTAATATAGTACTTAATCTTTTCATGACTGGACATTTATGTTGGTGTTGTATATTATATTTTAGTTCATACACATAAAGGATATACCATTATCTTTGTGTAAAAGAGAATATGAAACTTATATAATATAATATACAAAACAATACATTTCTATTAGTATATTAGACAATTTACATAATTCCTTATATCTCTTTACATCATTTCGATATTAGGACTTAGGAAAATGGCAGAGCTCAAGTCCAAATTCATAATAGCAATGTCCTTGCCTTAAATGAGTCACAATGGCTCGGAATTGATATGATTGGGAACAGCTGGGAAAAATTAAGGTTGACAAAGCACCAGGACCTGATGAATTACATCCACGTGTCCTCAAAGAGCTCAGTTATTTCAAAGCCATTATTTCTATTATTTAGAGACTCTTTAGTCACTGGCAAGGTACCGATGGATTGGCGTAAGGCCAATGTGGTTCCTATCTTCAAAAAGGGAGCAAAGTTATTACCAGGTAACTACAGACCCATTAGTTTAACAACCATAGTTGAGAATTTGACAAAGGGCCACATAGAGGAGTTTCTGCTAGAAAATAATATTATAAGTGACAGTCAGCATTGCTTCAATAAAGACAGAAGTTGTCAAACAATTTTACTCTTTTATGAGGAAGTAAGTAAACAGGTAGACAATGGAAAAGCAGTTGATAGAGTGTATTTGGACTTTGCTATAACATTTGACACTGTACCCCACAGATGGTTAATATGCAAGTTAGGGTCCATAGGTTTAGAAAAGTCAATCTGTAAATGGATAGAGAACTGGCTTGCAGATCGCATCCAGAGAGTTGTAATTAACGATTCATAGTCTGAATGGTCCAAGGGTATTAGTGGTGTACCCCAGAGTTCAGTGTTGGGACCTTTACTGTTTAAAATCTTCTAAAATGATATAGATTTTGGGATTATTAGTACCATTTCTGTGTTTGCAGATGACACCAAACTAATGGAAAACTGTAATGGAATTAGGTCCATACAGGATGTATATAATCTACAAGCAGACCTGGATGTACTGTTTTATTGGGCAGCCAAGTGGCAAATGACATTTAATATTGATAAATATCGAATTATGCACTTGGGAGCTAACAACATGCGTCATACTGTCTAGGGGGAATACATTTGGGGGAGTCAGAAATGGAAAAGGATCTGGGGGTTCTGGTAGATCATAGACTTAATAACAGCATGCAATGCCAAGCTGCAATATCTAAAATTGGAGAGTGCAGAGAAGGGCAATTAAATTAATATAAGGAATGGAGGAGCTCAGCTATGAGGAGAGATTAGCTGAACTGAATCTTTTCTCCCTTGAGAAGAGACGTTTAAGGGGGGATATGATCACCCTGTATAAATATATAAACGGTCCATATAGAGAACTCCCTTACCCATTATTCCTTTTGAGATCGTTACAAAGAACAAGAGGGCACTCTTGGCGTCTGGAGGAAAAGAAGTTTAAGCTCCCGATAAGGAAGGGATTCTTCATTGTAAGTAGTCTGTGAAAGATTGCTAGATTGCTTTAGGAAAAAGCTGGATATTTTTCTAGAAGCACAGAATATAACTGGGTATTAAGACTTTAAAGTAAAAATAACAGTGACTGTTGATCCAGGGAACATCCGATTGCCTCATGGATTCAGGAAGGAATTTTTTTCCCCTGTTGAAGCAAATTGTACCAGGTTTTTTTTGCCTTCCTCTGGACCAACTATGTCTTATAGGGTTTTATATATATATGGAATATGTTTATTTCCCTAGTAGTTGAACTTGATGGACTTATGTCTTTTTTCAACCTAACCTATGTAACTATGTAACTTCATGTGAAGAACATATATATAAATTTGATCATACTTATGTAGGAATATATAATGTTCAAGGCTATATGATGTTCAGATTAATTTATACAGTGATAAAAATTAAATGTGTTTATCATAAACTTACATAAACATGGGTAAGCCTCTGATACCTTGGAAATTAATGTGATAACTAAAGGCAAATTTAAGTTTTTTATTTATTACCATAGTACATTTATTAGGTTAACATCTATAGGCATAGATCTGTTAGCCCTGTCACAGCATTATAACTAATCCTGATAGTGAATTTGATTAATGTATTATCACATCCTATAGATTGAACTATGCACTTGTTTAGGTGCACTCCATGCACAATCAAATTTTATTTATTTATGCATCATACTACATCTTATTGATTTAATTTTGCATCTCACAAGGTGCATGTTATACACAATTTCACCTAATTATGAACCTTACAAGGTGCATACAATGCACATTCACACTTTATGGATTTAATTATGCATATCGCTAAGTGCCTATAATGCTCAATAAAAGTTTTTTTTGTTTTGTTTTTTGTTTAATTATGCATACTTTAAGGTGTATTCAAAACACAATCACATTTTATCAATTCAACTTTATACTGTATGTGAAATAGATGTTTTTTTACACATTAAATAAATATTCCTTATTCAAATAAATAGATTTTTTGTTTAATTTAATAATCCTATTGGAAAAAGAAATAAACATATTAGCCTCTACAATAAATTAATTAATCATTTGATAAAAAAATTGTTTTTTCTAAATTATCCAAGAATTTGATGGGATTTTTATGGAGCCGCCTGTGTTCCTTGCTGCCTTCCATTGCATGTTTTTACATCATATGCGGAAAGCTGTATGGACAATCATGAGCATTTTCATAGTTGTAGGTAATAATTGTTACAACTATGGTTCTTTGTTGAACTGAAAGATATGTATAAATATTACTATATGTTTTATTTAATTTTTTTTTAAGAGTTGAATATGTGTCCATATTATACAAAGAAAAAGAAGATTTCCGCCTATACATATATTATATATCACATGGGCCACATCCCTTATTGAACACAGAAAAAAAGAACATACGGTGAAAAACACCAATTTTTGTAGCAGGACTTTTTAGGCCAATATCAACAACATATATTATGAAAATACCAAATCTTTAATTATATTTACATTAAAAGGCTCATTTCCAAAACATTAAACCACATAAAACCATTATTATTACACACAATAATCTCTCCTTTCAGAGTGTCGATGTGAGGGATGTATTCTGGGTTTATTCTCTACGCGTTTCGCGGAAATATCCACTTCCTCAGGAGAGAGGAGAGAGAATCTATACCCATAAAAAGATTACATTGTTATCATCAATTTAATTATTACTACATTAACAGAAAAAAATACATTAAACTAAACATATTATACATCAATATACCTGATGCTTGTGTTTTTAGCAACACTCTCTTTTAGAATCAGTGGTGGGGAACTAATCGGTAGTCATGGCAGTGAAGCTGGTATATGTTTTGCTCTGGTATCAATCTGGTATAAACAAAAATATGATGGCATTTTAAATTATTCGTCCCATCATGTTTTACATGTCTGATAGTGCCTAATAGCCTATTAATACCCACTTCATATGGATTTCAAACAATGATGCTCCAGGCCCCATTGCCATACAACTTAAATGTGATGCCGACCAAATAATTCATAATCGGTTATACAACATGCATATCTCTTCACATTCATGCCAGCATGTGGTTAATATTATCGTAGTTAAAACCACCACAGTGATAATGTGGTACCCAACCCATATTTATTCATTTTTCACCACTTTGTGCACATTCACTAGGGTTAGCAACCCACTTACTTTAAATCACATTTAGTTGTTGTTACAATTCCTTCAGTTTTAATGTTATTTCTATTAGTCCTAGAAAAAGGGAACAAGTCCATAAATGCCAGAAAATGACAGACTTCAAAAGTACTCAAAGCGATTCTTACTTACAGTTTTAAATGAAACTGAATGAAGCAAACAATATTACCATACTGAAATCTCACAGCTGAGCCACACGTTTACACACCAACTTCCCTGCATGCTGCAGTCAGCGTCTCATGTGCCAATTATATTTCCTATGAAGGGAAGATCTTCCTACGTCATCCGCCCGGGTCCCGCCCTTCAGCACGTACACACCAGTCATTAGTAACCATCTGTGTGTGATTACTTGAGATTCTCATGCACCCAGGAGAGCAGGCTGTCAGTCTCTGGGCTCAACACCACCTGCATGTTTATATTAGACTTCCGGTGCTCTGTGACACCGGAAGTTGTAATTTTTATACAGGTTTTATTCGGTTATTGTTTGTGGGGACAGCCACTGCCCAGCGAATCCACCTCCAGACAGGGACCTGCCAGCACCACCACCAGCCACATCCTCAGGGGTTCCCATGTTGTAGGAGATTTCCTCCATATATATGATTATATTTTATATCATATATCTCCAGCAGCATGAACTTGTCATTCCCTTTTGTTTATTATAGTTTACCCAAACTCATTGATCTCTAGGACAGGCATGGCTCAACATTTTCAATTAAAAAAAAAACAAAAAAAAACAATCAGGTACATAAATATTGCTTTAATAACAAAGAAAATATATATGTGTCAATATATTGTAGATCTCCTTATTTGTCCTGAAGAAGGCGGTTACATTTGCCACGAAACGCGTTGACTGATTTAACACCACTCCTTAGTGGATGCACTATGTAAAAAAAAAAAGCTGCTACTATCATTGTTGTTATTTTGTACTTGAATAAAGGTTTTATTGGTTTACACTGGATTCTAATTTGCCTAAAAAGTCTGACTATTGTGTGTTTTTGTTCGAAGTATAGCTTGTATTAGGGATGTGGCAAATAGGATGATAGAGGAATTCGTACACTTTTTAAAACTGTCTATCCCATCTCATATTTAAAATTGTCTTTCTGTGCTAAGAAAAAGTTATTTATCCCTGTCAATGATCTCATCATCTGCCAGTGTGCATTAAATAGTTAATTAGTGGCCACCCCATCCTTTATTAGGAACTGTCCATCTGTGCTAAAACATCAAATTACCTCTACCAGTGACCTCATCACCAGAAAGTGCATACTTGATTTCTGTTCTAGTGATACTTATTATAAAACTGATTCTGATCTCTGAATAACAGCTGTAAAGCTGACTATATGTCTTATGATTTGATTGACTTGGTACAATTTTTGCCAAGAACTACAGCCCACCTGGTACAAACTCTATGGCAGTGGTTCTTAACCTTGTTGGAACAACTGAACCCCACCAGTTTCATATGCGTGTTCACCGAACCCTTCTTTATTGGAAAAAAAAAATATGATTTTTACAAATTCAAAACATAGGTATACAGTGAGGGAAAAAAATATATCTATTTTAGCACAGATTGGCCAAGCGATGTTGCGTGATCACCTCCAGCCAATTATGGACAAGCGGGGCGTATCATCACGAATCATAAGCGCTTGGTGTGTTTTGACCTCCGCCGAACCCGCGAGACTGACTCACCGAACCCCTGGAGTTCAGTCGAACCCAGGTTAAGAACCACTGCTCTATGGTTTAGGTAGGTCCTCAATATAATTTATCATTCATTCATCATCATTCATTATTTATTCATGTGGAAGTTGTTGTGTTAGATCAGCCTATAGATAGTCTATCTTCTCCAGTCTTGGAGATTTTTGATAATTCAGGCTTATTGTTTGAAAATATGTATTGATAATGTTTAATCAAAAGGAGTTAACTAAGGAGCAAATAAAGTCCACGTATTATATGGCAGATATATTTTTAGTCTATAGTAGTAGATAGTAAGAAAAGCCTTTATTGCCTAACATAAGCAGTAATTTACAAACAATGTAGCTGGGTAAGATGATTTTGGAAATTTACTGTATAATCACAAAAGCTACTATATTATATTTTTTGCATTTATATCTTGAAAACATATGAGCAAGGAAAATTTGAGCTGTCATTTAAGTAATACTAGTGGGAAAAAGTTTAGAGGGGATTTGTGATTTGTGATGTACAACAAAATTTGATGTTTAGTGATTTTGTAAACTTTTTCATCTTATACTAAATTTTTGTCCTACAATAAATTTCTAGGACAATTGACAGTGCAAATTAAACTCTAGTTTAAAGTTAGCCAAATAGATATTTTTTCTATTATTGCAAGTAAAACGTGTTCTAAGTTACAGGTAACATTATATGATAGATGTTTTTAAAGTCGTTGTTGGGTTTACATAAATCACTATAAAATATTATGAGGCATTTTTTAATTTTAGCTTTGTTTTTCTATAGTTTAGTTCTATCATACTACAATTTTACAAATTCCTCTTTATACTAGTCTCTCCTGTATGTTTGTGTGTTCCTTGTCAACACATATAAAGCATCGACTAATTGGCTCAGTGCTGATCTTTCCTCCCACCAAGTCCTGGTGCTGTTGATTACAGGAGGCTGATATCAAGAAGATTCACAAATTTTTACACTGCCTTGCATTGACAGCTACATTGAGTGATTAGTAACAAATACTGCATCTTATGATTTTTATAAATCTTAGTTAATCCTATGCTAAAAGAAATACCTATGCAGCAATTACTGATTTGGCTATTACAGAGTTGGCTGAGGGTTTCAGGATTTTCTGAGTCACTTTTCAGCAAAATTATGAAGAAATAAATAGGATTTACAAAGCTGACCACTTTCTGAATATATTAGTTGAGTGGTTGTTGACCTTTTGAACATTTACCATGTACTGTAATTCTAATCACTAAAATCCTATTAAATATTGCATGTAATTTCAGATGTCATCTTTAGTATTTATCTGTGTGCCAGGCATCAAACGATGCCCAATATTCTTGCTAATAAGGTAATTATTGGCTTATAGGTTATAGGTTGACAAGGTTGTGTCCCTGTCTCTCTGTGGCTCTACAGTGTTGTCATCCTGTAACCTGTGCTTTTGATGGAGACTACATATGGCCATTTCTGCACACATTTCCAATGCCCTGTTACCACCTAGGATACCCACCCAGAGTAATTCCATGCAGTCATTGCTGGAGTGCCTGTAGGTAAATGACTGCCACAATGTTGTAGGAAATCATTATAACAGGGCAACAGTGCTTTAGCAAACACATCCAGTTGAAGTTTAGCCACTGACTTTATGATATGTACAAAGGCATTGGGAAAGTGAAATAAAAAAAGGAATTGAAACTACTATGACATTGACAAATTTACATCAGGATAGTCAAAGAAAAGTCAATCTATTGGCGAGGTCTGTATGAATGTTCCACATTTTAAGAAGGAGAGGCCAGCAATTGCAGCCTCAATGTGTCCTCATTATGCGGCATTTGTGTTAAAAGTAAATGACTCTGAAGGGGCTGAAGCTGCCATATTAGCACTATATTTTCTCCTAAATAACAACCAAGTGTAAATTAATTGCTGCAGGAACAAAATACTATATTTGATTGGAGTTAAATAAATTATCTATTTACATTTTAGTAGGTAAATAAATACTACATAAACCTTCTTCAAAGTTTGTATTAGAACTCACATACATTTTGTAAAAAAAAAAAATAAGCAAAAATCTATCGATATAAGATTATGCTGTTTTAAATTAGAATGAACAGAGCAATATCCTATTTCATTTAAATGTTTCAAGTCTCCTTCTGAAAAGAAAGTAACCCAAATTAATTATAAAAATGTATATTTTTAAACATGTTCAGGAAATCATAATTTTCCAGCACTGGGAAGCTTATCTTTATGAACACTTGCATTAATTAGCATCAGTAGACTTTTCTACAATTATATAATTTAAATTACAAAGTAGGACCTGTTGAATTTTGTATTTATTTAAAGGATAATTACACTTCTTGTAGTTTGCCACTGGTCCAGCCAAACAAGCGAAAAGTCTTTGAGAGTAACTTGGCTCAATGGCTAGCACTCTGGCCTTTGCGGTGCTGGGTCTCAGGTTTGGATCTCAGCCAGGACACTATTTGCAAGGAGTTTGTATGTTTTCCCTTTGTTTTCTCCAGTTTCTTCCCTCATCTTAAAAACATAGTTAACTGGCTTCCCCCCAAAATTCACTGTAGATTGTGTTAATGACTATGGTAGAGACATTAGATTGTGAGCTACTTTGAAGGACAATTATTTAAATGATTTTGTAAGTGCTGTGTAATATATAAGATTATATGTATAGCAATCTGTATTGGCCCAAAGTGATATTTTATTATACATACTACAAATAAAGTACAGGTTTGTAAACATTCTCTTCTGACAAATATAAGAATCAACATATGGTCGTCCTGGGTTGTTTATTATATGTGTCATAATGATTTACAACTACATCTTAAACTTCATTATGATTAACTGAAACTACCTAATATGTTTTACTTTTTTTACAGAAAAAAATGATTAGCTCAAAAATTCTATACATTTTTAAAATGTGCACATATTTTTAGCAGATGCAGTGTCTGCCTTTGGCAATCAGAGATAATAAATCTGTTTTTAATTTTTGTGTTGTTTCTATGACTACTTATAATGTCAATTTTGGCACCATAAAGTCAACAGGTGTGAAAAATCATAAACAAATATGTGAGGGAAAAATGTAATTGCTGGCAAACATAAATGCCTTTCTCTTATATAGATACAATTTGCAAAACTACACTAGTTGCCTAAATAAACTTATTATATACTGGCAGCAGAACTATACAGCAAGGTGTGACTAGTTATTTTTCAAAGAATCATGCTAAGCAAACAGATGGTCTTGAGAATTTATAATAAATGTTTTTTTTTTTTGTTTTACTTTTTATTTACTTTTTATTTCTCCCTATCAGTCCAAGGAATAGGCACTTGTTAACACAAATATAAATCCACCCACTTGTTATGATAAAAAGTTCAAACAGAAAAGCTGTACAGTCACAAAATTCCTACTGCAGCTTTACTTCCAGTTTGGAAGTCAGAGCATTGCTGTGGTTGCACCAAGAAGTCAGTATTGTTCCTGTGTTTTGTTTTTTTTTCTGCCCTTTACACTAATACATCTCCCAAAAAATTTTACATGGTTGACATGAAGCAAAACACAATACAAAAATGACTTAATGCTGTAATGCGCCTGGGCACACAAACCACAGCCAACTCCAAATATCCTTTTATCAAGTTTTATTATCATCATAAAACAAGACAAGGTTTAGTTACAGATGTTAAGTCCAATAAGCATAGTACAAGAGGGTAAGGCAAAGGCAGGACAGGAACAATCCGAGGTCAGGGCAGGTAGCAGACAAGAGTGGTCACAAACAATCCGAGGTCAGGGCAGGCAGAGTTCAGGCAAGAGTCAGGTTTCAGACCAGGTCGCTATTGGAATGACAAACTGGATTAACATAAACCAACACAAAGGACGCACCCAAGCACACTGCGTTCAGAGAGGCCTTTAGCGGGCAATGGTGGTCAGGACAGGTTCTCCTTAAATGGCCAGAGTGACCAATGACCTTGCGCTACCTGGCGCCATTTGATAGGAGGGTAACTGAATCTCCTGCAGCTGATTGGCCACAGGGAATTCAAACTATGTCCCGACGCGCGGCGAGGCAGCCGAGTGCCACGCCCTCAGGCGGTACAACAGGTACGCGTGGTAGCGCGCGCACCTCTTCCCACAGCACCCCTGGGACGTGCCCTACTTTGCACCTCCACAGGAGTGCTGAGAACAGAACTTTCAGTAATCACGTCCATAGAGGTGCAAGGGATGCCGCTTGGCCGAACAGTAGTTCGGCTAGGACGGATCCCTCCGCCTGCAGAGAGAGACATGCTGCGAGCAGGGCAGCAGCCTCGGCCATGCTGCCAGCTGCAGCGGCGTCGCCCTGGCTGGGATCCCCAGGGACGCCGTGGGCTCGCAGAACAGGTAAGTTCCTTACAAATGCATTTTTACTATATCAGTACTGTTTTATGTGATTAAGTGGTGATATCACCATATGCATTAGGGAATCTTGGGTCATTGATATTTCATGACCCATCTTGGAATAAGTCCTGTGGTTCTCTTGCTCAACATCACATGAATTTGTTTTCATTGACAGTTGGCAATGACTGCTGCCACACTCTGTGCAATTGGGGGGGGTGAAAAAAGTGTACTGAGCTGCTTGCACCTGCTTGCACTTTTTACTGGAGTTTGATGGTACAATTTTATGGTCCAAATTCAATCTATAATGTTTAGACTACGGCTGTCTAATGTTGTCTATTGTTTATCCTGGTCAGTCTAGCAGAATGACGCCATATTGGTTCACACTGCTCATCGTATGTCAATGACATATTTTTGGCTACCACCTGAGGTAAGTACTTACACAGTGTACCATTATGCAATTATTAACAGGCTATCACAGATGGCGTGTTAATAATTGAACTCCCAAATTGTTTAGGAAATGCCACCATTCTTGTATACCTGGGGGAGTATAATGTCAAAAAATAGAACAACGTTTAAACAACAAAAGGTGCAAGGGTCATTCCTAGTCATGAAGTCAGTTGGCAATACATGAACAGCTAATAGAAAATACAGTATGAAAATGCACTGTCCAGTGTCCCAAGTTGCTAATTGAGAAGGTCAGGATTTCCTGAGAAGTTCTCTCTTGAAGTAAACTAAAGTTGTATATGTTTCTAAAATACAAGTTCTGTACTCAGTTTACAAAATGTGAATTATTTACTTTACACCTTCTAATAAAACACAAACAAGTACACTGAGAGTACACTGTCCAGAATAAATCATTTTCTTCTATTGTGAAACCAGGCTTGGCTGTAATAAAATCTGTTAGGGCTTGTAGTAGACAAGAAATGCGATTACAGAAAAACCAATAGCTTTGTCACATTTGTGTGGGTGCCATGGTACCTTGCTTCTGACAAGTCAATAATCATTTCTGTGGTGAGCTTGGAGATTGACAGGTTGTTAGCATTGGTAAACCTTATAATGATGCTCAGTAATTGCATTAGGAGAGTTGGTGAAATCCTCTGCTAATCTCCAGTGTGGGCTGAGCATGTGTAAACTGGCCCACTCTCTCCTAAAGGGAATGCCTCTGAAATGACAGTGTAATTCCAATTGAGTCACTATGTCACTTAATAATTAGTCTTTCTTGGGAATGTTCCACAAAATCATTGGGAAATTGGCTGCTCAGGACAAATGCATAAATATAGATATATAGGACAAAAACCACAGTACTTAATACACTATCATTTGCCACTTCCACTTCCAGTAAATTTAATAGAAGGATTGATGATAGTTTAAAGAACAAATACTTGTACATGTTCAACATTTATAACATTTTTGCAGAAAGAGCTGTAGTTAATTATTTTTAATTATGTAAACGCGGACTAATTTATCCCTCTTTTATGGTATTTAATTTATCCCTTTTTGATGTTAGAGTGTACTTTATAAAGTGGGTCAACATTTCTGTTCACTCTCTGTGATATTGAAGGGATTATCCCTCACTTCCTGACTCTGTAATCTTTATACAAGAAACAGGGCTGCCAATGGGGTCTCTGTAGGATGTTTTATTATCTTACATCCCCCTTCAAAATAAATCTTTTTGTCTTTGCCCACATTAGAAATATTTATGAACAATTTCTGTCCTGACCAGAAGAGAATGTAAATCTCTTTACTAGAGACATATACATGGTAGTAAAAACCTGACAATTGCCATATGTTTTCCCCACTCTAAAACACAAAGGTTTGAAGGAAGATGGGCTTAAAATCAATGTAAGACTCTGAAATATGCCTGTTTCACTGGGTTTAAATCTAAAAAAAACTGTTGGAGAGACACTTCTGATCTAAATATTCCTAGTTGGATGTTTCCAGTACCCCTCTTCAAACTTCCCTACACCTGCCTCCATCAATCTACTTAACTTTAAACAAAGTAGCCTGACCTTATTAAGGACATTTTTGATGTATCAGCACTCCCTTCATATTGCTCAATGTAGTACAGTCATTAATGTATATTTATCTCAGTTTAATTTGACCTTAAGTCCTATGTAAATTAAAATTAGGTTGTCTGGAAAAGCACTGTGAAAATGTGTGAATAAAAACTTACTTCAAACTCATGTATAAATCTTTGGAAATGTTAAAATGAAGCTCTGACCAACCAGGTTCTGAATAAACTAGAACAGGTTAGAATCTCTGACAGGTTGGTGGTTGCAGAAAAAATAGTTTTTCTGAATGAATAATTGGTTTTATCTATCACTGTGAACTGTGCTATTTCATTATTTTCTCTTTTTAAATTTTACATTAGCTTTAAAGTGAATACCATATTAGACTTCATTTTCAGATCTACAAATATTCCATAAACAATAAAAACGAAAAAGTCCAATACCCAAAGCAACTAACTAGAAAGTGTTATCTTATAAAAGAAAAATTAAATATGACTACTGAAGGTCAGTCTACAGTGCTACTTTTTGTACTGTTTTAAAACTGCTTTGAGTTTTTCCAGGAAAGAAAAAATAAAATTTATATAAAATGCACAGCTTTATTTTCCTGTGCAAGGAGAAGAAAAGTAAGACATGAATGACGGCCTTACAGAAGTATAGATACATAGATTGCCGTGTCACTCTGGGGTTTTTAGACCTTCTATACACAACTTTGGTAAGGTCAAAACAGCTCAAACTTCATGTCCTTCATAAGTCACACATTTGTATTATTATATAATCCAATCTATGCTTCCTTCAGTCCGGTGACATCAGGCATTACTTGAAGAGTTATGGATTGACAGCACTGTTAATAAAGACAAATGGCAGAGTCAATGCTAATAATATTAATATTGTGAATAATGCAGCTTTGCAATGTACGCTGGAGTAATTACACCATCACATTATTTACATAACTGTTACAAGTCAATAGTTCTTGGAATTAAAATACATAACCTTTCCTCTGAAAAGTTTGTAATATGCATTTTAAAATGAAAAAAAAAAGTTGACATTGAAAATGTAGAAGTAGCATAACAGGTATAATGGTTGAAAAGGTTCTTGAGTATTTTGAGTTGAGGCAATCATTTTATTAAAAAAAATTAAAATCAGAATACATTATAAACTATGAAGCTCACCCTGTGCTCCAAAAAGTGTTTAAAGCATATAAAAACCCCAAAACCAAAACATTTGTTGCAGCTCAACAATAACATGATATAAGTACAGTGGTACCTCAGTATAAGTCCTCTTCGGAATAAGTGCAACTTGGTATAAGTCCTGTTTGGACATGAAAAACTTTGCTTGGTATACAACATTTGCTTGGTATACAACCTTTTTGCTAGAACTTGTATGGGTCAAAATGAGGCATAACACAAAGCCACGACTGCCCATGAGCATCAGTATGCCAGTTACTACCATTCAGTGAACAACCGCGCTATAACTCTCTGTGAATTACATAACATCTCCTCCTCCTCCCTTCTCAGCACCATCCTAATAGGCACTGGACTCTTCTCAGAAAGGTAAAGTGAGGTTAAATGTTCATGTATTTCATCCAATTGCTTTTGTTTTTATGTATTTTTAGTATTAAGCAGTGTTTAAATTATTTTTTACAGCCCCATCAATGTATAATATGCCAATAACAATTTTTTTTTTCATTAGAACGGATAATTACTTTTCCTTTTATTTCTTATGGGAAAAATTTGTTTGGTATAGGTCCTGTTTGTTATGAGTCCAAGGATAACAGTAAGATGTGGTGGTGGTGGTGCTGCCATAAGACACTTCCAGTGCTGAGTTGACAACGCTTACTCACCCTTCTGTGTTAGGACAACAGAAACAAGACTGGATTAAAGAACCTTGTGTCTCTCCTATTAACCCTACCATAGAGTTCTGTAGTTCTCATAGAACAATGTATTTAATAACAGTCTAAAAAGTAACAAGAAGTTATCTAACTCAGGACTTTCAGAAGTTTTTGTACCCATCAAACATATAACTAAATACCATTAATGGTATATTATATAATATTCTTAAATATATATTGCGTTGGTGACATTTGTTGCTAGGGCTGATTAAATCTAATTTACACTGCCTTAAAAACATTTATATATGTGAACATACTTTCACTGACTGGTTACCACATATACTCGAGTATAAGTCGATCCGAGTATAAGCCAAGGTACCTATTTTTACCTTGGAAAACAGGAAAAATTGATTGACTCGAGTATAAGCTAAGGGTGGGAAGTGCTGCAGCTACTGGCAAGTTTCAATATTTAAAATAGATACCAATAAAGTTGCATATTACGGCCATTACAGCCATAATACATTAAACAAATACCATAGTGAGAATTTAGTGGTTAGGTAGGTATACTACTTAACGTACCTAACCACTAAATACTCTCCCTAACCCTAAATACTCTCTACTTAACCTCCCTGGCGGTATGATTCTGTCTGGAAAAAGTAGCTGAAAGCGGTACAAAGCGGAACTGCATTCAGCCACTGTAACCCCCCTAGCATTCTAGGTCTCCCAGTATTTCCACGCAAAAGTGTTACATTTTTTTGCATGGAAATTTATTTTACATTGTAGGCCTATAATTCTTAGGCATAACTCACTGAAATATGTCCAATATTTAAAAAATTTATTATTAAATTTTAAATAAACAAAACACAAAAATCTGTTAAAAAAATACAAAAGTAGGTAAACATGTAATATAACTGTACAGTAGCATGTATAATATATATATATATATATATATATATATATATATATATTATACAAAGATTTCTTTGTATTGGACTCACTGCAGCTATTTTGTACTGAATCCAATGCAAAATCATTTGAATTTATCGCCGCTTCTCACGCCTGCACTGATGTCACCGGAGATCGTCTCTGCATTCAGTGGCTGAAGATAGAAGAAAGAAGACGTGTCTGGAGGAGCTATGGAGACCAGCAGGATGCCGGGGGATGACAACGGAACAAGGTAAGTGGGTTTTTCTTATGTTTTGTGTACTTTTAAATTTGGCGCCGGAGTTGCACCGGCATGTAGCCATCTTCCCCCCCATCTTTCCGGATTTTGCAGCCAGCGTATTTCTGCCGAAGCTCGATGACATTGTCATCAGGGGACAGAAACCACTGGACGTGGCTGCTGGATCCGTGGCTGCTGGATTTCTGGAGGGACCTATGCCCCTGACTGGAGTATAAGCCGAGGGTGACTTTTTCAGCACATTTTGGGTACTGAAAAAAATCGGGCTATACTCAGGTATATACGGTAAGTATGTCACAACATAATGTATAAACTATATTTCATTCCACTGTACCTGAAAGCACAGTGAAGGAAGTCTAGGAGCTTCAGACATAGGCAAAAGACATACAATAATTTTATATATTAGGCATAGAACTATCCTTTGTTAAGTATAAGCAGTCGGTTCAATTACACTTAAAAATAATAAACTTAGGCCTTTTTTAAGGCCTAGTTTGTTTTAAAGCAAGATACCCACCAACTTCACTTCTAAACAATTATCTTGTATGTATAATATATTTACCGTATTTGTTGGCGTACAAGACGCTCCGGCATATAAGACAGACCCAATTTTAAAGGAGGAAAATCTAGAAAAAAAAGATTCTGAA
>NC_092871.1:38994362-39001398 GCF_032062135.1 Pyxicephalus adspersus
AGGTAATAGGGAGTGTTATATAAGGTGGTACTTATTTCTGCCAAGGAATAAACTCATCCTGAATATCAGCTCAGTGTATTACTTCTTCTCACATTGTTATTTGTAACTTTAAATATTGCACAGCTAATCTCTGTCATAAATACAGATGCCAACAATAGTTTTTTTGTTTGTTTTAAAAGGGTGGAGTTGAGCAGAGATCCTTCTGGAAGAAGATATTTACAGCAATATCCTCTACACACATACCAAGGAAAATAGTCTTTATTAAAAAAAAGGCACTTAAAACATAATGATAAAACCCTTTTATCTCTACGGGTGAGCATCACAAAGTAGGAAACATATAATTGTTTTTTCCCAGTGTATTCAATTTGTACTTTGATGTACTCAACACACATAATTTCCACTGCACAAATTCAGATAATAATGCTTAAAAAGCACCACCGCATTTGAAATGTTAATGATGCTGTCTTAATGTCCTTCTGTCTGATTCACCACGATGCTTGAATTGCAAACCCTCACTCAAAATTCCACTAACTGTGCAGTAGGACTGGAGAACAGGAGATGGTGAAATATTACCTGTGTACAAAATAAATGGCTTCTCCCATGAAGACAGTCATAAAGTTCCATACAGTACAAGTACCTTGCAAGTATTAAACAGAAATTGCATGCACAACTACTACCATATTTATGATGTCTTCTGTCCTATTGAACTGGTCTGTCATAGTGTTGCATGCATGTTGGGTGTGTCAATATACAACCTACAACCACACTTTCCACCTTATCTGCTAGCAGTTCATCTCTAAGGGGTCTATTTATAAAACGCCTTACAATTAGCCAAGAACTCTAATGGACTCCACCTATGGAAAGGCCACCCTGTGTCTGATTGGGATTTTTGAAATAAGAGGCTGGGGTTATGTTTTGCTGACCAACTCTAAAAGAGTGCAGTTTTGGAGTTAGGAAGAACAACTTTGAGCATCAATGTTAAGCTTTTGCTTTAGGTTGTATTATAATTGACATGAAGAGCAGAAGTTATGCTGTGGTAACAGCAGTTACTGCATGGTTTCTCAGACTGCTGCTATATGTTTCATGTTTCAGTGTTGTACTTTTTCTAATTGATTTTAATTGCGGAGCTGTAAAATGTAGTATATTCAACAATAATGGTTTTACATTACATTTGTATAAAATATAATGTCTCAAGGGCGTTCAGTTATTTTCAATAGCAAGGATAATAAAAGCAATAAACTTCAAGCTGCATGATGCACATTATGTGGAAATTGTAAAAATAAAGGAATAGAGGATGTGAAGGAAGTGAAAATATATATGCAGCCCAGAGCTAGTTTTACATACAGTATGCATGGCAAGGGCTGTCTAAGCTGCTATGTTTTGCTCATTTTCTTTATAACTAGGAAAGAGCAAGCAAGTTTTTAAAACTCGATCTCACAGTGAATTCGGCAGTTCTCGCTTACCAAATTTTAAGCGAGAACAGCCGGCGTAAATTCACGGCGGCCGCATTTATTGAGAATATCCCTGGGACTAGAGGTTAATTAACCTTTAGTGCCAGGGATCACACATCTTCTCAATGAATGCGGCCCAAGACGGCCACATTCATTGAGAATATCCCCGGGACTAGGGGTGAATTAACCTTTAGTGCCGGGGATCACACATCTTCTCAATGAATACGGCCCAAGGCGGCCACATTCATTGAGAATATCCCCGGGACTAGAGGTTAATTAACCTCTAATGCCGGGGATCACACATCTTCTCAATGAATGGGGCCCCCCGGGGATCACAAAAAGGAGGATTCCCTGTGAATCCTCCTGTTAAAATTTTCTAGATCTTCCGATGGTTTCCTTACATTGGTTCGCCGAAATTTTGCGAAACCATCTGAACTTCGAGGAAATTTACACGAGAATACCAGAGGCATTCATTCCCCCCTATTTATACCTACTGTCAGTGGTATTGACATAAAATAGCAGTGTTTTGCATAGAACTCCTTGCTGGCCTTCCACATCCTTCTCTGGAGGATATGCATGACACCCATATTATTCAACAGATATCAGCTAACAAAAAATCAGTAATGTGAAAGAATTGTCGTTTATCACACGCAGTATATTTTACATTAGGTCAGATAGTAATTATGTGTACATTAGGTGCTAGGTTCTTTTCAGGTTATACATACCGATACTCTACCCCCNNNNACCTCACAAACACACACTGCATTGCTGCATTGCATTGCTTCCCAGGTTGTCCTCTGTTTAAACACCCTCTCTCTTCCTCATGCTTCCACACAAACACACAACAAAATGACTTAAAAATAACAATCACTACCATCAATATTCAATAAAAAGTTTATTTGTTAAAGCAGAACTTTCATTGAAATAAAAATATCTTTACCTTGTCTTGGCTTCCATCTTCGCTCGCCATTCTGGTAAATGTTCAAAAGTAAAAAGAAGTAGTGCCAATCTCACTGTGCATGCGTGAGATTGAACATTGTTCTTTTTACATTAGAGGGGAGCCCATTGATGACACATGTACTATGATGGCCACCCTTTTACATAATGTTAAACTTGATGATAGGTTCGTTTTAAGTAAATTAACCTAACCTAACTTTGGAAGCTATTAATGCCTTAGTATAGATTTTGTATTGTTACCCATCAATCTATGACATTAATTAGAGGAATTTTTTGACCACTTCTCCATGCAAAATTTTTTGAGTTGCAAAATTTTCCTTTAATTAACTTCCCATTTCAAATATTCCACCACATTTCTATGAATATTTAAAAGCAGGTCATTGAGGCCAGTCCACCCTACATTTTTTATTGGGATTTGTTGGTGGATTTTATCATACCTATGTTTAAAGATTCATTTCTCCTTTAAGTTCAACTTGTAGACTGGTGACTTTACATTCTTAGAAAGTACACTTTACCATGGAATTGTGTGTGGATGCCTTTGGGGATCTACAGACAGATGGTTCTGTTAAAATTATGGAAAGTTTTAAGAATGTGAATGTGACGTTACAAAAGGTATGATTGTTTTAAAAGTCTGGGTCAAGCCCTGTTTATTTCATCTGTACATAATTGGATAGCTAAAGTGAAAATTATCTATCTATCTATCTATCTATCTATCTATCTTTCTATCTATATCAAAGTTTAAATTGATTCTTTTCAGCCTAGAACTAAAACAATGTACAATGCTAAAACACTGAGCTCAAATTTTTTAAATATGTGTTTAAAAAAAATCAACTTTGTGGATTGTCCTTCTTTACTCACGAACAAATAAGACTAAAATAGGACAAACTATTTTTTTTTTAATTTACTTTGTATGATTTGGGACTAGGTAAGGCATACATCATAAATTAGGTTTTCCATACCTTGTACTAATTAGGGCCAAACTGTTTGAGATGTATACAAGAGGGAATACCCGACTGTATAATTAGGCTGCATCTGTGTTGTATACCAACCTTCCTGCATGCATAGTTAGCCAAAGGACATAAACAAATGATTTACACAGTTCCCTCTTCTATCCTAAAATGAGAAATTAGCCACTGGTGTTTTCAATTATCGCTGGGCAGCCTTACCAAAAGGTAAAATATATATATATATATATATATATTTTTTTTTTTTTTTTTTTTTAATTAATTAGAGTACAAACCCTGTTTTTGTTTACTTTTTTGTTTCTCCTCACTTCTTGCTCCTATTGTGCATATTTTGTGTTTACTGAATTTGTATCAATTTTATATAAACAGATAAATAGCGCTGATATCCTATGACTGAAAATATTGCAAATAACACCGTTTTACTTCACTTCCCTATCAGTATATAATGAATCAGGGTTTTAAGTGTGTTTTAATGTAAAAAAGTGCATTTTAGCATGTGTTCAAAATTGTAAAAAGGACAGTCTGACAGCAAAAAGAGTAATCACCCCTGCATGTATATACACAGTAATAAAAACATAGAAGGGGGGTTAAGGCCTTTCTAAATTATGTCCATAACTGAAAAATGGGACCTGCCTGCCCTACCTATCTTACAGCATTTGATACATGTCCAATAGGTATACTGCAGCAAAAGTAAATTGGACAGTTCCAGTGTGTATTGAGGCAAGATAGCATAGCTTTTTGCCCATATACCTCATATTCAAATAAATTAATGCTGTATACAAAGCCAAAACACAAACACCCTTATAGTTAAACTAAATCTTACCTTCATAATTCTGTCATAATTCTGCATTTCATTGTATAAGATGGTACAAAATGAAATCTTTTGGCACAAAAAATTGGCACTTAAACATGGTTCTTGATAAGGAACAATGGAAACAAAATATAATCGTTTTTGCTTCTTTTTAATCCAAATCATTATTCTCTCTTTGACACTGACAGTCACAATTTCTTAGTAGGGACTTGCTCTTTGTTGGCATTTGTGACACTGTTCTTTAGGCTTGATGTCATTCTCAGTTAAGCCTACTTTATCTGTCTTCCAGATACAGCAACCTTCTCACCTCTCACACATAGTTACTTATGCTCATTTCATTCGATAGTTTCTGCTTTTAGTGTACATTCAATTGATCCAATGTTTCTGCATCAGAATAAGAACTCTGTAACTATATTGGCCACATAACAAAGTTAATATATTTTAGAAGAACAATAACCTTTTGTAAATACAAAAAAATCTAAAGAACATTTAACAGTGATTTACTAATGAATAACTTTCATAAAATAAGTTTAAATACTAAAATAATAAGTTAACAAAATTACTGGGAAATTACATTTAACTTGTTTAGTTTGTGTTTCTGATTGGGACAATGTTCAGTATTGTCACAATCAATTTGTAACCAATACACCCAACCCCAAGAAAAACAAAACACACAGTTCTTTTAAACTTTAATTCCAAAGATGTTTTGGTAGCTTACATGGGCCTTTTCACCATGTAAACTTTAATACATCAAATTCAGATTGGCAACATACTAGATTCCCCTGCCAAATATAGCTGAATTTTGTGCAACTGGCCATTTGCAATCTACCAAGAATATTTTTAAGACCAATTGGCCAACTGTCTATCACATTTCATAGCAATAGACTTTGCTGTAGCTGTGACAAACTAAAACAAAAATGGCATTATCAGAAAATATAATGAACCTTTCCGCCATCATATGTAAACGACTAACATAAAACCAAATTTAGGCAAGGCTTCTTTTTATGATCACAATTATTAAATGTATATGTGTTTTAAAAAAATCTCTATTTATCAGAGCTTGCAGACTACGGCTTGTAAAAGTGATCTTGCCAACTACAACTTTCTTTTGTGACCTGACACTGCTGGTTAAAAAAAGTTTTTTTAGCATTGGCTGTGTTTGAATATTCTGGGACTACTTGTTGCACATCTTTTTTTAGCAGCATTTTAGGCCAAAGGTAGGTATAATATATGTGTCTCTTTGAACAAATAAAGCATTAGGAAACTTGTAGTTGCAAGAAATCTACATGCTTTATGATTGGTAAGGAATTTGTATATTAAACCTTTTGTTGAGTGAATATAGTATATATAGTTTGTCAGGATGAATCTAACTATAAATTTTAGCTTTCAAAATTAAGATTCTCCTGCTTCAATTAAAGTGCCAAAAAATCTCTAAAAATGATCAGAGAGAAAATTAGTGTTGAGTTAAGTTGTTGAGAGGGAATACATTTGGTTGCCCAAAATGTGTTTTACTTTCAGAATACTCAAGGGACTGTGTTGCTATTAAAATTTGTTCCCTGAAGTTATTTGCATTATAAAAAGCAATTAGTTTAAAGGTATGGCTGAGAGATAATCAGAGATAACATGTATCAGTGAATTTAGAATTTGTTTTAAAGTCTTCCGTTATTTTTTAATGTAAACTTGTATCATAGGTATATATTATATTATTACTTTCTAATATATATGTATACTTTCTTCTGAAAAAAAGGCTATGAAGATTCCTTTCTGTCTTTGCCTAGCTGCACAATGCATTAGACACCTAATTCAGAAAAAATATGGGGGTCATCTTTGTTGGAGACACAGCTTCCTTTTATTACCCATACATAGGAAACCTGTTCAAATCAGCAATAAAAAGACAAAGAGCAATGACAATGAGCAAAAAGCCATAATCTATAGTAGATCGGTCAGTTCCTTTAGAATAGAGCTGTAATGAGGAAAGAACATGATTGCTTATTGACTAATATTGTCGTTTGCAAATACCTTTTTGTAACATTGTGTGATCATGTTTTGTGTAGGTAGACAAAATCCTGCTTAAATTCATGAACCATGTTTTGTTTCCCATTATTTCAGATTCTAAACAAGTCTGCAATTAAAAGAAAGTGTAATTTTAAGGTGTTGATACAGCTTTCACATGTGTGATTTATTAAGATATGCTCACTAGGTATTGCACAATCTCACCTCCCTGAAGACCATGGTTTGCCTCATTAGTGACAGCTGAAAAAATTATCACTTCACAGGCCAAAATCCTCTTTAGCAGTTGAGGTGATTGATGTAACAAGGCTACAAATTAATGATAAAACGCTTGTTGCAAAAGATAGATTCAAATGGCAGCAACTTCAAAGGCAATTAAATGTGACATAGAAAGAGTCATGCTGGAATAAAGCATTTTCAAATTGATGACAGGTAGGAAACATATTGTTTTTGTAATACTGCATCCCTGTCTTGTATTTATTTTTTAAATGTCTGCAATAAATATAAAATGTCTCCAGTGTGAAACTTGAGGGTGACATTTGAAGTAATATAGTACTGTTAGGCTGTCGTTGAAGAATATGGTCATAAATTATTTACCAAAACCAATATACTGAAAGTAGCAGTAGTTAAACAAGCTGAGATGAAACCACACAGAATGTAGATGATCGTGAGCTATATTTTATAAAAATGCTTGTCATAGAAATGCCATAGATGGGCATATCTCCTAGGCAGTTATTCCTAACTTGGTGTTCACTTCACTGTTGCAGTTCGCACTTCACTGTTGCAGTTAATTGTGGTGAAAGCGTTTAGTGGCCTATTTCAGTACAAAAAGAAAAATATAT
>NC_092871.1:39002588-39026077 GCF_032062135.1 Pyxicephalus adspersus
CCTATTTCAGTACAAAAAGAAAAATATATTCTCAGTTCACTTCTGCAGTTATTTGTGGTGAAAGCGTTTAGTGGCCTATTTCAGTAGAAAAAAAAATATACACAGTTCACTTCTGCAGTTATTTGTGGTGAAAGCATTTAGTAGTCTAGTTCAGTACAAAAAGAAAAAATATACGCAGTTCACTGTTGCAGTTATTTGTGGTGAAATCGTTTAGTGGCCTATTTCAGTACAAAAATAAAAATATATTCTCAGTTCATTTCTGCAGTTATATGTGGTGAAAGCGTTTAGTGGTCTATTTCAGTACAAAAAGAAAAATATGTACGCAGTTCACTGTTGCAGTTATTTGTGGTAAAAGTGTTTAGTGGCCTATTTCAGTACAAAAATAAAAATATATTCTCTGTTCACTTCTGCAGTTATTTGTGGTAAAAGCATTTAGTGGCCTTTTTCTGTACAAAAAGAAAAATATATTCGTCGCTTTTAGGGGTGTTTTAATTTGCTTTTAATTTATTTAGTTCAGCTAAAAGTATGTCAGACAGAGAAGTGCCAGGAGTAGAGTGGCAGAGGCCTAAATGTTTCTGGCGCAGGCAGAGGTCGCAGCAGCAGGAGTCACAGCGAGAGTCCTGAGCTCCCGGTGTGATCTAGCGGTCGTGTATTGACTAGCAACCCAGCGGTTCTTGATTGGGTAACTCGGTCATCTACCTTATCCCAAGAGACATCAGACACCCCCAGCCAACAGTCGGTGGGTATGTCATATACAACCCTTAGTTGGCATCGTCTGGGAGCAGGCCCTGTGCCCTCATCTGTCCTCAACCTGCCTCTGTCCTTTGCTGTTCCCTCAGCCACAAAAGTATTGTATGCTGTGGGCTCAGCTCCACTATACAACGAGGACGAGCTAGTAGAGGACAGTCAGCAGCTACTGCCCAGCCAAAATCTGGAGGAGACATCTGCCGCTTCCTCCGCTGGGCGGGCATGTAGTGATGAGGAGAGTGGTGTGGGAGGTGGTGTTGCAAGGGGGCAGACCAGGAGACAGCTGAGGAGGACATCAGCGACGTGCAGACACTACTAGATGATGATAAAGCCGATCGCGCTTGAGAGCCGAGTGAAGAAGGGGCTTCATCATCTTCAGGAGAAGAGGGTGGCAGCTTGCCCGTGAGGCAGCAGCTGAGCCAGCAAGGTGGTAGCATGGCTGGGAGACAGCAGGGTGGCAGCAGTGGGAGGTCAGGAGCCAAACGTGCCCGGGGTAGACCACCTGCTTCACGCCAGCCTACCTGCCCAGGAAGTAGTGGTGCAGGGGTTCATGGAGGCAGCGGCGGTAGCAGTCAGTAAGTGCGGAGTGCTGGGGGGAAAATCCCCTACTTGGCGATGTGGCAGTTTTTTGTAAAGCCCCCAGAGGAGGTTAACATGGCGATATGTAGAATATGTGGGCAGAAGGTGAAGCGTGGCCAGGGTGCCAATGTTGGCACCACGGCCTTGCGTCAACATATGCAGCCTCACCATAAAGTGGCCTGGGAGAACCGTGGCTCCGATGTGGTGGTCCAGCCTGCCGTAGCAACCGCTTCATCACCCAGTGGCGCGTATCGGGTTTCAGCCAGTCAAGGCTCCACCACCTCAGCCGAGCAGAGCTGTATGTCATTTCCATCTTCTGCTGGTCCAGATGCTCCTGCTCCTCCTCCTCCTACCTTTTCAAGTGGTGGACTCTGCACCTTTCAAAGAACTGATGGCTTGTACCAAGCCAAGGTGGAGACTCCCAAGCCATCATTTCATTGAGAAAAAGGCAGTACCAGCCCTGCACAAATATGTAGAACAGAAGTGGGCCTGTCCTTGAGCCTGTCGGTGTCTGCCAAAGTGCACAGCAGCGCCGACGTGTGGAGCTGTAACTACGGTCAGGGACAATACATGTCCTTTACGGACCACTGGGTGAATGTGGTTCCTGCACAGCCGCACCAGCAACTTGGCCAGGTGACACCGCTACTGCCTCCACGTTCTCACGCCGCTGGTCCTGCGACAACGTCCGCCTTTGCCTATTCATCCTCCACCGTGTCCTCAGCCTCCACTGCAGGGACAATTCACAGTGCCCCTCCAGCATACCACATAGACAGGGCACGGCGGTGTCACGCTGTTCAGCACCTGGTTTGCCTGGGCAAACGGAGTCAGACAGGAGGAACTGCTCCGTATGATTCATCAAGAAATCGAATCCTGGCTTTCCCCACAAGAACTCAAAATCGAAACCATGGTGACCGACAATGGGAAGAACATGGTGTCAGCGCTGCATCAAGAAAGGCTGAGCCATGCGCCCTGCATGGCACACGTCTTCAATCTGTCAAGGGGTTCTTGAAGTTTTCCATCCATCTGCAAGACATCATACAAATGGCCAGGAAACCTTGCATGCACTTCAGCCACTCGTACACTGCAAAGCACACGCTCCTTGAGCTGCAGTGGCAGAATGGCATCCCCCAACATAGGCTGATATGCAACGTTTCCACCTGTTGGAATTCCACCCTTCATATGTTGGACCGACTATACTAACAGAGAAAGGCCATCAACGATTTCTTGATGATTCAAGCGGATAGGAGTACTCCCATGTGTAACTTCGATTACAGCCAGTGGCAGCTCATGTGTAACACCTGCCATTTGCTCAGGCCCTTTGAGGAGGCCACGTTATTTGTCATTCGCCAGGACTATGGGATGAACGTCATTCCACTGCTTCATGTCCTGGAACAGATGCTGGTAAATCTGGCTGGCCAGGGGACTGGAGATGTGGTGCCTAGCTCTCACGGCCACATAAGCCCTGTGGAGGCTGAACTGGAGGAATAGGAGGAGGACATTGGAGCACAGGCAATGTATAGCGAAATGGGTGGTTTTTCCACTCAGGTGACAGGAAAGGAGGAGCAGGAGCAGCCAGAGGAGCAAGAGGGAGATGAGGAAGACGAGTCAGAGGACCCAGACACACTGTGGCAGTATGCAGTGGAGAGGAGGCAGACAGTCCCTCTGAGTCACTTGCAGAAATGGCCCGCTGCATGCTCGCTTGCGTAGTGACAGCCGAATTGTCACCATTCGGCAGAGGGATGACATCTCTCCACCTTGTTGGACCTTTGCCACCAGTCCGAAATGGGGGTCCTTTTTTACACCCTCTGAGAGGGAGGACAAACTGAACTACTACAGAGACATCCTACGTAGTCAGTTGGCCGCTGCCTATCTGCGCCATCATCCATCCTCTCGTAGGTCTGACCTGGGGGGCCCTCTGCACTCACGTTCCACTGTCATGGCTGCTGGGGAAAGGTGTGGTGGCAGGAGCAGTACCAGCAGCAGCCTAGAGTTGCTGATGAGCAGCTTTCTTCACCTACATAGTGAAGAATCTACTCAACAGCAGCTAGAGCAGAACCTGAACCAGCAGGTGAAGGCATACTTGGAGTGCACCCTGCCACCCATCATTGAAGATCCGCTGGACTACTGGGCAGCCAAACTGGATTTGTGGCCGCAACTGGCCGAGTTTGCCCTGGAAAAGCTGTCCTGCCCGGCCAGTAGTGTGGCATCAGAGCGGGTGTTTAGTGCGGCAGGGGCCATAGTTACCCCAAGAAGAACTTACCTGTCCACCCAAAATGTGGAGAGACTGACATTTGTCAAGATGAATCAGGCGTGGGTCTGCCAGGATTTCCACCCACCAATGCCTGATGCATCTGATTAGATTATTTATGCCGCCTCACGCAAACTTTCACAAAAGAGACCTGTTTCTTCTGGCTACCTGCCTCAGCTACTACTCTGACACTCACACATCTCCACACTATGTCACGTTGCCACTCTGTGATCTTCTGATGCTGCTGCTGCCATCTCCACACTATGTCACTTTGCCACTCTGTGGTCTCCTCATGCTGCTGCTGCAATCTCCACACTATGTCACCTTGCTACTCTGTGGTATCCTCCTGATACTGCTGCTGCCGCCACCTCCAGACTGTGTAATTGTGCCACTCTGTGGCCTCCTCCTGATGCTGCTGCCCCCACCTTCGGACTCTGTCATTGTGCCACTCTGTAGCCTACTGATGCTGTCGCCAACTCCACACTCGGTCATTGTGCCACTCTGTGGCCTCCTCCTGATGCTGCTGTTGCCGCCATCTCCACACTCTGTCATTGTGCCACTCTCTGGCCTCCTGATGCTGCCGCAAATTCCACACTGTCATTGTGCCACTCTGTGGCCTCCTGATGCTGTCGCCACCTCCAGACTCTGTCATTGTGCCACTCTGTGGCCTACTCATGCTGCTGCCACCTCCAGACTCTGTCATTGTGCCACTCTGTGGCCTACTCATGCTGTTGCCACCTCCACACTCTGTCATTGTGCCACTCTGTAGCCTCCTGATGCTGTCTCCAACTCCAGACTAGGTCATTGTGCCACTCTGTGGTTTCTGCCTGATGCTGCTCCTGCCGTCACCTCCACACTCCCGTTGTCACACCATTGTGCCACTCTGTGGCATCCTGGTGCTGTCACCACCTAAAAGCTCTGTCATTGTGCCACTCTGTGGCCTACTCATGCTTCCGCCACCTCCGAACTCTGTCATTGTGCCACTCTGTGGCCTCCTGATGCTGTCACCCCCTCCACACTATGTCATTGTGCCACTCTGTGGCCTTCTAATGCTGTTGCCAGCTCCAGACTCTGTCATTGTGCAACTCTGTGGCCTACTCATGCTGCTGCTACCTCCGCACTCTGTCATTGTGCCACTCTGTAGCCTCCTGATGATGTCGGCAACTCCAGACTCGGTCACTGTGCCACTCTGTGGTCTCCACCTGATGCTACTGCTGCCGCCACCTCTAGACTCTGTCATTGTGCCACTCTGTGGCCTCCTGATGCTGCCGTCACCTCCACACTATGTCATTCTGCCACTCTGTGGCCTACTCATGCTGCCGCCACCTCCAGACTGTTATTGTGCCACTCTGTGGCCTCCTGATGCTGTCGCCACCTCCATACTCTGTTATTGTGCCACTCTGTGGCCTACTCATGCTGTTGCCAAATCCAGACTCTGTCAAAGACCTTTAAGGCTGAGTTCATACTTGAGTTATTTGGTCAGTTTTGGCCCCGTGACTGCCCAAATAATTGAAGTGTGCAGTGATTCTAATAGCGACGCCTGTCATCTGCATGTCATACTGACTCACAGTATTATTTCACTATCACAGTAGACTCCCTATGCATGTTACTGGAAGGCACAGTGTTCTACAACACTATCAAGGCTCTCTGCAGGACGGAAAAAGACGTTGCTTAACGCGATTCGCCGCAAATAAATTCAGATCGAAGCAAATCTTTTCGAAAAATTTGGCAAACCGGCTGAATCGAATTTTTGAGAAATTCACTCATCTGTAATTAAAATGTATAATTGTTTAAATGTAGAACAAAAAATCATAAGAAAATGGTGTTTTAAGTAAAGGTATAAATTAAAAACATGCAACAGTTTTGTATTGCCATGTTTACAGAGTTGAGGGGTAGATGACTGCAAGCCGATCCACCAACTAAATATACATTTTCTATCTCTAAGCATTCATTTTAATCTAGATATTTGTGTTTATTTATTGTATTCATCAGAGACCATGTTTAAATGTAATGGCCTTGATGCAGCTAATAGGTACACACCCTGATAGTTTCATGAGCATCTTATAGGAAGAGTTGATTGCATTTGTTTAGGGAATTCCAGGACCTCTGGATATTTTATTGTGAATCTACACCATCTGTTGCCTTGACACTTAGCAATTTAGTAATCAGGCAAAACACTAAGACTGAAGTCATCTAGGGAGGTTATTAATTAACAAAGCTGGATATGGTTCAGAATCTGAGCCATAACCAAGTCTTGCCTAACAAGAGCATTGGACCCTCAAAAACATTTAAATTCTTAGTGTTTTTAAAATTTGTGAAAAGTGAATTTAAAAATTCAGGAAACTGATGCAATGTAAAAAAAATCCTAATACCTGGTAAATAGTAAATAAACCCTGAAGGTACATGTAAACTTTTAGCTTGGGAATTAAAAACAATGTTTTAGTCTAGAAACAATATAGCCAAAATAAACAAACATATGGTAATTCTCCATTTATTAATTAAGGATATAACAGTTTTTTGTTTTCAAAAGTTTTACTCAATAAACCAGACTAATTTTACTAAAATAATGGGAACTTCAAACATTTATTCATATAAAAAGGTTTTTTGTAATTACCCTTAACATAATTGTACATTTTGTTTAATCTTAACTTTAGAATTAAGGCAGATTAGCAAACAAATTTAGGCAACAAGTGAGGGAAATCATTGTGCTATTGATTACGTTAAGCAAAGATTTCATCCATGGTAAAATCTGAAAATTTTATTTATTTAGTTTATTCTGAGTTTTCTGCAAATCATTGTGGACAGATGTCATAAACAATTTAACACTCCAAAGGTCAAAAGGTGAAGAAGGCTTGGAGTTTGCAATCTGCAATTGTATAACTTTCTTTTTTTCCTCCTATTGCATTGCTAGTCGCATACAGTTTTACAACAGACTGTGGTGTTTAAACAATGCTCAGTTAGTACTAAGGGACCAAAAGTGGGCCAAGAAATTTCCCCCATACCACACCACAAATCTGAATCTTTTATTCTGATTCTATTATTCAAATGTTGCACCAAAAATCAAGACTCATCAGAACAGCCACCATTTTGGTGTGCAAATTGGGGTCTCCTGTTGCTGTAGCCCATCTGCTTCAAGCTTCAATGTTCTATGAATTCGGAGATTCTCTTGTGCAAATCTAGGTTGTAATTAGTTATTTGCATTACTTTTGCCTATCAGCTGGAACCAGACCCTTGAATTCCTATTAACTGGATATTATTTGTACCATTCCCTGTGAACCCTGGAGATGGTTGTGAAAATCCCAGCAGTATTTGAAATACTCAAAACATCCCACCTGGCAACAACAATCATGCCATAGTCAAAGTCCTCTAAATCACCCTTCCTCCTATTCTGGTTATTAGTTTAGCTTCAACAAGTTGACTTGACAATGTCTACATGCCTGCATTGAGTTGCTGACATGATTGGCTGATTATATACCGTATTTTCCGGCGTATAAGATGACTTTTTAACCCCGAAAAATCTGTGCCAAAGTCGGGGGTCGTCTTATACGCCGGGTACCAATACTTACCTGCAGCTTGCTTCACGTCCGGCGTCCCCGCGAGTCCTCCTTCATATTTGGCGGCCTGTGCAGCTTGCGCGAGTCCTCCTGTGCAGCAACGCGAGCCTGCACAGGAGGATGTGAGCCTGGACTGGCTCTCCAGCAGAGAGCCTGGATTGGCTCTCCAGCAGAGAGCCTGGATTGGCTCTCCAGCAGAGAGCCTGGATTGGCTCTCCAGCAGAGAGCCTGGATTGGCTCTCCAGCTGAAAGCCTGGATTGGATCTCCAGCGGAGAGCCTGGATTGGCTCTTCACTGGAACACGCCCATTCATTACTTAGAACTAGTACTGTACTGTTCCTTCTGCCTCTCAGTTCTCGCACAATAGCGAGATCTGACAGGCAGAAGGAACAGTACAATACTGGGCGTATAACACGACCCCCAACTGATTGGTTAGAGTGGGGGGTCGTCTTATACGCCCAGTCGCCTTATACACCGGAAAATACGGTATGTGCATTTATTGATTTATAGGTATATCTGCAAGGAGTTTACCTTCAATTGATGATTGACCATATTTTATAGCTTAAAATTTAAAAGGCATAATCAGTTTAGAGTTTTTTTACTTGCACTGCCCTTGCACTGCCCTTGCAGCAAGCTCTCAGTAGTTTGCTAATAGTACAAGTCTCTTTTTTCAACATATATCAAACAAAAAGGGCAGCTTACATCAGCTTAATCAGGAAGGTGCAGAATTCACAGTACAATCCTCTGTAGTATAGTCTTAGCAAGGATTCCAAAGTCCATAAAGTAAATCAATAGCTTTCCCAAACAAAACTACAGGGCTTCTTAATAGGCTCTCATTTTGGCTGGCTTGCTACTTATAGCAGATCTCCAGTCTGCTGTAACCTAAAACCAGGGGCATACCCGGGTTGGAATGGGAAGGCCCACCTTGTACCAGAGATCTGAAATAAACTTTAACCAAACGCAAGCAAAAACTGTTTGCATAATGGAGACACTGATCTTCCATCCAGTACCCATCCCAGCAGTCCTGTTCATGATCAATATGTATTTACTAATAGTTTGTCAGCTGTAAAAGGGGTTGTAATATAAATAAAGCTGGAACCATATAGTATTATATAGTATAGGTCTGTTTTCCATCATTAGGTAAAATGTCCTTTTTCACAATCAATTTCATTGAGATATTAAAATGCTTATAAATTGAGTTTCTTCTATGCATAACAAGCAAACAGAAAAATAAATCATCTGTGTTTATCAGATTATATTCAGGAAGACTCTGTTGCAAATTATTTCAAAAGAATTTAACAGGTACTTAGACTATTATCCTGGCCAATGCATCATGTAGTCACTGAGCCCTCACATAGTAGGACCTTTTATATTGAACTTTTAGAGTTTTAGAAGTACAGATTCATCATATGTTATTTTATCTTTGTATTGTGAGAACAACACAGTAATTGCTTTGTTTTTCATTTTGAAGCATGTGATGGTGATTTGTTATCTAGTTGCTTGCTGAATACTATGGAAAATGTTGAAAGATGCACATTTCTCATGCAGGATTGTCACTGACATTGCTTGTGGCTGGCTGTGTGCTGTGCATTAAGCAAAGTGCAATGAATTCAGAAATATGGTAAATTTTATATGATCATAAAAGGTCTTAAACGAAAGCCATTTCCTTAACCCTTGCTGTATTCTGGGAAATAGATATAGATGCATGCAAAAGTTTTTTTTACATAATATTATAGTAAGATTTTAAACGAAAATAGCATTTAAATGTGCTAAAGATAGTTTGATGGAATTTACTTAAAAAAAAATCCATTTACCATTGTGACCCTTTTTGGCAGACTTTGGCCCTTGGCCTTTACCCACATTTGCAAAGTGAGGTCCATACAAGGCAAAACTTAAAGAAATGCAAATTACAAATATTTCCCTTGGCTGTTGTTCTTTTTTGCCCTGTAGTGTCAATTAGTATATGTCCTGGCCTTTGCAGCAGTATCTAAATTTTTCTTTTTTTTTTTGGTCCTAGTTAAAATTCTGTTGAAGTCATTTAACTGTATTTTAGTTTTACAAAGAGTCAATATTAATATCGTTAGATTAAAAAATTAGATTTTAAAATAGAAGTCTACATTTTTAATAATTGCACCATTTTTTTAAGATTTGAAGTCATGCCTTATTTTGGATCTTCTTTTCTGTACTTTTTCCAAGACGTTACATCTTGCATCTTGGATACACACTCACTACGAAGGCTAGAGATAAAATCCCAATTTTCTTAAGAAAAATACAATGTTTTATAGGTAAAATATATAAATATTACCTGTAGGAAATATGAATTGAGGAAGAAAATAGCAAGCCCATTAATACATCCAAAAGGCCTCTAAAAGTTCAAGAAGGTTAAATTTGTTTTTTTTTTTCACAACTGAACTTAAAATCAAACAATTGTATTTTCAAAATTTATATATATATATATATATATTCCTTTTAATAACTAAAGTTGAATACCAGGAACACAAATAAATGAAAGAAATCAAATTCATATACGGCAGATGCTTTACCTGCAAAAAAATGTATACTCCTTTCAATTGATTCAGATTTATACAGTCCTTCCATGTAGCATAGCGCAGCCTTTATTGGGATAGTGATGATCCCCACAATCAATTAAATTAAAAACATTAAACAGCTTACCAACCCATCTTTTTTAAGATGCAGTTAACACAGCTTGGTCAGCATATTTGCATGCAGGTCTAGTGATGGCCCGATAGCCCTAAAGGCTAAAATCAAGTAAAACTGAGAATGCTACAGTAGTTGTGTTAAAAATTTTAAATCACCTAAATAACCATTCAAACAAATATTTTGCTCCTGTATCCCTTTTGGTGTATGCTCCACTGCTACATTTACACTACAGGTATGCGTTTTAATATAACACAACTCCCAGGTATATAGCAGGCCAAGTATTACATGAATAAAATAAAAAAAATACATGCTTTAAATAATAATTTATAGCAATTTGCTTTTCTGAAAATGTTCACACCTTCAAGATAACACCAGCAAGAATCTGGGAATTATTTCCTGTATACAGATGTCTTCACAAACAACAAAACAACAAAAAACAAAAATGTAACTGAATATCATCAAACAATTTAAATAATATTAGGCATTAAAAATAGGAGTTCAGTCAGTTCCTTCTTATTAAAACTAAATTGTTGCCCAAACTGATCAATGTAAATTCCTAATACAATCATATTGATTAGTGTAAATTAAAGGAAATATCTTTGTACTTGAAGTTCTTAAATTCAAATGCTCATTGTGTAGCCTATACTGAACCTGTAATTACTGTAATTACATGTAGTGTTGGTGTTGGAATTCGGGTCGTCCTTATATTCTCTTACTGTAAAAATTAACTCTTAGTGAAGCATATTAGCTTCAAAGTATTTTGCAGGGTGTGAAGCCACATAAACATTTCAACTATGTCTAGCCAAAGAGGAAGGGGCAGCTTTGCCAGGTGTGTCAAGGAAAGCAGTATGGATAGGTTTTACTGAGAACAAGAAGCAAGCCAAACCTTACACATTTTAGAGCTGCTGGTGGTGGTGTGCGTCCATTATTACCACACCTTGAACAACAAGTAGTAGAGTACATGACCCAGCCTGGGTCAAGTGATTGCACCCCCTCTTCCTCCCAGTCCCAGACACAGGCCTCAAAGGGGTCCCAAACTATAGTCCCTGATACACCTGTTCCTCCTACTTCTTCCTCCTCAGCTGAAAGTCTCGTGTAGAGCAGAATGTTCATCTGTACATAGAGGAGTCCCATGGAGGGGTTGGAGAGGTGGACCTGGAAGCATTCCTTGAAGACGCACAGTTGTTTGAGTCATCTGACGAAGAGAATCAGTTCACAGGCTTTCCCTCCTCTTACTTTTCATTCCAACACTGTGAGCCAGACGAACCATTTCAAACTGGCTTCATAAGGCCGCTGCTTCCTGTCGGCACATACAGGGAAACTGTCTCTTCTGATGATGATGATGATGTCCTTGATCTGACATTGGGGGGAACATGGAGATCATCATAGGCAGGAAGAGGAGGAGGAGGTTGCAGAGCGCCCTCAAAGGGGGAAAGTGAGGAAAAGGGTAAAAGCTGCCAACACTCTGCAGTTTTCACGTACCAGTTAGGCAACTCATAGTCATGCATTGTCGGCAGCTGTCCCCACAGGTGTGCCTTTAACAACCGCAGACCACAACCATGAGCACCAGCTCCAGAGCACCTTTCAGCCCAGTTCGATGTTTGCCCGTGTAGGCATTTTTTAATGTCCATAGTGATGAGAACACTATGGTCATTTGCAAACTGTGTGCTCAGCAGTTGAAGCGAGGCAAAAACCCAAACAAACTTGGAACAAGTTGCATGAGCACGCATTTAAAAAGCCACTATCCGATAACCTGGCGGGAACACCTGGGCAAAGCACAGAGCTTCCTGTGCACCTCCGTCCCAGAAGCAAACTCAAGCTGCTAGATCTTCCACCGCTGCCTTTCCTCCTTCTGCCACCAAAGGTCCCTGTGCTGCTGTCAGCATTTTCAATGGGCGATGAAGCGGAGGATTACAGTTTTCAGGCTCCACCAGCGGTGAGCAGGAGCTCCAACGCAGATCAGCTGCTGTTTGTCGCATTGCTAGCAGATAAGACCCACACCTTGTACCCCATCGTCCAATCTTTCTTTGGTTAGCATTAGCAGCATCCTTCCATCCCTCAGATGCTGGAGTGCAAGAGGAGATATGGCCAAAATGACCCCAAAACAAAGCTAATCAATGCGGCAGTTGCACAGCCGATTGCATTTGAGCTCCTCTCTTAACAGTTGGTGGACCCCAATGCGTTCTGTTACGCATTCGACTGCGCGGACCCACAGTACATTATGCCCTAGCGGCAGTATTTTGCACAAAGATGTGTTCCTGCTTTGCAGGAACACGTGCAGAGCAATGTGTATGTGACCTTGCAGCACCTAGTTTCTGGCTAGGTGCACCTGACAACCGACAGTTGGTCGAGCAAGCACAGTGTGGGAATATATTTTCTACACCGCTCACTGGATAACTTTGGTGGCAGCAGGGGAAGATGCAGCTGCAGAAAGAAATTTAAAAACAGGTTTTTATTTCTGATACCTCTTATCTATCAAAAATGGCAGAAAAATGTCTGTATTTCTCTCAAAAAAATACAAATATTTATTTTCTTATACCACTTGCTATCTATCAAAAAAATAAGAAAAATTTCTATATTTCTCCTAAAAAAATACAGATATTTAATTCTGATACCCCTTGCTATCTATCAAAAAAGGAACAAAAATTACTGTATTTCTCTCAGAAAAAAAAAGATATTTAGGTCTGATACCACTTGCTATCTATCCAAAAATACAGAAAAGTTCTGTATTTCTCTCCAAAAAATACAGATATTTCATTCTGATCCCACTTGCTAGCTATCAAAAAAGGCTCACCGCCTCCTCCTGCTGCTGCTGCCTGTCAGTACTCATTTCACAAAAATTGTACACTTCTGGGTGGCATTGATGATGCACTACATCCAGCTCTAGATGCCAGTTATCAATGCTGTCCCTGCTCTGTCTCAGGTCCCACTGCCTTCTCCTCATGCTACTGCTGCTGCCACCTGCCCAGTACTGCAATTTACAAAAATTTTATTACGCACTTCTGGGTGCTATTGACGATGCACTACACCCAGCCCTAGATGCCAGTTATCAATGCCGTCTACGCTCCGTCTCAGGGTCCATTGCCTCCTTCTCCCGCTGTTGCTGCTGCCGCCTGTCAGTACTCCATGCACTAAAGCTGTACACTTCTGGGTGTCATTGACAATGCACTACACCCAGCCCTAGAAGCCAGTTACCAATGCCGTCCACGCTCCATCTCAGGGCTTACCGTCTTGGTCTCTCCCTGCTGTGACTGCTGCCACCTGTCCAGTACTCCATTCACTAAAATTGTACCATTCTGGGTGACATTGATGATGCACTAAACCCAGCTCTAGGTGCCAGTTACCAATGCCCTCCACTCTCCGTCTCAGGGCCTAACGCCTCCTTCTCCTGCTGTTGCTGTCTGTCAGTACTCCATTCACTAAAACTGTACACTTCTGGGTGTTAGTGACGATGCACAACACCCAGCTCTAGATGCCAGTTACCAATGCGGTCCATGGTCCATCTCAGGGCTTACCATCCTCCTCCTCCTGCTATTGTTGCTGACGCCTGTCTAGTACTCAAAAATTGTATTACACACACACTAGTTGGCATTGACGATGCACTACACCCAACATTAGATGCCGGTTACTAATGCCGTCCACGCTACGTCTCAGGGTCCACCACCTCCTTCTCCTGCTGTTGCTGCTGCCTCCTGCCCAGTACTTCATTCAGAAAAATTGTACACTTCTGGGTAACATTGACGATGCACTACACCCAGCTCTAGATGACAGTTACCAATGCCATTCACGCTCCATTTCAGGGCCCACCACCTCCTTCTCCTGCTGTTGCTGCTGCCGCCTGTCAGTACTCCATTCACTAAAATTAGTAGTTGGCAATCATGCTGTTTGCTGCTGCCGTCTGTCAGTGCTATTTTTACTAAAATTGTACACTTCTGAGTAGCATTGACGATGCACTACACCCAGCTCTTCATGACTCTTACCAATGCGGTCTCCCTGGCGATAGCTGACCAGAGGCCACATATTGCTACTGCTCTCAATGACCCACGCTCCGTCCCTTGCCCTCCATCCTTTTGCCTAATGTCACTGCACTACTTGTCCACAACTTTTTTGGTGTCATTCCTAACACATGTCATCTAGGTCAAGATGTCAGCTAGCAATTAATTTTCTTAATAAACAATATTTATATAGCGTAAAAACATTATGCAGATATATAAAGTAAAAATAGGGGTGCGTAATGGAGCTGTGTGACTGGCTAATTTTTGTACAGAGCTTCTCCCCCTCAGGGCCCTCTGCCTCTATCTACTTTGAGGCCTATATCACTTTCAACGGAGCTGTGTAACCGGATAATTTTTGGACCGGAGGAACCCCCTCGGGCCCTCTGCCTCTATCTACTGTGAGGCCTATATAACTTGTAACAGAGCTTTGTAAATGGCTAATTTTTTGACAGAAAGACCCCCTCAGAGCCCTCTGCCCCCTCTAAAGCCTGTCTATGGCTTGTAACGGAGCAGTGAAACTTGGCGGCTAATTTTTAGACCAGAGGACCCCCCTTGGGGCCCTCTCTGCCTCTACTCGGAGACCTGTAAAAATCTGGCATGTTCCCTTGACTGCCCTATAAAATGGACTTGCCAGCAACATAAAAAAGCCTTTCTGATTTTTTTCTAGCTTTGTTCAGTGTTGTGCAGAGCTGTGGGAGTCATGTATTTTTAAAATGTATTTGTAGGCTATAGAAGTTCTAAACAGTCCCAAAAAAATAACCTCAATTTTCCCCCATCGACTTTAATGGTGTTCGAATTTGACGTTTGATCACCTGAACGATATTGGTCTGTTGGAGCGAATTGCTGTCTAATCAAATAGTGAGATATTCAACAAACACTAATTACAAGTCATCATGAAGAAACATGTAGTATAAGGATGCTGGGAAATGTAATCCATTATCTTTTGTTCTTCCTGGTTTTGGCATTACAAGGTCACACGATTGCCCTTATCACTGGCTGAATTTAGATGCAGTGCAGTACAGCCAGTAAAACTGGTCCACAGCTTTACTTATTATGATTTTGTTCCCGTTTTTGTTTCAGTAGCATGAGACTTCTCCCTTGAGACATCTAATTAGGCTTACAATCTTGCAATACTTTAGTCCTTACTGACTCTGCAGCCTTTTGGGATGTGTGATGTAGATATTCAAGAAATCAGCGGGCAGCTAAGGGTTTGTCATTTACTACATGGGCCAAGAAATACTAAAGTTTTATGGATAATGCACTATATTTATAACAAAAAGGGAGTCTGATATTCCCTAGTGAGATCTTCCATTTTCCTGTGTTTTAATGGCAGTAATTAGGGAATTATCATTAGGGAATGTCTGAAGGAATGTCAGATTCCCTCTTTTATAAATAGATCTGAAAAAATGAACAAGAAAGGTAATTTAATTAAATTTTAATAATTCATTAAATGGATATAGTTTGTGAGTTCTGAACAATATTATTACCTACCAAGCAATACAAATAGGTTTTAAAAATTTAGTTTAGACCTGATTAATTTCCAACTATTACCTAAAATACCAACCTATACACATCACTTAAGCTGCCAAACCAATACTCACTTTACCCTGCACCAATTTATATCATGTTTCTTTGGGACCAAAATCATAGTGCCAAAAACTCCTCCTCACACCTAGCATATCTAAAAGTATTCAGATGAGCAGGCAGCACTAGGGAAACATTCTGGCTCAAAATGGTGTATTGTACATACCCAACTGTGATTGAAGTATCTGGTTACTATGGACACCACTAAATGACATTACTTGGTATGAATGCACTTAACACATGCGTCTATACTGGTGGGGGATTTAAATGCACCCTGGAACCATACAAAAGAAGACAGATGACAGTTTAATGTAATGTGTATTGTGCATGAGATATTTTTCAGTGGAGGAATTAGGTTTATAAAGTTATTACTATAAAGGGGTAGATTTACCACTTTCTCATTGTATCCAATACCAAATAATTCCAGTAACATAGAGTTGGGCTCCTTCTTTTTTTTCTGTTGATAGATGTGATTGCACATTTGCTTCTCATCCATGCTGTTTTCACTACCTCACTAATTGGACCTGGAAATGTCCACAGTCGGAGCTTCTCTCTCTTTTCCCCATTGTATATAACAAAACCTCTTCTCTAGATATAGAAATTATTATGGACACAGAACTATATTGACTCCGATGGATAGAAGATCAATGCCCTTGCTCCTATTACTATTCAGCATCCTGTGTTCATTTAGGTGTCCTGTTAGAAATATGCATGATAACAAGAGAACATTTTGAAAATATATTTACTAGAAAATTGACTATAATTATTTTATTGACACATTTACAAATACTATCCAGGTGCATCTTTTGTTTTCCTGAATTATTTGTTTCTGTATTTTATTTGGAACCTCTCATTGCACAAAAAATCATTTGTAATATAAACACATTGCATTTCAGATGCGCAATGCTATTTTCTATTATGTATGTGAAAAGCATTGTTACACACCTGAATCACTTTGAATTTGGCCTTGACAACAAGGTTGGAATAGCTTGCCTGGGATGGCTATTACTAACCAATACTTCTGCCATGTGTTTGTTTTTTTTCAGGAAATAAATTATAAAGTAGCAATGGAATATAATAATAAAATCCATCTGGATTAATACTAATAGTGGTTAGACGTGAGTGTTTAGGAGGAGTAAAAACTGTTCACATAGCTTAGTGAATACGGTGAAGTTGTTTTTTGCAAACATGTCTCTGGGTTCAGGTATACTTTAGGATCAAAAATGTATGGCATTGTTAAAATTGAATGCAGAGTTTTCTAACTCTATATAAATCAACCTGACTGAAGAAACAACACAAAAAGGCAAAACTATATATCGTTATACTAATTTCCAGTTGGCAATGACAACCGTCACTTGTTTCTAGTTAGGCTATATCATGGCACCACTATATGTTACTGTAAGCAAGGTAGTTAGCTAATTGCCAACATGAAGTGAGTATCTCATTAACATCAGCATTGGGAGATTGTCCTGGGACATAAGTAAAACATTTAAAACATAATCTGTTCAATATTTGGTCCACAGTCACCAATCAGAATCAAATCTTCACTTTGTCATTTTTAAGTTGGACTTGGAGAAACATAGTTTCTGAGTCAATTCATAAAACAACCACAGAAAGTATTGGGAAAGCAAGGACTTTGTAGATAAATGACTGAAAAACAAAGTATAGCAAGAGGTTTACATTATCACTTTGCTCCTCAAGATATCTTTAAAGCTCTTTGTAAAGAATTACCACCAAACAAAAACTATTTGATGATTGATTGATTGGTAAATGCCATAGTTTTGGAAATAAAGAACCAGAGATTTGCTAACAAATTTTCCTGAGACATGCTAAACAGACATTTAATGGTTTTGTGGTGTTATCACCTGTGAATCAACAATATTGTACCACAATAGAAAGTCACACTGGTAATTTCCCCTGATGAAACAGAAACGTTTTAGCCTTGCAATTCTGGTATGGATTTTATGAAACCATTCTGTCATGCTCACAATTTAAAACAAAACTTGTAAGAAAAGGCTTTAATTTATTAGCATATACCATGCAAAGAGACAGATGACTGCTTGTCATAATTTGTGAACTGATGTGTTTGTTAATTGAGCGAAGGTATCAAAACGTCAGATACTTCTTAAGAGGCGTGCTTTCATGATACAAGTGAACTGCACACAAAATATGTTTCAGAAATGCAGCAAATTTATAATGACAATCAAGCATGTCTATTAACCTAGAGTTAATAAAAGAAATATTACTGAAAACAGAGGCATGTCTACCACTGTTTCTGTGTTTCCATTTCTGTCACTATCCTTTGATGTGAAGTACCCAACACCACTTCCTGCTCTGCATCCACCTCGGGCTGCTCACCCCAAATACTGTACCTTGAGTAAGAATTGTCACCCCATGGCATGTTATTGCTAGAATCATTAGCCAAATATAAAGGAAATAAAGAGCCCACAACAAAAGAAAATAAAGACACTACTTTTAAGGATTTATAAACTGTAATTTGTAAGTTTAAAATTTTTTCTTGAGATTAGTTACACTTTACCCACCAGACAGTTTAGCAGGCAGCCAAAGATATCTGTCCTCCACCATTTCAATATGACAGCGATTTCTTGCTTTCGCACTACGTGCCAATTTATGTGAGGCAGGAGGAAGTCTAATGTGTTTATTTTCATAGCCCATAGGCTAAGGTAGTGAAATGGGTAACAGGAACGTTTTTCCAATAAAAACATTTTTGGTATATAACAAAAGGGATGTGGCTAATTTTGTCAATGGGTAACCTAATCCAATAGCAGGGGAACACTGGCAAAGTAAGATCAGGAACTGTAATGTCTGTTAAAAAAAATTGTACAGACTGTATTTTTATTATTATTGAATTTAAAAAAATGATTGATTAGGTCACTAAGTTGTAACTTTTCTAATTTTTTGACATCATTTCAACAAAATATTTGTATAATATATGAAAGGCTGGTGTGTTATTTTTCAGCACTAATATTTTTGAACACCCTATAAGTGATCCTTAAAGGTATATGCTAGGGTAATGGTTAGGGTATTTCTGGAGTCAAAGGTTATGACGTTAGGAGTTAGGCTTAAAATTGGGGTTAAAGGGAAATTTACCAAAGGTTAACTCTAAAGCTAGGTTGGCAGGTTATGGTATTCAGAAAGGGTTAGGGTTTTAGGTCTAAAGATTTTGTTGAAGGTAAAATAGGTGTTAGGCTAGTGAGTAACCGATCCTTAAAGTTTACTTTCATTGCAATAGATAGTGTGTAATGGCCTGCAACTAGCATTTTCAGTAGCTCAGCAAAGGAGGAGCATTTTTCCAATATAACATATGCAGTAAGCTTCAAGTTTTACGTGAAACGATAACTATACTGAGATAAAAAGAAATTGTTACTTAACTTCCCTGGAAGAAATTTATATTTAAGCCTAAAACTGAAAATCTGCATATGTGCTAGAGACAGACTAAAGAATATTGAAGAAATTGCATCACCTTGAAAGCCATGAAGATATCATTTACAGGTAGCAAACAGGTCACCAATTGCACCTTTCAAACTTTCTAAACACAGGTTTCCTTTAGAGCAGACCTATCACCAACATGTTTACTTTACATAAAAGTGTAGACAACTCTTTTATGTAAAGTAAAAATTATTTAGATTTAATTTTTTTTTAAAAAAAAAAGGGTGAAGCCCTCTACCTTTTGTCTATACCACCACTCTGGTGAAAACAATTAAAGTGCAGAGCCTCCTGGCATACCTACGTCACACATCCCAGGAGGCTTCTGGCTGCTCCTTCTGCGCATGTTTGATCTTTGATGCTTCCTCTGCACCGGAATAAAGGAGAATTCCTTCAGGCAGGGCCTGATCCAGGAAACCCTCTGGAGGGATCGACAAATCTGCGAAAATAAAGGTTAGTGATTTTTTTTTTATAGTTTACCCTCGCTTTAAAGATTTTACAGTGTACTGCATGCCCTCAAGTCCAAGATTATTTTAAAAGAGACCATTTAGATGCCAAATGTTACCTTTTCTTATATGGCCTAAGGCAAAGGTGTTGCTTGGCCTCAATATTCTCTGAAAGAGCATTTTTTCAATATGCAAGACAAGCAAAATAATTGGTGCTGTTCTCTAATGTCCGAATCAAATAACAGCCTTAAGATACAAATTTGAAACACAAAATGTGAAAAATGGTTTTAAGTAAAGTTCAGGAAAAATGTTTTTATTAGACTTTTAAAATAGATTTTTTTATTCATTGAAAATATTTCAAAAGTGTTTGTTTGTTTTTTAATATTTTTTTTTATTTAGCTTTGTTTTAGAGTTAAAAACCTCACCTAAAGGCTTCAAATAAATTCTGCCATTGTTCACTGTGGATAAACTGTGCACTCCCTTTGTAAAGATTGTTATTTTATGATGCTGGAAAAGTATTGCAAAAATGTGGAAAGCCTTTGCTAGTGAACCTATTTGAATAGATTTAAAGTGAAATAATATAAATAAGTTTAAGAAGCAAATGGACATGCGCTTTACTTTGGTATGTATTGTAAAGCACAGACATGTTTCACTTCAGTGTCCTTGACAGCAATATAGTGCAATGCTTCATGACTTATCTTTTTTTCAAATGAATCCTATTTTTGGAGCAGATGTTTTCGGATTGAAGCTTAAGACAGAAATTCCTAACAGGCTTTAAAATAATGACAAATGTATTTCAGCGGACTCTTTTTTCCCCATAAAATGAAAATGAATAAAAATATAAAATCATTTTGCATTTTGACAACATACTGAGGTATTCATTATTATACATTTTATGACCCTTCTGCATAATTTGAAAGATTAAGGACATTTTGAATATTGTATTCCATTTTAAAGTGTGTTAGTTGCTCTAGACAAAATGCATTTGGTTCCAAAATTGTATAAATTATTAAAAGTATTATAAATAACAACACAGACCATAGTACTACAATCAACATGATATAATAAAATATACCTAAGCAAGAAAATAGTTAAAAGTTTTGGTGAAATGTAAATGTACAGTATATTCTGGCAGGTGTTTGGCCTGACTTTTTCATTTACAGTACTGGGCAAAATATTAACCCCATTCCTAGCCATTAGTAATCTGAGTAACCTATATATGTCTAAACAATCTACAAAAAGCATACCTGTTGTTTGATTCAGTAGCAGATGAATACTGCCCTGTAGCTCATAAATGTATCGGCACCTTTGCATTCTACAAAAAGAAGTCATATGTGTTGTATACAGGCGACATGTAAGCATATGTAGGTAAGTCCTACAGAATAAAAGCTTTGATCGAAGGGAAAAGCAATGCCGTAGTTGTGGCTTTATTAGAGCACTTCTAAAATTTCTATAACACTGAATATATATATATATATATATATATATATATATATATATATATATGCATTTTTTTAGCTAAGGATGTCCCATGTTTTTGTCTAATAATATAAATTTACACAAATTATAATTTCCCCCTCAGCAGTTTAGAGGGTGAAAGTGTGATTCAGTCGTCGACAGTCTGAGTCCCCAGGTAGCTCTGTCTGCACCTGTGAACCAAGAACATTTTGAATCACCTGGCTACAGCCTGTAGATTTTAAGATGCAGTGTTTGCCAGTGTTAAAGTATACCCAGAAGCCCAGGGTGCTTTATAGTCCACCTCTGAATATCAGAGGGGTAGATTTATTTACGCAATGTAGTGCACTTAACATCAATCAGGGCCTTATGAAAACTTTACAATGGGGCTGTCTGCTATCTAGTTGGCCCTTGACTCCAGCATTATTTCCATTGCAATAAATCATTTCTCAGAACAGGTTAGCAGAGTTTCTAGACATACCAAAAGGGAGCAAATAACACTGTGCACAGTGATTGCTGTATATTATATTTCAGTGACACATGTTTAGTACTGTTATCTGAGGACAACCTGGCTGACTGTAAACTGAAAAGCTGCAGTGATTTTTTTTTCTGCTTTGTCATTCCCAAGTGAACAGTAGTGGTTGCACAAACATGGAGTCTAATATACTGAGATATAGAAGGTCAGAATAGCATAAGTTGCTTGAGTCTGCACTAGTATGCCCTGCAGCTTTAAAAAGCACACTGAAGAATTATAAAGTAACTGATCTTGAGCTGAGCATTTGGCCTAGTTTATATTGTGTTGTCAAGGGAGATTCCAGTAATTTTTTAAAGAGCAATTTTTTGTCTGTGTGTAATAACAATTGTTTTAGTGTATTGTAATCTAAGAAAAAACTGTTTTAAAAGAGGGACTGGGATATTGATGAAAAGGTATGTCTGTTTTTCTCTGTTATCAGTCATTTTTGACTAACTTACCTGCAGCAAGTACAGAAGAGGCAAAGTCTTCACTGCTCTTGTTCTGGGTTCCTGTGATTTATATGGAAAAGCTATCCTTGAATCAGATTGGAACACTGAGGTAAATTTACATAGAAGGGGACATATTCTGTCACAATAGATAGATAATTTATTTTCTCTTGCCAGAGATTCTGGATAAATTGTTCTGTCTTCTATCAGACTTTGAAGTAGGTCCAAAGTTATACAATTGAAATCTGAACTCTGATTAAATAAAGATGTGGCAAAGGTTTTCTAAGTAGAATTTACATAGATGCATGCCCTACGAGTTCATGCATTATTAATCCAAAAAGTAAAAAGCAACATATGCTTGAATTCCTTTTAAAACTTGTCAATCACTTGTCTGAGAAGATTATTCCTCATATGTGAAATTAAAATGTTTTTAGTGATTATTTAGCACAAACTGTATATTTTATCTGGTCTACTTTTACTGCCAAAGGGAAAATACAGTATTCTACTGAACAATTCAGTCAAAGAATTAGCTAGATTATAAAGGCAGAACATAAGTATTAATGGCATAGCTACAAGCAGTTATGAGCCATTAAAACCATATAATATAAAGCTTTTTCCCTGGTTCCCTTATGTTTTAGAATAAAAGAAGCATTTTCCTTTATTTTTAATAAAAACACAGTTGCGACTGTCAATTTTTTGTATTATTTAGCTTACTGAGCCATTGCTCCTATTTTTAAACTTTTAATGCACACACTTCTTGCTGCATGTTTCAATGACAGAGATTTCAGTTGAAAAGTCTTGCTTTGAATTCTTTTCCACAAGCACAATGTGAATTATTCACAGTAATAAGAATGTGTTGACATCACGAAAACTGGTGTTTGCATAATTTAAGTTTAGCACTGAGAGCTCCAGCACAACAATTATGAGACTTGTCCAAGTTTAGATTGAAAATATGAAATAGAGCTAACCCAGGAATGTTAATAGAGTTTTTATTTGTTCTTTGCTTTCAATAGCCTATTAGCTATGGTTTAATAAATATTTGGTATAGTGCATTCAAACAGCAGAACAGTTGTATGTTTGCAGAATAAAGCATACCGATGATCTATTAGAAGATTAAAGCATCCGCGTCTATACAAATGATAATGCTTTAACTTAGGAGCAAATTTTTCATTATAAAGGTAAATTCAGCAAAATGCAAATTGATTCCATATAAAGAGAGTCTAAATGTTATCCCTGTAAATCTTTTACATTGACTCGGTTATATTAAAGTATCTATGCTTTAAGGTAAACTATAGTGTGTTTTAATCGAATACATATTTTGAGTTATGATTCCACTGTTTACCTGAATGTAATTTTCTGTTGACTTTTTACTGGCTTGTTGCATTATTGTAATGCATATGCAGATTTAGAAATGAGAAATAAAGTATAAGTAGTAGATAGTATTAAAAATATATTAAATCAACAGTACTACCTAAACACTTGGTTTTCCTCTAACCCTTACTATTCCTTTCATGCTGTTCATTTATATAACTGTTGACAGGTTTAATGTAAGCCGTGTACCGGGGGCTTTCTAGGATACAGCGAAGTCACAAACAGGGAAGACAATGTGGACACCAGCTCATATAAAACAAAACGTATTTTCTGAGTACTATAACAATAAACAAACTTCCAAACAATAAGACAAAGAAAATACATTACATACACTCATCCCAGAGGACAGCACAGCGCCCTTGTTCAAAATTGGTTCTTATGACCTGCCACACACATAGACCCTAACTTACTAACTATTGCAGGTCTAATCTCAGTCTCTGGT